>NC_090942.1:208503533-208806564 GCF_040807025.1 Struthio camelus
TTACAGAAGGAGAGCTATAGTACTATATGGTCTATAATACAATCCTTCAAAGTAAAAAAAATCGTTGGTTGCACAAACGATGCTGCCCTCCAGCTAAGGAGATAAGAAAGGTAGGTAAAACTCATATTTAGTGGCCATGATCTACTGACAGCTACTTAAGGGCCTTTGTAGATTACTACACAAAGTAGTGATCACAACCAGACAAAAAAAGGGGTCAAGGAAATGTGAAGATATCTTCATAATTCCAACTTTATCTGTATACAATACTCTCCTCAAAAGAAAAATTGAGCCCTACCACCACAGCCACACAGAGCTTAAGACTGTGTCAATCACTGGTCAAGTTCATTATTCAATATCTGCAATGGCTTTTCTAGTCTCTGCACCTAGAGTAAATAAATATGGTGCATCCATTACAAGTCATCTGTATACTGGAAGACTTTCTACTTAAGAAATATTGATTCAGAGACCGTATGGATGATTCATGCATTAAAGATAGCGGATGTTTTATTGGATACCAACACTACAACTTGCAACATGAGTTGAAGATCAAAATGGCCAGTAGCTGCTTGCCTAAATTTTCAAATGATGACTGTTAAATATAATAGTAGAATGAGAGGTGGTTTTCTAGAGAATTTCCCTGCTTTCCTTGCTGATGTTCAAAAGTGTCAGAGTTCAGACCTCCAAAGGAGGCCTCTTGATCTTTGTGTAGCGGGTATACCATCTTGGCTGGCTGAATATCTAATTCAGGGCTTCTTTGGCAAATTATCAAAGCTGTAGGCTTTTCTTATTCCACACCAAAAGGCATTCCAGAGAAGTTTGGAGCGTCTTTCAGTTATTAAACTCTTCCTCTCTTCTTAATACTCAATGGCTTTGCAATCAGGCTCGTATAACATTTACTGTATGATACTAACTGTGGTTTATGGAAGTGTCTAACTAAATGACTCCGATGTCTAAGCAGCCATGAAGAGATGAGATGTTCAGTTGCATAGGGAAAAGCATTTACTGTTGACATGTTTTCTGTTCTACAGAACCAAGAAACTACACTGTATGTTCTTGAGACTAAAATACTATCACCTTAGCTATCAATCCAGAGATCTGGAAACTTCTTGATACATTTTGTAATGCAATAGGAATTACACAGTTTTAGGTCTCTGCCTGTGAATGTAGCGGGGAGCAGTTCAGCATTTAACTGACCCTTCTTCTTCAGTGAGAAAGGTGGGCTCATGCCCACGTTTCATATTTTGGGACAGTGACATAAACTGAAGCTAGCAGGGGCCAGAACGATAAAGAGGAAATAGTGAATTAATTGTGTCTCACAACCGCAATGCTTCCTGCCTCACCCATTGCTCAGGGCTACGTCTAACTTCACAGTGTAGCCCCAATATATTGCCACTTATGAAATAAGAAGACTTCTGTAAGGGGTGAAAATTTCAAAGTCTGTAGTCCAGTTTAATTCCTGCAAACTTTGAAATTCTGGGGCTCTGAATTCCGGCCTACTTCTTGTTTGATGACAAATGATATAACATCAATGCACTGCAAAGCTCTTTGTGACCATGTCTTCGCAAAAAAAAACTATGAAGTCAGACACTGTTACCAGGAAATGACATGCAGCTTAAGAAACTTGTTTATACATATCAGCTAAATAAGAGTACGGAAGTGATTTCAGCTTTGTTATTGTTGATAATACTCATGGAGAGGACATCAAAAAAAACAACTGAATTC
Source organism: Struthio camelus (assembly GCF_040807025.1). Taxonomy (NCBI): domain Eukaryota; kingdom Metazoa; phylum Chordata; class Aves; order Struthioniformes; family Struthionidae; genus Struthio; species Struthio camelus. The sequence goes on from NC_090942.1 coordinate 208,505,256, forward strand.
CTATTTAATTAAAATCAGCCACTGATGCTTTCTTTACATGCTATCTTTCAGTTTACAACAGAACCTGGACTAAATGCCCAGATGAAGTAGAAACTTATTCATATAAGAACAGCAGCTGTATGTTACAGGACTAGGATGATCAGATTCCACTAATTAATGAAACTATGTGGATATACAGGCAAAATATACAGGTGTGTGGAATTTAGGTCAATACCTACTTAAGACTCTGTTTCAGTACTCTCAAAATACTATCTTACAGTGACAGATGGAAAGTTTTTCATTTTCAGTAAATGTTCTTTAGTTTCTTTGAGTATCTGAATAGCAGCTATATTTAATGGACCTACTTTTCTTTCCTTGTAAGTGAAGAGAGGTAAAAACAGTTTATTCCTAAACCTACTTTTCCACAAAACTATTTAAAAAAATAGAAGAACGTGCATCCAGTAGGTAAGTTAAAAAATCTAGAAAGTGCAGCACAGTGCCCCAGCATTATCCAGAATATGGTCAGTTTCTGTAAAGCTAATCCACTGATTCTCATTCATAACATGGGCAGTTATCCCTTGGGAATATTCAGATGATGAGCATGTGAGGCTCTGCTGAATTGTCTTGCCTGACTGCTTCTTTGTATGCACAGCTAACAATACAGATTCCAGCCCATATAGTGGTATAAAGGGCTTGGGTCTTTTGTTGTGCGGTTATTGTTCCTTTCATGCCAGAACCTGCTGTCTTGAACTATCACTCCATCCCATTTAAATGAAAAAACATAGCAGCTTCTTTCATAACTGGTATGTCCAAGACCTTTATACTCCATCTGGCTTCTTTGGCATGACAAGTCAGACAGCAGAGAATTTAGAAACAACATGAGGGAGGAGGAAGTGGGAGAGAAGAGATTCACAGGTTCTTCTATAAATTTTGGAAGTGAAATCATAGTGTGTATGAGTTTAGTCAGTTCAAGCTTCCTTTGACTTAATTTGCAGTTGTTTGTACAGTTAATTACAGTTGTTTATATGCCTATGTTGAGTATTCTTCTCTTACTTCTTTCCAAAAGTCCAAACTTCTAAACAAAACTGACATGACATTTCCAGATGGAATTTCAACCGTATAAAAATAAGAAATGGCAAAATTCCCAGTTAAAATTTGGCAAATCTGTTAAAAAGATAGAAGCTGGGGATAGATCTCATAGCATAGTAAGAATTACACTGTCAGAGGACAAACAATTCTGTGGTGAGGGACTATTAGCCTGGATGTTGGGAGAGTTTCTTCAGCTCACCCTACTTAAATCAGCACTGTGTCTATTGCTGACAAATCTCCACTGTGTCCACTGAAGACACAGTCTGCAAACATATTGAACCTTACCTTCAAGCCATAAACCAGTTCCTGTTCACATCCTATAATCTCTAAAACCACAACTGAGAACCCATTAGTTTGAACCCTAAAAGCTGCTAATGTCTTCTGAGTCAGCACAAGGAGGCAAGTCCTCTCTTGGATGTACATGCAATGAGAAAGCAAGGACTCATGTATCTCAGAGTCATGCAGGCTGCCTCAGCTGTGAATTTTCCCTGCTCATGCTGCCAAACACGTTGGCAAGACAGCACCCAGCGCTCGCCCGCCACAGTACTCACCTGCCACTCCATAAACGTCAGCTGCTGCTCAAGCACTGAGGCGATACAGCCTCTGGGAGGGGAAGCCAAAAGCTACGGATGAGCTGTGGCATCCTATCAGCAGCTGTGCAAAAGTCAGTGAGAAAAAAGTTTCCTAAATCTTAAAAAGGGCTTATTAAAAAATTTGCCAGCTGTTTTTCCTACATCTCTCCCCTCTGACTGCACAGCCCCCGAGCCTTGGGACGCAGGAAGCAGCCTATTGACAAAACACTTAGTTGAAAGCAAAGAGGATAGCTGCCATATGATAACAGCTGCTTTTGGGTGCAGAGCTATACAGCCATAGTATTTTAAATGGCCCTGCCTCATGTCTGCTTTTCTTTGTGTGAATGCAGACAGCATAGTAAGCAATGAATACAATTTGGAGTGCTGTTCAATGACCAGCTATGACAATCTTTTACCTTGCTGTTGCCGAAAGGAGAGGTCCCAGCCCCACATCTGGCTGCTTCCCTGCATCCCCATTCCCCTCTGTGCTGGTCCACCACTCCTTCAGGTGGGTTCCAGTGCTCCTCTGACCCTTGGGTAGCCAGAGCAGCTTGCTAACCTTGCAAAAAACTATTTGGGGGTGGGGGAGATATTGATTATTTTTCTGTACTAGTTTCCTGTAGCTTCAGCTATCTGAATAAGTTGCCGGAGGAGGCACTTGATACTGGAACAGCACAGGGAAACAGCAGCGTGTGTGAGTGCTGCCCAGGATGAGAGAGAGGGACCGGGAGGAGCAGGAGCACCTCCTTACAGCACTGAACTGTTGGCAAAGCCACTCATCCCACTGCAACCTTAGACATAAAACTTCTGTACCACATACTGCCACAGTTCAGGGCCCTGGGTTTTGACCTGGGTCATGCATGCAATGTGACCCTATTCCAGTCTGGCAGCTCAGCTCCTGTTTCCGCTGGAAGGCGGCCATACCCTTTTCCCCAGGCCACCTCTCAGACTGCAGAGCTCAGCTGCTGTGGTGCTAAGATTGTTTTTCAAAGTCTCTAATAAATTTGCTCTCATTGAAGAAGTGGTTTCTTTTTCTTCTTTTTTTCTCATGTTCAAAAGCAAGTGAATTATTTTTAGCTCATATTTCTTCTTTCAAATTTGCATCTGGGCACTAAGTCAACACAGGATGATTCTGCTTCAAAAGGATTCTGCTTCAAATTCTGTCAGGAATTATGGACAAGAAAGAGGGAACTGAATGACAGTGGTTCTGGAACCTCTGTGTTCAGTGCAGTACACTAAGTTCAGAAAAGGGCTTAGGAACTGAAAGTAGGACTTGTGGCAAATTTGGGAACTTGGAATCTAAAACCTAAAGCCCCTGTCATCTTCTGTCTAACTTTGGAGACATGTATTTTTAGCCAAGGGGAATAAAAACTTCTGAAACATCCCCACTTCAAGGTGCCTGTTGTATTCTAACACAATTTCTACCCTTTCTTCTTTAGTTGAAGAAATATTCTTGGCTGACAGGCTAGGTTGACTAAGATATATGATCCAGGGTACTCTACTGAGACCTTTACTTCTGGTGTGTGGGTTGCCTAGGGTGAGTATGGGAGAACAACGGGATGCAGCCATAAATCCGTGATTACTTGGGCCACCCAGCAGCACAGATGATGGCTGTGTGGGCACGGGCCTAACATGGTAACTGGAGAGCAATCCATGTCTGTCTACACAGCAGTCTCTCTAGTCATACGGCAAACCAGCACTCACATACACCACGCACTGCATGTTTTCAGGACGGCCTGAACCCAGACTTCCCCCGGCCTGATGGACCGTCCCTGAACATAAGACTAGGTACTTCGAGGAAGGACCAATGGCCGATCTGCCTTCCCTCTTTGGCCTCGCGTTGCCACCGCGAGGCGTTATGAGTATTACAGCACATCAGACTTGCCCCATCCAGTCCTTGGTACCTGGTCCTGTGTTAATGTATAATAGCCTCAACGGCCCCATCCCTCTGTGCCACAGAGGCCCCTCCATGCTGTATCGTAGACCTGCATCCTGAAGGGGCATAGTCTCCAAGTTCAGTCTACAGTGCAGGTGGGGGGCCATGTGCACAAGGCACAGTAGATGTTCCTTTTATGGTGCCGGAAGAAGATTTCTCTCCCTCAAGGTCTTTGCACATTTCCATTGAATTGTATTAGGATATTAAGGCTGTTCAAGGTGAGAAGCAAATGGGCCATTTGTATAACCAGCTATATCACTAAAATTAACAGGGAGAAGATGGGCTAAAGGAAGGGTTTCATTCCTGCCGTACTAAGGCACTGTGTAAGTGCCTCAAAGGTGAGGGAAGGCTTCCTGAGGTATCTTCTCATGTGGTACAAAGAATAGATTGATGTACCTCACAGGGAACCTGATCCCCTTAGCACCTCTCAAAAACAAGATGATTTTTATCTAGGTGACCTACAGGTTTGAGTACTTTTAAATTTAAAGTACTGGTCCAGTCTAGGAATGAAGAAAAAAAAGGTACACTGTCCAGTAATATGATTGCAAAATCAGGGGGTTTTCAGGGAAGGTAAACTGTCATGTTACGCTACTTCTAAAACAAAATGTGTTTTCGATGCTTCTGTGGGAAATCAGAGGATGTTATAAGCTGAGTCATGCAACTGTTGACTTTACCAGGCACACGACTGATATAAATAGAGAAACATTGGTGAGCCCTGGAGAGAGGGAGAAAAGATTGAGAGATCTTCTAGTGAGGACTGGTAGGACAGAGAGGCAAAGATGAAAATCAAGACCCTTCTTTTCCTTGGGTTACTGTATGTTGCATATTCTTGTGCCTTACCAGTGGTTCCAGAGAAGGAAACAGAAGATATACAATTTGCTCAGGTAAGGACTGTAAGCAGAGCTTAGGGATTAATTTACTGAAAAAATGAATATAGTCATGTACTGGGAATAACTGTAGAATATGTTATTAACAAGTTTACATTTGAAAATGAACATGAATGTAAACATAAAGTTTACATTTGAATACTAAACTATTTATCTTTCTCCCCCATCAGAAATACCTGGAAAACTTCTATGATTTTAAGGAGGAGAAAAGCTCTCTCTTTAAGTCAAAGAACTTTAATCTCATGGCTGAAAAAATCCGAGAAATGCAGTCATTCTTTGGACTGGAGGTGACTGGAGAACTGAATTCCCAGACATTGGACGTGATGAAGCAGCCCAGATGTGGAATACCAGACGTCCGTTCATACAGCACCTTCCCTCGGAGCCCTAAGTGGAGGAGAGAAGATGTGACATATCGGTAATATATTCTAAAATATGCTTCACAGTACATCATTGGGAAGCTTTGTGATTGCCAGGCAAAAGCAAGGCCAATAGGTTCTTTATTATTTATTCTTATAATTATCCTTGTAAGAGTCATATTCAGGGTCACAGGACCATAAAGATGGGGAATATTCACATCCTTTGTTTTAGGCTTCCAAAAAGTCGCAAAAGGGACAAAAATAAGAGTCTGCATTGCTTAGTTAAGAGCCTATTCAGTTACATATTCAGTAGAGAAGGGATGCAACTGAGGTTATCTAAGTTAGGATGCTTGAAAGAAAACTGTGAAACCTTCCTGTGTTATATCCCAGTAAGCAGATAATTAGAAAATAAATAACCCAAGACATACAAACAATCATAACCAGTAAGGAAAATATTTTACCTCGATACTGTGTACTTTAGTCACATGTGATCTGGTTGCTTTCAATTCCTTTCTCCTTATTCCACAGGATTTTGAACTACACTCCAGACATGCTGCAAGCTGATGTAGAGGAAGCAATTGCAAAAGCCTTCCAACTCTGGAGCAGTGTGACCCCTTTGAGATTCACTAGGCTCCACAGTGGCGAAGCAGATATAATGATCTCCTTTGCATCTCAGTGTAAGGGGCCCCCCTTGCTTAAGATTGATAAGTATTTGTCACTTTTACAGAAATGATTAAAAACACCACTTTTCTTTTCTTTTCTTAGTTCACGGTGATTTCTATTCCTTTGATGGTCCGGGAGGAACTCTGGCTCATGCCTATCCCCCTGGCAATGGAATAGGAGGAGATGCCCACTTTGACGAAGATGAAAACTGGACCAAATTTACTACCGCTAATGGTAGGTAGCCTTAAGCATTGCATTGCATGTCATTTGTAAAACAGCATTTATCTTGAAGTCCTTTAATTACACTGTAAAGCCACAGATGCTCTGGCAGTAATTCCAGGATTTATCGAGATGCAAAATATCAGCGCAATTTAGCAAAATGATTCTACCTGTTCTGACCTGGGCCGCAATCATGATAGTTCCCTGAAGTTAATGCATAGACTGAAACTGCAGCTCCAAGGAAGTAAATGAGATTAGCTCGAAACAGGGTGAGCAGCACCCTTTAAGGCAGGAATTTTAGCCATCAGGTAATATCCTTAAAAGTTGTATTATTGAGCTCACTTTTTTAGATAAAATGACTTACAGTGATGAAAATCTTTAATTTCTGCCAGGGAAACAGTCTTGAATTTGTTGGCAAGTAATAAAAGTGAGGCTTTCTGCTGTCCGGCTATGTCAAGGGGTGATATCAGAGCCCACATGTTACTGGGCTCTGTGATGTAATTAACAGGTGAAATCCATATAATTTATGTTTCACCAAAATCTGATCAGATGATTAAAATGTTTCCATCTAACCTTCCATCTTCATGAACATTAAGGAAACTTTGATTGTTTATGGGCAGAAAAACTTCTGGAGCATGAAAAAGGATTGTTTTCAAATTGGTCTCCCTGTGAGAAAAACACTTATAATCAGAAACTCACTTCTTTTCCAGGACACAAGCAGACAGCCTCTTACCTTGGACATAGTCAAATTCTGCTGCTTTATTAACACCCTGAATATATCATGCACAAGAGGATCGCATGTGTATCCTATTGTTATTTACTATTTCTTCTCTTTGCTGTTTTTTTTTTTCTTTTTTAGGATACAACTTGTTTCTTGTTGCTGCTCATGAGTTAGGCCACTCATTGGGTCTTGGTCATTCTAATGTTTTTGGTGCCTTGATGTATCCTATATATATGGCCAGGGATACAAGAGACTACAGACTTCCTCAGGATGATATTGATGGCATTCAGTCCCTCTATGGTAAGCAAGAAGCATCATTTTAGGGGAATGGATAAGCATTTTGTAACCAGTTTGACTCAACAGCTAGAAAGTGATAATCTTTCTATTGTAGGAAGGATATCTATTTTAATTTCCTGATGTTGTTTTGGGCAAAGTTCATTTTCTTTGTGGTTTAGAGTCTACACCTGCAAAGTGGAATCTGGGGACTGTGTCTACGCCAGTAAATCAGAAGGTGCAAGGACTACTGTCTAGTAGTACCAGAGGAACAGCCCATGTCCGTAGTATTAACCCCTCTTACCTTCCAAAAAAGGGTGATCCCACACAAAACTGCCTTTTGGAAATCGTGCTTGGTCTCCTGAGCATATACAAACTGAGAGAGCAATAGGTTATCACGGCGAAACCACACCAGAGACTATTTTAACAGTTATTGACACAGATAATCAAGTTAAATTGCCCAGGAATTTCCCTGGCATTTTTTAATTTACTGGTTGAGTTGGAACCTTGAAGAACCTGTGCTCTTGGCTTGGGATGGTATATCTCCAAGCTCTGCAACATGAAAAAATGAAATTCTAATCACCTTCCAATTCCACATTTATCTGTTTCCCAAAGGACCCCCCAGGGAATCTCCTGCACTTCCAACGAAAGCACTTCCCCCACAAGAACCGACTGAAGTGCCCCCTACAGAAGCACCAACAGAAGTGCCACCCTCCATACCCCCCACAAGAGCAGAAGACTGTGACCCTCATTTGGCTTTTGATGCTATCACCACTCTCCGTGGGGAAATACTGTTCTTTAAAGACAGGTAGGTGATTTCATTTCTTGCAATACCTCTTTGTAAGACTCAAAATGGCAAAGCATAAAGTTCAGCTCAAGAAGTTTATTTTCCCTTGGATATAAACAAAGATTTTTTTTCTGGAAGTGCTAAGGCAACTTTGCAAAATTTTACTAGACCATCGGGGCTGAGTGAGTAATGCGGTTTACTGACGGGTGAGTGAAATGTTTAAGCCATCATCCATCAACACCCTGGTCTGTCAGAACTGTGCAAGGCTGAATAATCACAGAGTCATTCTTCAGCCTGCTTTACATGAAGCACTATCCTGATCAGACTAGGTCTGCATGAGGGTCAAGAGGCTGCAGAAAGTGTCACTGGTGGCAGCAGCATCCCTACCCAGGAGTCAGTTCAAGACCTACGGCCCAGCACTGTCTGTGGAGAACCTCTGCTATTAGGGGTTTCTGATACTGAGCTCTCTAACAGGTTGTTAGCTATGCATTTCCACCCTGAAGAGGTGGATTAGGGTGTCAGGCCCAGGATTTGGCTTACTTTGTGGTTTGGTAATTGTGTTCTAATTGAAGAAACTTCCTTTGATGAAGAAGTGGTTCTAATCCCCCTTCTACAACATGTGATGTAAAATTGTTTGAAAACTATTGCTGTTCACTGTATCTTCAGGAAAGGGGAGGAGACAGCAGTTCTTCCTTATATTGGATTTTAAAATGTTTCTCAATAGCGTTTTGTGTACTTTTGTGACCAAACCGCAACTGAGAGCAAAACTATGCCTACCTGCATGGGATGCCGTGAGGACCTAGCTTCAATTGTCGGCATCACTGCAGGCATCAGGTGTCGCCTTGGCAAGCCACTGGGGCTCGTGCTGCCTCCTGTGCAGAACTGTGCTGGTGGAGAGGCCTGACGGACCCCTGCTCAACCAGCGCTAAAGGGCAAACGTCAAAGAGAGAGGAGGACAAAATGGTGCACTGCATCCCAAAAGGGGTTACGGATCTGCCTCATGGGGGTGCCTAGCTCCAGCACCCAGGCAGCAGGAGTTAAAGTATATTTCTGTGTCACTGATCTAGTGAAATATTAACAAGAAACACTGCCATTTTTATTTTGATTAGCTATGTCTGGCGCAAAAGTCCTTATTTCGCAGACATCGAGCATGACACCATCTCCTCGTTCTGGCCATCACTGGCGGCTGGCTTTGATGCCACTTATGAGATTGATAAGAAGGATCAAGTAATTTTTTTTAAAGGTATTTCTCTTACATTTCCATCCGTCCTTTTTATGCATGGATAAGCTTACAGTAGTACTGATAACTTACATACAGTTGTGTATGTTATGCAATGAAATTAGATGTAATATAATAAAAATGATAATAATAAAAGGAATTCTTAATATATAAATCCATTTTCATTTTCAAAATGCTGCTTTAATGTCTTTAACTAAATTGTTTCAAAATTTGTCAGTGAGAGGGAAGACCATAGCTGAGACAAAACTGATTGCCTACATTAAGTAATTTCAGTGTTCTTAAAGGTGTCAAACAACTCATCTAGAAAATAGTCATAAACTGGAAAATCCAACAGCTCTGAAATATTCAAAATTGTATGTGTCCTAGAGGAAAAAGTTTTCAGCTGGAAATCTGTGCAATTTGGTGACGTTTTCTACATAGAAAGTTCTGAGGCTTTATTTGAGAGGAGCTCAGCCTCTTTAGAAATCCCAAGATTTTCTGTTTTTCCTGACAGGTGACCAGTACTGGGCTGTCAATGGTTACAATATACAGCCAGGTTTCCCCAAGCCTATCCAGAACCTGGGCTTCCCCAGAAGCGTCAGAAAAATTGATGCAGCTGTTCATGATCAAAATACCAAGAAAACTTACTTCTTTGTAGGCCACAAGTACTGGAGGTAAGACTAATTCCTCTTTTGTAGAACAGATAAACAAGATAGCTTTTTAAAAGCTGACTAATGCTAGAATTTATACAATAAGTTTGTGGTCTCCTATAACAGCCTTCTTCAGCCAATATAAGGCTGAAACTTGAAGACAGTTATTCATGTTTTCTCATAGAACAAAATTTATAACAGCTGAGATAAAGACAACGTGCATTTACTATTAGCAACCTGCGACTAACAGGTACAAGCAAATCAGCCTTATTTTTCCACATAAAGCAGTATCACGTAAAATTGCTACAGTAAAATGACGTAGTATGAGTAGCCTTTTTTTCTTGTTACATGTTCATTCAGTGGCTACTAACAGGCCAGAAGTGCTCTTTGAAATATATACATGACAAATCTATCAAGAAAACTATCAAAGGAAATTGGAATATTTATTTTTTAAGAAACAGTTCCACCAGGCAGTAATATTAACCCTAATAATTAGCCAGCAATAATTATTTTGTAACAGTATTATTGCACCAGAAGTTTACATTCTGCTTATGGGATCACTTCATAGGTTGGATACTTAAAATAGATTGGATAATTAAAATAATCAGTATGAATAATTATTTGACTTTATTATGCACTATGAGCAATACCTATTCTTATTATGAGTGCTGGGGAACAGAAGGGAAATATTTAGTCAGATATTCTGAAAACAGGCTAGTGTAGCCAAGTAAAGATGTGAGTATACACACAGTCAGGATTTATATGTTTCAGTGGGTTCACAGATGCTTATAGTTAGTGGATTTTCAGCTGAGAGTAGGCTTATTCAGTAGAAAATCCACCTGGTCTCTATACTGAACATCAAATATTTGTTTCACGTTTTCATTCAATTTCTTCATTTAGTTTCAACGAAAACACCCAATCAATGGAAGGAGGATATCCAAGAAAAATAGCAGCTGACTTCCATGGAATTGACCAGACAGTTGATGCTGCCCTTCACAAAAATGGTAAATAAATTAAAATGTAGTTATGAATAAAACAAAGGGCCATCAATAAAAGCATAACAAAAAGCATACATTTCAAAAAGTATATATATAATACATATATGTGTAGAAAATGTTTATTCTGATTTTTTTAATTACCAAAGAAAATAGCAAGTGTATATCAACATTTATGCAAAAAAAAAAAATTCATTCAATATTATTTTTGTATTTCCCATTTCTAGGACACTTCTATTTCTTCCACGGATCAAAGCAGTATGAGGTTGATGTGAAGACCAAGAAGCTTATTCGTACAATGAAGAGCAACAGCTGGTTTGACTGCTAGAAATCTTAAGTGACAGTGTAGGGCTGAATGTTTTTTCATGTTCTTTGGTTATAAACAATACCATTCATCTTTTACTGTGTGTCTCAATCTGAAACGAGTTGTGGTCTTTGATAAATCTAATTTAAAATCATAAACAAGTAAAACAGTGTACAGTTTTAATTTATTTTCCACTATTTATTAGTCAAATTGTGTTTGAATAATAAAAGTATTTTGCTTGAATATAACAGTGTTTATGTCTTCTGGGTCAGTCCACTGTGGACAAGGAACTCAAGTCTAAGCGGTGTTAGGACTCCACCTCAGGTTTTCACAGGGCTCAGTGTCTGTAAGAGGGGAGTTAAAAATAAGCAGAAGCATCTGGGCAGTTTCAAGAGGCCAGAAGAAATGATCTGGGGGTCAGGAAGGGTCAGAAGCCCCCTTGAGCAGGGCAGGGAGAAGGAGGAAGGTAGACATAGGGCTTGGAGAGGACATTCCCAGGTGATGGCATGTGAAGTCCTCACATCCTGCAATGGTTCCCATGGGACAGGTACGGGGTAAGTGCGGGCTGCCCTGAGGTGCACCCTGCATGTGCAAGGGCAGTATAGCGAGGGGCTGCGGGGGCAGGTTTGGTGTGCAGAAGCATCAGGCAGAGTCAGGGGCTGGGATGTCCCACGTGGGTTCTGGCAGGAGAAGGAGCAACCAAAGGGGAGTGGTTGGTGCCCCGACTGGGAAGGGACAGTGTTGAGGGAGGGTGGGAAGCAGAGGATGTGTTGGCGCAGAGTCCCAGCAGTCAAGTGATTACCCTGGCTGAGCTGTTACCGCGTGGTGCACTTTGGTGGACTGTGGGAATGAAGTCAGAGCTGATAGTCCAGTGTGTAACGCAGTTATTGCTCTCACAAGAACCACTTCCAATAGTAAGCAAACCAAAGACCAAAGAATAAAAAGGGCTTTTCGTGTAACTGCTCGAGATGACTCTTCCAGAGAAAGAGTGGGTTGCAGTGGTAAGACAAATACTTGCTCTTCCACCATCCTCGTTTATGTTGCAATGGGAACCATTCTCAGAGTCTCTGTGGCCATTTAGCGTGTCTGAGCTTGTGGATACTTTTCACAAATGCTACGCAACTAATGTTCATAAACACATACTGTATTCCCTTCACAGTATGTATATATTCAAGACAATAAAAAGCCAGACTTCAGCTTTACTCACTTTCCCTCAGAGTCAGCAGGGAGAGTCATAATCCTTCACTAGTCTAAACTAGTGAGTTGCTGGACTTTTAAATCAGTCAGCTAATGAAACCAAGACACAGCATGGAGCTGTGTGGTCTTCCCTTTTCCAGGCTCCTCCTGCCTCCTTGGCTGCTGGAAGGAGCCTGGGGTGAAGAGTGGTCCGATCCTCTTTCCTGACTGCCTTGAAATGCAGTGAAAGTGGGGAGAGGGAAGGCCTTATTCCTGTGCATCCTTAGGTCAGGACTGTGCAAATGCAGCTCTCTAAGAAAAGGCACCAATTAGAGATACCCTGTAGTGGAATAGATGCATTCCAGAGACCAGCCTCGTGAGGCGCTGAGGTCTCTCAATTCACCTTCTTGGAGGAGCTGAAAAGTTTAGGGCAGCCCAAAATCATCTGAGAGTCAGTGCTAGGTTTCTGAAGATATCCTAAATTGCAGCTAGATGCTCAGAGCGGCATTCCTATGAAGGATTTCCCTGCTTCTGAGTTCTCCCCATCTAAGGTTCATGCTCAGTACCTGAGGCTGCGTTTACGCCAACAAGTGTGCAAGCTTGCTTGCTCCTGTTGCCCGCACAGCAACTGGCTGGACGTGAGGCACTGCATGCTGGGAGGCCGTGCACCTGGGCTCATGTGTGCTCTGCCCCTCAAGCAACCCTCCCATCAAGGAAAAGGATTCATTAACCCAGCTGCATGCTTCTGGGCTGGAGGTGCTGCACCGTGAGTCAGCCAGGAGCATGGGCGGAGGAAATACAACCTGCCTGTGCTTGTTTGTGCAGTTATACTCTAGCTTAGGCACCAGCTGTTTATAGGGCAGTGAGAAGATCTAGTTATCTAAGGACAAGGGATATCAGCATGATACCCGGGGAACAGTCCTGCTAGGATCTTAGGAGCTTTGAGCTATATTTTCTCAGAACATGCAAAATGTTGTAGATCCTCACAGGACGACATCTCAGTGATTAAAGCACCGCTTGGTCTGTGGTAAAGCTTGGCTGAAGTCCTTCCTCTCCTTGAAGGGATTTCATCTCATCTGCTAGAAAAATGCCCTGATGAGCTCACTGTAAGAGGAACTCTACTCCTCTTCATTATTCCTCTTTTCTAGCAGAACTGTCAAAGACAGCGAGAGCGGATGAGAACGGCTGATGAGGACAGTCTTTCAGTTACCACAGTTCAGACCCCGTTAGGCAGAGCTGAGGTTTGCTCCTGGTCTTCTGCACGGTACGTAAGCAAGCTAATCTCTCAGACGTCTAGCTGAAACACCTACTTACTGACTTCTCTTCCACTGTGCATCAGAGCCAGAAGAAGGCATCTGTCTTCCAGAGTACCTGCACCTTCTAGTCCCACTGTAGTAAGAGATAAGACTGTACACAGGCAGCCGAGGTGCCTCCATACCTATTTTCTGACACTCCTTTCTCTGTCACATTCTGCTCCAGTGAAAAATTAACCCTTGTGCATGCTTTGTGTGATGTGAGATACACTCTGAGCACTGCTACGATGATGCCTGAAACTAACCTTAGTGAGAAATTATGCTGTGAATCTCAGCAGAGCTTAAATACCAGGGAGGCCCTGAACAGCTCAGCATCCCCACAGTGGTGGCTGAGCACCATGCTGAAGTAATGAACTGAAAAGTGGGTCAGCTCACCTGGCTGGAGTTCAGGCAGGGCAAAGAGACATGCTACAAATCGTGTTGGCTCAACATCTGCCAGTACCTTTCACAATGGCTTGTGCTACATGGACAGCCTATACAGAAGAAACTTCAGTCCAAGGACTTTAGATGCCTGCAGGGCTAGGCAGGGGATTTGTGAATGCTACTTGTACCTAAATAACATGGTAAATTCCTTTTGATTTCAGAAGCGTCTACACACCTTTGAGATCTTGATTAGATACCTACCTGTATCTCAAGGCTACCTTCTACCTTCAGAAATCAGGCCTTTAGGCCCTAAGTAGTTGACTGAAGTTTGAAAGCGGTGAAAGAGCTGCCAAAAAGAACATTTTGTCAATGGATTGACGATGTTTACAATGACTCACCATTTACAGTCTATCAACTTATTTCTCTTACCATAAGGCTGACAGTGGCTTTTAATTACTACCTCAAGGAAACAGCTAAATGGAATTACAATTCCCCCTCCCCCTGTATAGTCAGCTGTAAGTTAGCTTAAAGCGCTAGCAGCTGAAAAATGAATGATATTTATTAGGCTGTGGAGGAACATCCAAAAAGTTTCCTGTTGTTTGAGTCTAAGCTGAATCTTAAATGGAGGACAATATGGATTTTACCTGGACAGAGGGATTGATGAGATGTGTTTACTATAGATTTTCTATCTGGATTTCTGCTTTATTAATGTCTTAAATTTTGGCAACTAAAGAGTACCTTTTTTGGTTTGAGAAAAGCAAGGAAATTCCTAGCAAATGGCATAATAATGCGTAATTCAGATTGCCTTGGAAATAGGAGTGCTGGAGCTGCCTCCCTGCACTTAGTGGGCAAGAAAAGTTTTTTTGTCACTATGATTTTGTTATAACTCATCAATGATTGCTGGAACTAAAGGTATCTTGGATACCAGCAGGGAAAATTTGCCCGTGGATATAATTCAAGCACTCATCCTCTAAAAATATGGACTTTCCAAGCAGTATGAGACTGGGCAGGCAAAAATAGACACATGCAAAATCACCAGTTACATTTGAAATTCTTGACTGCAAAACTGTTCTCCCAGACCCAATTCTCCTGCATATTGAAATTCACACGCAAACTTCTTAATGACTTCACTGACAGCTTAATGACAGTGTACTACCCAGAGTGAGCGCTGTGAGACCTTGTAGCAGTACAAGCTAATACAACAATGTCACACGATAAAAGCATCTGAGCAGAATCTGCTGTCCTGTCACTTCAGTCGCGTGTACCAGACGCTTTTGAATGCTGTAACACAGCCATGGGCTCCAGACCAGGACGTCATTTAGTTCAACCGCAATTATTCATTCTACACTGCAAGACTGGTTTAGTCCAACAGCTAGCAATGGCTCTTATATACTGCTTTTTGGGAAGGAGAAACAGTGTTATAGGGAAGTCTTTGGAGATATTGTGACAAAGATCTTCCCACTGAAGTGTATTTCCTCTTCCTTGTCTGATTTTCAGAGGGTTGCTGGCGTAGCCAAAGAGATTTGGTAATACATGTCTAATACACGTCCTCTTCGCCTGGGATTTAAGGTCTTCCTGGGCAGTTTTTATATATACAGCAAGTTTCTACTTGCAGGGACACAGCACTGTAGGGAACATCACAGAGAAAATGAAGAGAAATTAAGCTGCCAGGAGGCCTTGAACACTCAGCACTGGAGAGAAATGGTGACCAGTATGGAATATGCCCAGGACAAGGTGGGGCCCTGTCAGTGAACCAGCATTACCGTGTTGGACAAGGACGACTGTTATATAAAAGCCAGAAGTAGGTCACATATGCCTCATCATCAGCAATATGACACATACGAGGCTAGGCTTATACAGCCTGGCCTCTGGGTTTGCAGCAGAGCCAGGCAGGAGGTGCCAAAAGCTCTGAGTTACACACTGCTCATCAGCAGCAGCGACTGAGGCTGCAGTGTTGTGGTGCAGAGGTCCCCGTGGGTGGGCTTTGCCTAGGCCAGGACGCAGTGGGGCCACAGCAGTGCAGCAGGGCAATTTCCAGCTCCATATAACTAAGCTCTTTGCCTTCTCAGAATAAAGCAGCTTAATTACATCCTGTCCAGGCCATATGAGAAGTTCTTTCACCTTCCTTTTTTCTTTACTTTTTTTTTTTTAAGTGTTTTTAAAAGAGGTTTGCATTAGTTTTTAAGTGTAGAAAATTGTCCCTTGACAACAGACTTTGCCAAAAAGGAGCATGTTTTAAGACTTCTCTTCAGTGTTATGCCCATGTAGCATGGCATCTTTCTCTAGTACGGCTAGTGGGCGCTGGGGCTACAGGAGTGGATCCAAGGCTTCTGCTTCCCAGACTGCATCTGGAAAAGGCAAAGGGAGAGGCAACATTAAGAGATTATCCAGGCGCTCTTGAAGTTTAGGAGAAGGAGAGCATAACAATTTTCACACTCACTTCTCTAAGCCAAAATAAGAGATTGCCATTATGTGTTGTACTACTTAGGATAAAGTCTCCTCAAAGGACAATGTCAAAGGAGGTCTCTCAGGCTAGGGAATTTTCTAGGTTATTGATAGATGCTTGGGAGCAATGGTGAAGAGCATCAAGAATATTGAGAAAAAGGATGACAAAATAGCATAAGAATTTTTTTGAGAAAGCTGCTAGTCAAAGAACTGCAAGAGTTTCGTAAATACCCTCCTGGGTGGTTTTAATGGCCTCTAAAGGCCACTCCATTACAGATAACGATGAGCGAGGAAAATTTACCAAGTCCTGCAGGTTAGAAAATTACTTCTTTCCTCTAGAACCGTAGAGACATTGTGCACATGGAGATATTGTACACTTGGTGAGAAATTGGCTTTCATCTGGGAAGAGAATAAAGTTCTGGAAAGCTATAGTGGGGCATCAAATACAAGAAGCTATTTCTACAGAGCAGTATTGCTGGAAGGAAGCAAAAGGGTGTGTAAGCTGCAAAGCAGAATGTTGCACACAATTTTTAGATTCATCTCACCTTGTCTGCGGCTCCTAACAGAACTGTCCAGAGTGAGGAGAGTGGTTACCGAAAGTTCCCTGTATGAGCTCCATAACAGAAGAGCACTTCTCAACAGTATCTCAGCCACCCTAGATCTGAGTCATTTTCTGCAGAAACCCACATCCTTCTACAACCGGAGAGGGAGCCTCTGTCCCTAACTAAATGTCTCAATCAGGGAGCTACCTTCAGAAGAAGAATTCAGCCCAGGCTCTCCTTCTCTGAGCCCCACCAGACACCTTCTCACTTCCACTTGCGTGGCTCTGACCACACTTCAGCTGCTCAGATCTCAGGACTCCCCCATTTCTCATTGCTGATGGCCAAAAGGCGTCCTGTGCTCTCCAAATCCTTTTGGCACCAAGAAAATGCTCTTAAGTAGGAAAAAATTCAGTAAATATTTCAAGCATATAATATATTTCTAGCCTCTCATTTCATTACTCTGTTCTGCTTCCAGCTCTGTGGGAAGGGCTTTTGTTTCCCCTGCACTTGCAACATCCCACCCGCTGCGGGTGTCCCCTAAATCCTGTATCATGTTGGGCAGCCCCACGCAGAAGTCTCACGCACAGTAGAGCGTCTCCAACGGCAGCAGGCATCTCTATTCAGGACTCCCAGGACCTCTGACAGGAGTCATCTCTGCTTTGTCTGCATTTGTGGAGCATGTGTGGAGGGTGCGATGAGGCACGGTGCAAAAGTGGGCTCAGTGCCAGGACAGACCTGATATTAAGTCTCAGCAGTTCTTACTGCCAACAGCAGGCACAGAGAACAGAGGGGAAAACCATCAAAGGACGAGCCAGCATACCTCAGTGCTTCCTAAAATCTTATAGTCAATATGCAGGAAGGTGACTGATACACAAAGTAATCAATCTTCTGAGAATGGTGGGAACTGCTGAATAAAAGTGGCATACCTTAGCCACATTTTTTCACTGAGTTTAGTCTGACTACACTGAGAAAAGTATTTTCATTTCCTTGTGGGACTTCCACATTTTCCTGCAGACAAAAGTTAGTTTCATCCAGGTGAAACCTGTATCAAAGATAAACTACATAAATAAAGCACTACTTCAGCAAACAGGGAGTTGCAGCATTGACCTCTTATTTTTTAAGGACTCTGTCAAAGGGAGAGGTGATGGTACTATAATAATTTTTGAAAATGTCTGCTATTGTACAGACAACTATAAAAAAATTAGAGAAAAAAGAAAAAAATTATAAAACAGTCTGCAATTCTATAACCTTCTGAGCATTCTTTTTTGTTTCTTTTAGGTGCTTCAGGAGCTTTGGATGCAAAATATTAAGAGACATACATTAGGTTTTTGGAAAATAAGGCCATGTTTTAATAACTAAAAGGTTAATGAGCTTATTAAAAAAAACTACAGACTTATTTTCTTCGCATTAATCATATTACTATGTTGCAAAACCTGCACAAGGGTGGAACAGGATGAAAGACAACATTAATCTTTTTGTGGTAAAATGATTGCTTTGCATATATTCTATTGCTAACCGGAGGTTATGAGAATCAGTGAGTCAGGGATTGGAAAGTATTATAAAGCAAACAAGTACTATATAAAGGTGAAGCAGGTGTGTGGCAGACCATGAAAAAGACGTTTCTAAAGGCAAGGGAAAATGAAGATGAAAATGGAGAGCCTCCCATTTCTGCTGTTACTGTGCACAGCACTTTCTTGTGCTTTTCCTGCAGATACAAGACAGATGAAAGAAGATGATATGCAGCTTATCCAGGTGAGGAAGGTACCTGCATAAGGATGAGGTCATTAGCGACTATTGAGGACCCATTGCAGTTCCTGGAATAATGCTAGAGCAGAGTAGCTGAGAAGCTAGTTCTGCAAATTACAATAGAACGAATACTGTGATCCAGTGTTTCTCAAGCAAAAGGGCTCCATTCTGAACTGTAACAGCAAAGGCTTCTTTAATTCTCATTTTACCTCTAATTTTTTTGTAGAGAACAATTAAAATCGATCCATTTAGGATTTGAGCCTACACATAGCAAAACACCTGAATCAGTCTACACCTGATTAATTTTGGATGAAAATGTAGTTATTTTTGTGACTTATAATATTATCAGACATAGCTCTCCGTAAGATTAAGGTTTTGTTCTGTCTGCATCTTTACTCCCAGAAGTGTGGTAAAATGGAAAATACCACTGCTGAAATTTTCTATTCATTCACATATTTCAAAGACCTTATGCACTGCCTGCTCTAAAGGACTACGTGTAACCTGGGAGCACATGGCAAGTGGAGGATACATTACAGAAAATAAGCAATTTATTGAACAAATGCTAATGCTGAATGTATTCTGTGTAAACTTCAAAAGTTTTGAACTGATAACATAATATAAAAACATCATCATTAAGAGAAAAATATTAATCCATGGCTTTAACAGAGCGCTACTGCATACATTCCCAAGGGACAGAAAGAACAGGTAGCAAAGGTACAGGTTTGAAGTGGCATTAGTATAGTTTTTAAGAGCTTCAAAAGTAAATGCATTTAACAATCCTAAAATGACTTTTTTCTTTTTGTTAGAAGTACCTGGAAAATTATTACATCTCTAAGAAAGATAGTGAATCTTCTTTCATTTGGAAAACTGACAGTCCAATAACCAAAAAAATAAAAGAAATGCAGGAATATTTGGGGCTGGAGGTGACTGGAAGATTGGATTCCAAAACTTTGGACCTGGTACAGAAACCGCGCTGTGGCTTCCCTGACATAGCTGCATTCTCCACCTTTGCAGGAGAGCCAAAATGGGCAAAACAAGTTCTGACATACAGGTAATTATAGTGGAATTCTTAAAATAAAGACAGTGCTTTGCACAGCGTAAGCGGCAAGAACACAACATTTTCTCTATCTTTTATTTTATAGGATATTAAATTATACACCAGACCTACACCCAGCAGATGTGGATGCAGCAATTGAGAAAGCATTTAACATTTGGAGCAGTGTGACTCCATTGAAGTTCATCAAGGAAGACAGAGATCGTGCAGACATAATGATCTCCTTTGCAGCCAGAGGTAAAAACTCCACAAAGCAGTCAACCTGAAAAAGTAATGTTTTATTCTTCCCTATAGCATGTTTAAATTTCAGTATCAGATTGAATAGTCACACAGGAAATCACAGTTCCTGCTTAAAATAATATGGTTGTGGGCTGGAAGATCTTTGTGGGAGGACATAGAGGGAGATGGAGAGAAGGAAAGAGAAAATGATGTAATGCGCTGCCTGCAGTTCACTGGAACTATACCTAGTCTATAATGTCCAACATATGCATGAAACACAATAGACTGAGGGCTTGTGCAATATGCTCGTGCTTAGAGCATTACGGAGCAGATAGCTCTAATTACACCCCTGGGATTAGTCATATGCTTTATGTGAGCTAAATAAGCTCTAGGCAGACTCAAGGCTGATATTTTTAGCATAGCCCGCAGAGTGGATTTACCAGCAGCTTCCCCTCTTTCATTAATAGTATCCCGCCGGCTTGCATGCTCCTAGTCGTCTCTGCTCCCACCTCAGATGAATATCTTCACTCATCCAGGCTGTGCAGCCTGTGCAGGTGCAGTGTGCAACTGCTGTGTTCTTGCATCCTTTTCAGAGACTACATCTAAGGGCTTTCCGGTGAAGAGATTACAGTCTTACCAGGGTCTTGCTTCTGCCATCAGCCTTTTAGTTATCGGTCAGGCTCAGGTAACTACCTGAGGACTGTTGACACAGAGCTTTGGAAAATTTGACTTTATGAGCAAAAAGGGAATACATTTCAAGCAAAACTACATCTCCTCCTCCCTTCCTCATGGCAGCTGTAGGCAAACGTCCACCTATTTCTTGGGGAAACCAAGATTTCATCATTCCAAATTTTCCTACGTTTTCCAAATGAAAAATAGGCCTTTTGGCAAATTCACTTGGAGGAGAAACTTGAAAGTTTACAAAATCAGCAGAATAGAAAGTTCTGTGCATGGGAGAGGTCTGCTACCCCCAGTAGCCACCAGTCAGCTGAGTGTGGTACTCGCTCCTCAGGTCACAATGATTTCATCCCCTTTGACGGCCCAGGAGGGTCCGTTGCTCATGCCTACGCACCTGGCAAGGACTTTGGTGGAGATGCTCACTTTGATGAGGATGAAACCTGGACCAAAAGCACAGAGGGTAAGAAATTGAATTCTCCAAAACCTGCCTGAAGCAGGACATACATGAAATCAAGGACTCAAAGTTTATCTCCTATCTCCTTTATGAAGTACTGACAGGTGGGAGTGATTTGAAGGAACATTGGGCAACTGACTTTTCTAATTACAAAAAGCCTCTGAGCCCTCTGCTTTAGAAAGTTGAGAACTCAGCTGTCATGGACTGAGTGGAGATTTACTTGGGAGGAAGGTAAGGAAACTGGTAGTCCTCTTCTTCTCTTCTTCCTTCTTCCTTCTAATTGTCTCTCCCCTCACAGTTACATCACCTGCACTTGTTTGGGATCCTTCTCCCACACTGACTCCTGCAGGATCAGCAGGTTATTTCCTCAGTCACTAACAAAATTATATTTTTGAAACCTGTCATGGATTTCAATGTTTTCATTATATTTCTTCGTGGCTAGAATTTCGTCTCCAACTGAATTAACCATAAGCAGCTTCACTTGCTTAGCGAAGTGGTTCTAAAAGCCTCTGATCTGCTTTATGGCCTTCATGTTTTCCGGAGAAATGAAAAGACACAGCTTTTGTTTTATGCATTTTTTTTTTTTGCTGTTTTCAGGCACCAATTTGTTCTATGTTGCTCTCCATGAGTTTGGCCATTCACTGGGACTTTTCCATTCCAAAGACCCTGAAGCTCTGATGTATCCAATATATAGGAAATTTGATCCTTCAGTGTTCCCACTGCATCAGGACGATATTAATGGCATTCAGCACCTCTACGGTAATTCATAGTTATTACTCAATTAGCACTTATAAATTCAAACACTTTGGAATACATTTCAGTGGCGTTTTTGTGTAATAGCTATTTCTGAATGGGATAGCATTTTAATTTCTTCTGTTAACTGCTTTAGGACATTCTTCTAACACCTACAATGACCAGAGAGAATCTTCCGGGAGAGAAGAACCATCTGAGCCCAAAGAACCTGCACTGCCAAACACCTGCAGCCCCGATTTAACTTTTGATGCTGTCACCACTTTCCGTGGAGAAATAATGTTCTTTAAAGACAAGTAAGTCAGCTCTCTGAAAGTAAAATAACAGAGGTGCATTTTCAAGTTATATCGAAAAATATGGAAAAATAACGTTGCCCAGAATATTGTCAAGCTGAGATTTCTTAGTGGTCAAAAAGAGGTTCGGATGAGAGGTATAGCTACACTTTGAGGTAAAGAGCAGATTTGAGAAGTGGTTTATGAACTCCAAGCTTCATTATTATCATGTTTCTATCCACTTTTATTGTTAGGCCATTAGCAGTTTGGATGATACTATTCAACTTTAGTCTTAAATTAGGGCGTATTCGCTAGCACCCCCATGCTGATGGGGAGAGATATTTCTCCAGATGGCAGTTCAGAGCAGGGACCTAGCTTCAGTGCTGTGAATAGCCCCCTGAGTGAGGGTAGCTTTTCTCCTTGAAACACAGTGTAGTGCCAAGGCGCTGGCTGGACAGTGCACGCCAGTGTTGCCACCCGAGCACCGTGCATCCTCAGGAAGGATCTCAGTCAGCACCGATAGAGCTGAGCTCAAGCACTGGCCCTTCAGGACCCCTGCAGTAAGCTCAGTGCTCCCTATGCCCATGCCCATGACAGAGGTCCTGGGCTACGGTAAGGTGTTCAGGTTCTCTTTCTTTAGTGTTAACTGCAGTTAAATCTGAACTTGAACATGCACAAATGTGTATGCACACAGCAGGGATAATAGTGAAGTCCACACTTGACAGTAGGCTCAAGTCTATATTGTCCTGATAATCCCTATCTTGGGTCTCTCCCCAGGCCCAGGTGTCACTCTGCTAATCCCTGTAAGTTATTCTCTTTAATCTCAGTGGAAAGCACAGTGCCTTATTCTCTTAGGATATTTATGCCTTAGGATCAGAGACTTTGGTACAGAAACTTTTTATCTGTAGAAAAATTAGCCTGGTGATTTCCACACACCAAGCCACAGACATTACCTGAGTACAGACAGTGGATGGCATTATAACAGCAGCCCAGCTGTCACAGCTGAAGCGAGTGCGGTATTCTGACTTATTAAAGTTGTATTAACCTGATTAGTTTAGTAGCTACTGGTAAAGTCTGATTCTTTCACTGTGATAATCTCTAATGGTGGAATTTATGCTGAAGTGCTTAAATTGGTTATTCTTACCTGCGCTCAACCATGTCTCCTTAGCAGTCATTGACTAAAACAACTAGCCAAAGAATTATATTTAAGGATTAGAAACCTTTTCCCCTTCAAAAATTAACAGTTCTAAGGAGGCAGGTAGGACAGAGAATTAGGATAAGGGGTGGGAGACAAAGGGAAGAGGATGATGGAGAAATGAAGAGAGGTAAGTGTAAAAAGGAAGATTACATTCAAAACAGGGCATGCTATAAACAGAAGGGGGAAAAGATAACTCCTTTGAGAACATGGGCATTTTTTATTTTAGGCTGTAAGTAAGTCCCATTACCTGGGAGAATTCCGCTTCTGAAAAAGGCACCACCAGCCTGGGGACACTCATCAGCTTCGTTGCTGTCCTTGCCTTGAGAAAGCTGAGGGTTTACCAGTCCTGACACAATATCCGCTTGAAGACCCTCTGTAGTGGCGATTTAATAGTAGTAAAAAAAAAAGGATGATTGATTCAGTGCTGCCCAAGGCATAAACTGCCCCTCTCCAAGGACATGGCAGCCCAGGGGCTTGAGGAGAAGATGCAAAAGAGATGACTTCATCTCCTTTTTGTGTCGTAGGGCTCTACTTTCCCTGCTCTGGACCCTTCCCAAACTCATCATTAAAGGCAGAATTTCAGCCTCAGGGATTCCAGAGGTTATTTCACAGAAGCTGTCATTATTCATGCCAGCTTTTCTCCAAACTGATGTTGGCAACCAGGAGGCAGGGAATCATTCTCAAAATTTCATCCTATACCAGCCTTTACAGGTGAGCCAGTTCTGTCTAGGCTCCTTTTTTGCATAAACGGAAAATGATAGCTTTTTTGACAGCACAGTTCGTCTGACCTATTTTAGTTGTCTGCATCAGGATGAGAAGGATCCCATCATGGAAAGGACATTTTTTCCAGTGTTATTACAAGGAGCTTAGAGTGTCTAGCACAGGGAAGATGGCTAGATTTAGCCAGACAAATCCTCCTCCTGCTGCCATGATGTGGTTTCATGCATTGGTGTGTATGAACATGTGATTTCATACAAAACCTGTACTGTATTTATATCAGGCATTTTTGGCGCAAGCATCCTTCAATCAGAGCAGTTGACTTTAACTTAATAACTTCATTCTGGCCACGGCTGCCATCTGGTGTTGATGCTGCATATGAAATTCCTGAAAAAGATGAAACTGTCCTTTTTAAAGGTAAAATGTTGTCTTTTTATTTTCCTCTGTTTCCTTTTCATATAGCCTTGAGGGATTGGGTCTGGCCTGAAAACCACTTAAGCTTTTTCTGTGAAATTCCACAAGTTTTAATATAGTCCAACAAATTAGTGTTTTTCAAGCATAGAATTAGCAAAAACATTGTCCCAGATGAGAAAAATGTGTCTTTTTTAATGTCAATAAGGAAAAAATTCTCTGCCAAAATAAATGTCATTATTTTCCTGTTTTCTGGAGAGCTATCTATCAAAATTAAAAGTAATAACACATGCTTCTTCTTAGCTTGTGGAAAGCTAAGGTGCACTGGGAGGGAAGACTGGAGTTTCAGTTTTTATATAACGCAGTACGCAGTACCATTCTTGCACTTTTTGGACTAGAGAACTTGTATTACTATATTTTCAAATAACCATTATCTTAGCTGCATTTTTCAATTAAAATATTAATTTTCATGGAAAGGATTGCATCATTCTCAGCAGAATGTTCTGATAATGTTTCCATCAACATTTTTTGATAGGAAATGAATTCTGGGTTGTGAGAGGAGATACCATACTTCCTGGATACCCTCAAAAAATCTATGTCTTGGGCTTTTCAAAGGATATCATCAAAATTGATGCTGCTTTCTATGATGGTCATAAGGGGAAAACATATTACTTCATAGCAGACAAGTTTTGGAGGTAATATTTCCTGTGCTACTTTCTTAAATAGGAACAAACATAATCACATGTTGTGATCATGTCATAGTTTAGGATGAATTAGTAACACAGTTTTTGTCATCTCTTTCACCATCACAACTGTTTATGGAAAAATATTTGAAAGGGAGCTGGAACAATGCTTTTAGATTTCCTTTTAATTACTTTAATTTAACAATCCTTTCAATTTTTTTTTTTATTTGATTGCCTTGAAGGAAAGCCATCTTACAGCTCCACACATTACAGGAAATCAGCTGGAACCATAAAGACTCTTTATTTTTATTAAAACCATTTCTGTGGGGTAAAAATTCTATCTCCACTTACCAACAGGTAGTTCCAATAAACTGAAACTAAATGCCATGTATTGCAAAGAACTATCCCGTGTGCTTGGTTAAGATTTTCTCTTTTCAGTTCAATCACTACTGCTCAGTTTTGTTTCCTAGGCCTTTTATTTCTAAAAACTGAAGGAGATGAGGTAATTAAACTCAGCTTTTAGAGCTGAATGCTACAACTTTTATCTTTTCTATTACTATGAGAGTTCCAAAGCGATCCATCATACATACAGTGATTATCCTGAAGTAATTAGTCAGCCATATATTTACATTTTAAACAGAAGAATAATTTCCACGTTTTAGTTCAAATTGTCGCAGTTTAAAGGACTTCAGCTAGCCATTTATTTAATCATTAAATCTCTTGCTGAGCACAAGTATCAGAATGAAGATGCTTATAACCTTGTTATTCCAGCACTGATACATTAGCTGTACTGTACATTAGCCTGCTATAAGTAACTTAAGTAAAATAACTAAAAATAACTTATAGCTTGATTAAAATTCAGATTTTTCCTGATAAACATTTCTTACAAAGAGGGAACATGAAAGCAGTCTTATACAGGCTTACAAATCTAGCTTCTGTTTGAGGTAAGATTATCTATCACTCCATGTACAGTCTCTTAGAAAAATAATGATAAGATTTATAATGCTGGTTCAAATATTAGGTATTCTTAGACCATGTCCTAAGTTTATATAAACAGAAACTATTCTTCCAGTGCCCGTAATAATATAATAATGATTTCTGACATCTCAAAGACTGTCTAAAGACTGCCTAAAGGCTACTGAAAGTCTTCACTGGGCTTAGTTCCGTGTTAGCTGGTTCAAGGTAATGTGCTGGGCTGATTTAAACATGGTTTATTTACTTTTTCAATTGATGTCAGGTTGTTTCTCACTTTTCTTAGTTATAATAAAAGAAGTCAGTCCATGGACAAGAAGCCCAGAAAGATAAGAGATGCATTTCCAGGAATTAATGGGAAGATCGATGCAGTTTTTCAAAATAAAAGTGAGTAAGAGCTCCCAAGTAAATGTGTGTTAAATGCTTGGAGTCATAGGACTGAGAGTTCTTGGACAGAAAGAGGCACTTCTGCATGTTACCCGTGGCCCTGAGAGTGACCTCTGAGGCCCTGAAATAGTCACATAACACTTCCATGCTTCACCCTACCCCTTTGAAAAATAGCAATATTTTTGGTGACGGGCTGCAAATCAATTAAAAGATAGAAAAGCTAGTTCTACAGGACAGATTGCAATATCTGTATTCATGTTGACCTGCATCTCACACTCTGAGGAGTACCACTCAAGACAGTGAGGTCTCAACAACATAAGGTCCACTTGCTGTGAGTAAGTCTATCACAGCCTAGCCCTATGATATAAAACAGTACTACTTTAAGAATAGCAGCTGGCACTTGTTTTTCCCATGCAAGTGAGGATGTTATTTAGATAAGGAAATTCTAGGGTGCATCCACACTGTCAAATGACATAGCTTCCCAGTTCACTCTTGAGCACTCTTCTCCTGATCATCAAAGAATATAAATTTTAATTGCTTCCCAGGGAATCTATCAATCAGCTTTCTCCAAAACAAGCCTTACAGTCAGTGAGGGGATTCTCAGCTGCAGCCATGACTCCCAGAGGGCAGGGTGGATATGAGTGCCCCGAGGCTGGGTGTCTCCTTCCCTGCATGGTGTCCCGCAGCATCCCAGAGTGCTCATGCCCACAGCCACCCGCCGCGCTCTGTGCCACGCTCTGGGGCATGCAACATGTGCCCTCACCTGCATACAAGAAAAGGTCCCCTCTAGAAGGGTTCAACACAGCTTTGCACTACAGAAAACATTTAAACTGCAAAACACAGGTTAAATAACCTCATGAGATTCATGAGGGTCACCTCACAGAATTCGTGTATCAGCATGTACACGACTGGTTTACTAAGGAAAGCACTAGCCCAGAGCAACGTGTCCCCAAGCCACGTGCACCATGTTGCAGAGGTCACACCTGGGAGTAGATGCTGTTAGCGGTGTAAATGTGTTCAAAGTCTTTTTGAACCCCCTCCAGCTTTGGTTAAAGTATATTAATCTTTACATCAGCAATATCATAATTCATCTGTTTTTTTCTTAGACTTCTTCTATTTCTTCCATGGAAGAAAGCAGTTTGAGTTTGACCCTGGTAAGAAGAGAGTTACACGCCTCCTAAAGACGAACTTCTGGTTTCCTTGCTAAGAAAATGAAATCTGTGATAGTGCAGGAGAGAATGCAGTGTTATTGTACTAGAGAGGGTTTTTCTTTTATAAATATATGGAACATTTAAATATTTCAGATTTCAGTCATCAAACCTCAGCCCCTGCACAGCTGTATTTCTGTAATAACAAAAGAACAGTACTTAGCATATGGCTGTATATATATGTACATAAGTAACGTGAGCATTACTGCATACTTGTTAAATTGCTAACCTGTGCAAAGAACAACACAGTTTTTACTTTTGATACAAAATTGCCTCTTGTTTCATTTTTTCCACAGTCATCTTTTCACTCTTTGTGCCGTACACCAACTTACCTTAAGCCCTACCAGCCACGAGCTGGTTAGGAACAGCATTTCTGTTCCTAAGGCTAGGATTGCTTTCAATCAGTTTTAGAAACCAGGCTAATAAAGTTTCTTTTCATACTTAGGGAAAGAAAAACAGGAACTCCAGAAAGCGATTTCTCCCAACCTAAGGTGGGCACGTGGGTATGGAAGTGCTCCTTTCTCATTATTGATTGTAGAGGCAGCCTATCTGAGCAATTTAGATTTGAGCAGTCTGGGTATGCGATTTTAGATTACTAAAGTTAGGTGTGATGTATCCTACCCCAAGAGATTTATTGATTCATGTTAGGTTATGTGATTAAAGGCTGCTGCCCGCACACACGAAGAGGCGCAGAGGCACAGAGGTGAGGGGGATCCCAGTAACCCCATCTGACCCACCGAAGTCCCAAGCCATCCTCTGCTCGTTTCCACATGTATATGCCACTAGTGGACTTCAGTCCTGATGAGAGGAGGAACAGGATCGAACCGTCTGTGCTTTTCCCATCAGTGTCAGTGCTGCATGTTTCCTTTCCTTACATTGATCTCTGTGGACAGTTGTGTGTGTACAGTGTGTGTGCACGTGTGTGTGTGTGTGTGTGTGTGTGTGTTCACTTGTGTGTGCTTACTGGGAGTACGTGGCCAGCCTGATCAACGTCTGGACCTGGAGGGCAGAGACGCAGCAGCCTCCCATCTACCAGACTGCCAGTTCAGCAGCAACGTTCCCCCAGCCACTGCAGTCAGGCATCGCTAGTAACACACCACAGGTGGGATGTACAAAGACATTTAGGCTTTTCAGTATATAGTTGGACAGCTAGCAGGATCTAAGATTTTTAAAAGTTTTTTGGTTTTTTTATGAATGTGAAAAATCTTCTCAAATCTGGGTGCTGTCCCAGTACCCCTTGTCTCCCTTGTTAGACAGCTTCCCTAAAAAAACTCAGCACCTGTGTCATAGAAAAGATGATGTTTCCCTTTGATTTCTCTGGTTCAAGAATACAACAAGTTATTTCTATGCACTTTATAGAACTTCTTCTCTGATCTAGCTTTAAAAACCCCTAGTAGCAGGGCTACTCAGATGGAAGATTCCAGTGAATATCTAGACCACGGGCAAAGTTTATCTGAAATTCATCCTGGTCCAGATCTCCAGATCATATTATAGCTCTCTCAGTCTTGCAAGACATAGATATTTACTACCACTTTCTTGTTCCTGCAGGGAACAGTGCCGATACTGCTGCCTTTCCCGGACATGGAGGTAAGGTGCAAATGGGGCTTTGCCAACCAGGCAGAGCTGGAAACAGAATACTGCTTCCAGCTTTGTGGATCTTTTGGATCTACAGCACCTCCAAAAAAGGACGGAGTAGCTCTGATTGGTGTCTGATACGGCCAGGGAAGCAGGTTCAGGTCTCCTAACTTGAATGTTTCTATTGAATTTTGTAGGAAAATGTTCAGTGCTTCTTTATTCCTTGCTGTTCACCTTATGCTATTCTTGTTTCCTTGTTTTCTGTTTTTCCTTCACATTCCTGGTGATAGCTTTGTAAGTGGTCACATAACAGCAAGATATTTTAGTGTTTTAGCCAGTCCACTGTCTCAGTTGCAACAGCAAAAGCCTAAAAGATGCATGACTAGATGGCTTATCGTAAGTCTTTATTTTTTAACGGGTATTTCTAAGTATCTTTGGGGTTCTGCTTGTTTTCTTTCTGTTGCTCCTACTGTTGAATCACTACACCATCTGTACCCTCCATAACACTGCTATTGCGGTTGACTGGATTAGATCATTTTATTTATATATTTTTTATATTATCTTTTTTCTTAAATATTTAAATATGTAAACATATTTATTATGTATTTGTTATAGATTTAGTTACATTCTCTTCTGATTTGCTTCAGCTGGAGCTTCAGAATTTTTTTTAAATATTCTCTTTCAAATGGGGTTATTCTTCTGGGAGTGAACCGGGTTTGTCATAGCTCTTTCATGACTGTTATTGGTATAGCTATATTTGTATTATTACCACAATACCGAGGAGCTGTGCTAGTGAACTGAAAACCCATTGTGTGATGATTTGTTCTCCTAGAACAAAAACATCCCAGAGACTTTACCACCTAAGTAACAAAGTGCTGGCAGAAAAGAGCAAAACTAAACTGAGGCCATTTAATTGCTATTTGCAGGAGAAGGTGCCTAATAAAAATGAGCTTGAGAAAGTGAGGAACAACCCTCCCTCAATGACAGCAGCTGTGGATTTGTGGATTCACAATCACTGATAGCCACCCAGAACTGTCAAGAAGGCAGAGACCTCTTAGATCCTGTTGGCAATCCAGAGAAAATAGTTGAAAAGGTGTCAAAGTGCACTTTTTTTTCTAGATGGTTGTCTGGTGGACTCTGAATTGCGACCGGGCTTATCTCCAGCCACCCTGCTCGTGTTCACTGCCAGCCAGGGAGCCAGCTGTGTTTCACGAGCAGTGGTTCTCTCTGGGATGTTTTGGAGTTCCTGTGCACATGTCCAGCTGGAGATCTGTGAACCTATAACAATTTCAATACATCTCAAATGGGCCAGAGCTGCTGTATACGCAGACTCCTTGTGCAAACTAGTGCAAGAGGCACTGACCTCTTGCAAGAGGCATTGGCCTCCTCTTCTTGCTGGTTGTTTCAGGGCAAGTTTTGCATCTATGCAGCAGCTCCTGTGACAACTGCCAGGTTTAGCAACTTGAACGTGGGGAAGTCAGCTCTGCAAGGCCACCCCACGCCCGGCTCCCAAGAGGGAAACGCAGCTGGGCACAGCAGGCCACTTCCCTGGGGTTGGCAGTAGCTCCTGCAAGGACAACAGATCCGATCTGATTGTTTTGTGTTGTCGGGAAAAAGGTACTTGGAATGGAGATTGGCACTCCTTCCCTTCTTAGAGCTCTGCTGATTTCAGTGATGATATCATGTCTGAGACAGGGCAAGTCACTAGGTGTAACTCAGGAACTGCCCTAGTCTATGACCAGACAGGTTGTATTGTTTTTCTACAATAGAATAATTGCAACTGATTCAGCACATGCCATACCGAGCCCTATCGCAGTGGCCTTCTGACACGACCCAGCACAGCTTCCTAATTCATAACTGAGAGATTGATCAGTCTCTTGGAGCTGAATCAACAGTGTTTCTTTAAAGGAAACATTGAACATTAGCTATCAGCACACCAGGAACTTGTGAGTACTTTGAAACATCAGATTTGGGGGCACCTTCAACTTTTCCATCTGGGCATCAAAATGTGCGTGGCTCATTAGGAGAAAACTTCTAATAAGTTTTCTAACTTTCCAAAAATATCTGGCAACCAGTTGAATATTGCTACACAATGACATGATTTACATCTTTGATGTTTCAATAAAAACTGGCTTCCTCCAAGGAAAAGAGCTTGCCTCGGTGTAACGTTTTGTTTTTGTGGAAAGATTTGGATTTTGTTGCTTCAAAATATGTTGGAAACACATGAAAGGGTTAAGATAGGCTTAATAGCACAGAATGTGCATAAAAGTACTTCCTGTTAGACTGTGCTTTCTCATGCTATCTGATAGTGAGAAAGCGCGGCTGCAATCATCACTGTGACAAATTGTAAACAGTTAGTAAACTATTCTTAGAATTATGAACTACCATTTTTATTTATGTAACATCAAAAATACAGAATTACCAGTTCAAGTTCTTCTTTCTACAGTACTTCTGTAATGAGAGACTTTGTTGAGGAAATCCCATTATGATTCACCCTGGGAATTTATTTTTTCATTATTTAGTCAGGACTGTAGGTGGAGGTTTCACCTTCGGGAGAGAAGGATGAAAGCCATTAGAACATTTTAAAATATTATTAAATATAACTGGAGGAAAAGAAAGAGAGCATGAACAGTCAAATACAACCCCAGGTAAATGAGCCCTAGAGTCAATCAAAGTCACAAATAATTCTTGGAGGCTGGGAAACTATTCTAAGGAAATATTACTATCTCGCTCCTCTTATACCTTTGCCTAGATGTCGTTTTCAGTCAATGCTGGAAACAGGAAATATCCTAGAAGGACCTTTGGCAGTTCTTATGTTTCTATGGAAACTTAAGGAAAGAGGAATGATGAGCAAAGTACCTAGAAAAGGAATATTTCAGGACTCTTGCCTCAGCACAAACAGCGTGGATGCAGCTTTGTTGAGTAAGAAGTTTGTGTATAAAATAGGATTATTGCTAATACAGAGAGAGAGAGAGAGAGAGACGCATGAATACTCTCTGGGGGCAGAATGGAAGAATGCCAGAAAACTCTGACCTTTATTAACAACAACAACAGCAAATCCTTGTTTAGGCTCTTAATTTAGCAGTACCTCACAGCTGGACCTGGCAGGGTGATTCAGAGCAACCAGAGCAAGGTGCCCACACACGGAGTCCAGGCGAGAGCTGCCTCTGAAGAGCAATTCTGGGAAGGGAAGTGCAGGGCTCACCTCTCAAATTAACACAGATAGAAATACTCATGCAAATGCAGATGATGCAAATGGTCTCATCCTATACCCCCTCTCGCAGCTCTGGATAAAAGTCCATTGGTGGGAAACATGTGCAGTGCAGATGCCTCCAGCAGCTGGCCTTAGACTCACAGTCCACCCAGTAGCTAATACTGGACCCCCATTATCTTCTTGCCTACTGCACAGGCGCACATGCAGATGGGTTTCTCTGTTAACCCCTAGATCCTCATGGTCTCCCCAATAGCTGACTTGAACCCCTGGTCTCTCCGGTAGCAAACTCACAGGCCCTTTAGCCTCTTCAGTATCTAGCTCAGCCTTTTCGCTGCTTTAATACCTGGATCCTCACCCATTTAGCCTAGTCACTGGTTAATCTCTCTTGATATTCCTGATCCCGCATTGCCACGGGTATCCAAATGACGTGCGTGTGCTTCAGTCCCTCTAGTTTCTGCCACCACTGTCGCTTGGCTCCTCTGACCTGTGGCCTCACTCTCACTGCTGCACAGACACCTCCACACACACGTGCCCACAGAGCAGAGTGCCCCTTGCCCAGGAAAGCAGTGGGAAATGGAGACTGGTGAGAAGAGAGAACAGACTACAGTGAGCAGGTCAGGGCAGGGCCAGATGAGCCGACTGACCGGCAACCTGCTTGCACAGGACCAGCCCCTTTCACCAGCCCCAAATCACCTTGATTCCGTCCCATTCGCCACCTTTGGACCTTCCGCCAAACACTCCAATATCAGTCCTACTCAGCCCCGCAGTGCTTTTCCCTGGTGCCCCTCGTGCGTCCCACCCCTCAGCAGTGCCCCGCAGGCGGCCAGTGCCGGGGCAGGCTCTTCCGCCGACTCGTGGTGCCAGTGTCGCCTCGGCCCCAGGGCTCGTGGCTCCCCCGGTACAGCCCTGGGAGGGAACAGCTCAGGGCTCTAATGGCTCGGACAGGGTTATTGGCGTTCCTGTGCCCCTTCATGTGCATGGGGAGGAGCTTTTCGTTCCATAACCTACCCCAGTGGTCCCACAGGCGAAGTCGGGAACTGTGTAGACACCAGTTGGCACTCAGTAAAAGTTCTCACATATTGCAGAGAGCGTCAGTTTCATTCTGACATATTCGTATTTCTTTTTATTGGGTTTAAACACCAAGGCTTCTTCTGAAGGTAGGGCTTCTTCTGAAGGTAAGCTCTGGAAAGGACAGACTGGCAACGTGCCAGCTGCCATGCAGAACTCCCCTTCCCTCATTTGAGGGAGATATGCAGAAAGACACACATTAGGAAGCCCATGAAGCGAGCAAAAGGGAACACGGCTTTGTTGCCCAATACTGTGGAAATTTCAAAGAAAGAAGGAAGTGATTGGTTCTGCTTCCTTTTCCTGATGCTGTTTAAGATTTTCATTCAATGACCTTTCAAATATATAAACAGCTCCCTCAGCTAGGGCTGGAACCCATGACTCTCTACTCCAAGACTCTGTGCTCAGTTACACGGCAAATAACAAGATGTCCCTTCCCACCCAATGCCTTACTCAATATCCTTCTGGTCATATTTAAAATTTGGCAGAAGACCCTACACACAAAGCTGTGTAGCAGCAGAATCTTTCTGCGCAATCCGCGACACGTGATTTGTTCACGTTCCTGTGCCGGGCAGTGGACATTTCTAATAAATCTGGTTCTGTTCTTTGTCTGCATGTGCCTATCATGCCTTCAGAAAATAAAAGAAAAAAAGAAAAGAAGAGTGAGCTGCTAACACAGAAATGGAGACGTTGTAGCAGGAGCTATATAAAGTGCCTTATAGAATCAAATGAGGGAGAAATATTTACTGGGAAAAATGCTAGTTTAGAAACAGAATTAGAGAAGTTAAACAGCATTTCATAAATCCTAGGATCATGTGAGCTGTATCAAACAAAAAATGTAATGCAAAGACTCTGCAGATGTATCCAGTATACAATAATACCAATAATAGCATTTCTTGGACAATGACTCATGAGACTGGTTCATATTTGCCTTTCTTCTTCTAACAGTAACATTTACAATGTTCCTTTAAGACATTAAATTATAAAAAAATTATACTGGGAGAGACCTGTAAAGGTTTTCCATTGAGGCTGGTTACCTAAGGCAAGAACAGCAATACCAAAAGCATTCCAAAAGATGTCCAGCCTGTACTTTACAGCTTCCAAGGTTAGAAAATATACAGCGACCTCAAGCTGTCTACTCTTGTGCTTAGCTATCCTTCTGATTAAAAGTGTTTTCCTGAATTTAGGAGTCTACATTGTAGTGGCCGGTACGTGTTCTGGTTATTTAAACTCTTGAATTATCGATATGGACCTACTTGATACGATCAATGGAGCCTAGAGAGTGATTCAACTCATCTTAAAGTACGTACTGTATGTCAGTTGAATTCATCGTCCAAAACGTGAGCTTATACACCTAAGTCACATGCAGACTCCTACATGTACAAATACTTAAAGGTGGATCGCTTAGAGCATTTTTCACTTGCCCATATCTGTCTGAGACATCCACATGGGGCTGACTGCAATGACACAGGACCTATGGAGACTTACATCCTTCTAGGGTAGCTGGAGGACAAGTGGGATTCCCCAGGGCATCTCAAATAGTACTAATATTCAGGCAGCTGAAGCCCAAACCTATTGCCTAAACTTAATCACCCATGTTTAAGACTATACGACAGTCTTGGAGGATTTACTGCTCCCCTCTTAGGAACCATCTTTCATACATTTAACAACATTTATCATGCCTCCCCTGGGTCTCGCATAGATGAGACGCTCATCACAGAGTCACAGAACAATTCTTTCAGTTTGTCTTTTCTAGACTTATAATCATTCCTGCTGTGTTTCATGGACTCTTTCCAGCTGATCATATCTTTGTGCTAGGATCCAAACACAGCATTGTAGGTGAGGCCTTATCAGTGCTGACAAGAGTATAAGCATTATTTCACATGTCTTCCATATGGAAACCTAGTTTATGCATCTCAGTTTCATAACTGATTTTTTTCATAACAGTAGAAAATTGTTGAATTGTTTTAGCTCTCAGTTTTACTAATATCACAAGACTATTTTAGACAGAACTGCTAATTAACAGGCGACCACTTTTCTGGAGTTATGATATTGATTATTCTTAGCTAAGATCAGATCTTTGCACTGTCTTTACTAAGTTATAGGTTATTTCCTATTTTTTTCTCCAGTTCCTCAAGACCATGTGCCATAAATATTCTTAATTCATAATTCAAAAAAATTATGAAATGTAGCACCACCTCTTATCTGAAAAGCATTTCCTTGTTTACTAAACGCATTACAAAATTGTCCCAAACAGAAGGCTCAGGCAAAATAAGGACGCTAACATTAGTTAAATACATTGCGTCACTCCCTCATGATGAAACTGTTATGCATCATTTTTACTAATCAGAGGATATTATACAACATGAGTCAGACTGTCACTGCATATTACCTATATAAACAGAGCTGAGAAATATGTTCAACAGCTAAGGATTTAGCAGTGTATCTGATGCAGAGAACCTATGATTAGAATGAAGTCCCTTTCGCTTCTCCTGCTGCTGCATGTGTCGGTCTCCTCTGCTTTTCCTGTGGCTCCAGAAGCAGAAGAGGAAAGGAAAAACATAGCACTTGTGGAGGTAAATATTTTTCAGTGAAGTTCTAAACGAAATAGAGGGTAGTCTAAGAGATAACTGTAATTGCAACTCTTTTTTTATGGAGTATGACTTGACATTAAAGATATATTGTTTTGTAGAGGTTTCAAGTGAAAGCTTTTCTTGTTAATCTGGCTTTGTGACAATTATTCATGCAAAAGTCATTTGGAAATTGCCTAACTTATCTTCAGATATTGTGATTTGTGATTATTTCTGTCAGACATTATATAATAAAACAATAACAATAACGTAGAAGCATGAGTTCTGTTAACAAGGCTCCTCCGGCTGTGGGGGAATAGTCAAACTCAGCAACAAATGTACATTTATGAATGTGCTTTGAGACTTGTGGCGTGACTGGTCTCCGTAACATAAGGGAGGAAACTCACTTGATCGAATTAGACATACATTTCAGGATTTTGCTGAATCAGACCTTTCATGGAATACTGAAATAAAAAGGAAATCTATGAGAAATACCACACTTGTATAGGTGCAACACTTTATCTATTGGCATCAAAATTGTTGAAAATTAATATGAAGCTTTGGATCCATAAAATCATATTTACTTGCTAAAACGTGTTGACTCTCTAATAGCACCCACTGGCTTCACTGGGAGTCCTGGCTCTGTGGAGTCTCACGGTCAGTCTCTATTTTGTTTGCAAGTTTTGCCACTGAAGTAACAGGGCACTAAAAATAAATGTGGAATTAATTACTAATAGTAAATATTAGATTTTAAGGACATTTTCTCCATGTACTCCTTCAGTAAAACAAGAAATCTAGATAAGTATAATGAAAGCTGTAAGTCATATCCAACTCTTCATATAAATTTCTGGAGAAAATAGACAGTTCTAGCTCCTGGCAAACACAGGGCATGTCAGTATAGGAACAATTCAGGACTGTTTAGAAAAATTAAGTGTGACTGAAGACAATACTGGTGCACCACAATGATGTTCTTTTTTTTTTTTAAATTTGGTTCAGACTTATCTACAGAATTTCTACAATCTTCAAAAAGATGACCAGCCTCACGTAAGGCTCAAGAGTGTAAACCCTCTTCCTGAAAAGCTCAAGGAAATGCAGGAGTTTTTTGGACTAAAAGTGACTGGAAAACCTGATCTTGAGACTTTGGAGATGATGAAGAAACCCAGATGCGGTGTCCCTGATATAGGGAAATATGTATTCACAGAAGGGAACCCAAAGTGGAAGAGAAATAACCTCACATACAGGTAACATTCCCTAATTTGGTGCAAAAAGATATAAAACTCATTTTCCAATTTTATGAGCCTAACCTACGGTACTTTAAGCCATATTTAGACATCTAGAGTGATTACCTGATTGCTGGAAAGAGGCATACACTCCAGAAGGAAGGACCTAAAATGAGGCCATTGATTTTTATGCGTGAAAGATATATTTGAAGTTTCTGACTTTTGCACAGATTTCAACTAAATTGCTGTATTCTTAGCAGTATAAAAGTACCTAACATATTGGTTTTACTTTGAAGGATTGTGAATTATACCCCACTTATGAGACGAGCTGATGTAGATGAAGCAATTCAAAAAGCTCTCAGTGTCTGGAGCAATGTGACACCACTCACCTTCCAAAAGATTGAGGACAAAATGGCAGATATAATGATCTCTTTCGTTGTTAGAGGTAACACCGTTATCTTTATCTATAATAAATAGCCACCTGCAATGAGAAAAATAGTTTAGAATCCTAATTCATGACTTCCCTTTTCATTTTAGACCACCAAGATAACTCTCCTTTTGACGGCCCCAATGGGCAGCTGGCTCATGCTTTTCAGCCTGGTGAAGCTATCGGTGGAGATGTGCATCTTGATAATGAGGAATACTGGACAAAAGATGGAAGAGGTAGAGACTTTGTAAACTGTATCTATTTAGATAGTTTTACTTCATACCATCTTTGCTCATGCAACATTTGGTTCATGAGACTAATTGCAGGCAAAAGGTTGGTAAAAGCAGTAGATTTTGTCCTTTTTAATTATTTTATTCCCTTTTCTCCAGAGATTTCTTTGTAGGAATCTGTTCTGATAAAAGAGATATGTCGATCACAGTGGTTTATAACAGCAAAGAAATCAGTGCTTGAAAATACTTTTTCCTTCAAAGGAAGCCTAAACTTGGGTACAGGAAGATCTAGTTGTAAAGTTCTCAGATTGAAAGACCCCTAATCAAAGGGCAAGGAGACCATAATTAATGCCTGACATTCCCTGAGTACTCATATAGCTCTTCTCTTATAATATCTTTTTCAGTTGTAATGTTGGGAGTATTATTAACTATCTTTCGTCTACCTGTAGAGTGTTTTAGGAAGATGTATAACAGTGTTTCCCATTTAGTCAACTGTGCTGAAGCATGAAACTGATTTTACCTGTTTCGTATGATTTTTGTCCCACAGGATACAACTTGTTCATCGTTATTGCTCATGAGCTTGGCCATTCACTGGGTCTGTCTCATTCCACTGATCCTGGAGCACTGATGTATCCAACTTATGCCTACACTGACCCTAAAGAATTCCATCTTCCTCAGGACGACATTGATGGCATTCAAGCCATCTATGGTAACAAAAATAAACATCGCGTTATTTTTGTTTAATATTTCTATTTGGGGGGCTGGTAATCAATAATAAAGGTATATTTAAAACATGCTTATTCCACCAAAATGAAAAGTTCAAATATTGTTGAACCATTGTTCAATTGAAAAAGAAGGAAAAGTCCATGAGGCTAACTTCAGCTGAAATCCTGTTCTGAGAATATCTCATTCTGGAAGAGCTGATTAGCTTTACACGACTGGTTTTAGCAATGTTAAAAGCCTGACTTTGAATGACAAACCCTCATTTTAAAACCAAATTGCCTGTAATTCCCTGTAAGGAAGGTTCCTGGCGTTCTCACAGACCTGAACACTGGCTCTATTTTGCATTTCTCTATACTAAAAGGTAAAGTATTCTTCACTGATCTTCCTATAGGACAGTCCAATGCTCCTGTACAGCCAACAGGACCCACAACTCCACAAGCCTGTGACCCTAGTTTGACGTTTGATGCTGTTACTACACTGCGGGGAGAAATGATGTTCTTTAAGGGCAGGTAACAACGAAAAGGATAGATATTATCTCTTAAAAACATTCAGTGGTTTACAAAAAATCTATAAGCCATGAGGGAAAAGTGTCCCTTTGGAATGTGGTACAAAGTAAAGTCATGTATTTACATAAGGAATAGTTCTTAGATAAAATGTTCCTTGGCTTTCTCTAATCTTTTATTCCCAAGAGCCCTAACTGACAATACTGGTGAAAGAGATTAGGAATCGTAGGATATTTTCAGATTAGTCTGCCATTATGGCCATTGCCATAACAGAGTTATCACCACACTAGACTCTACTAAGAGCAAAGCAACAGCATTCATGTATTTCTTAACAATGTGTTCATGTGACCCATAACATAATCTTTCTGCTAGACCCCAATAAAAGAGCAGGGGTAGAACTGAAAACATCAGTATGTAGAAAGATTTCTATTAGGTAGCAACTGAAGCCAACTCTTAGCCTTACTGCACTACAGAGAAATAGAAGGGGTCATATTTATCTTGCCTGATTTCTGGCATCTAATTGAGGTGCTAAAGTTAAATTGCCCTTGACTTCCTTCACATTCAGCAGAGATATTCATATCCGGAATGTATTCATGAGTTTAGATAGAGTAAATCGCCATGGAAAGATACCCACCTCTGTCCTGTCGTGCTCCAGGAGCTTTAAGTATTGTTTTACATTTATGATAGTGGTGAAACTATTTCAATATATACATTTCATTTAAACCAGATATATCCTGCGCAAACATCCTCAGAGGATAGAGACAGAGCTCAATTTTATCTCACTGTTCTGGCCAAAGTTGCCATCTGGAATTCAAGCTGCTTATGAAAACATTGAAAGGGATGAAGTTTTACTTTTTAAAGGTAATGGAATATGAAATTCTCTACTCTTTTCTAATTCCTCCCTGCAAACTGTGCAATTAAAGAATTCAAAGTGGTTCTTCTGAGATGATCAGTGGAAAAGAGTAGTTGTCTCACTATGCTCTTGCCAAGATATGCAAATAATTAAATCAGAGCATCACAAAGTCATAGTGCTGGAAGGGATCTCCAGAGGTCATAGACATGAAAATTGGCTCTTCTGTTTTAGTTAATGTTCTGAAAGACAAGGCATGAAAATAGCTTCCTGTCTTCAGGTCTAGTTCTTTTTAAACAACAGCATTTCACTGCATGCAGAAGGATTTTTGCTAAGTCTCAACACTGAATTCAACTGGCAAATACAGTTGGCTGGACACTACTACTACTGTTGTTACTATTAGCACGGAAAACATTGATAAAACTGATAGCACATCTAAATATATATTGCAACATGGAACAATAAGACTTTTACTAAAAATATATGCAGTCTAGGTTTAAAAAGGAGTGAGAGAAATTATTAATAGACTTAGCTAAAACAAAATGCATTTTGTGGAAAAAGATTTCAAAAAGTATTTTTTGAAATTACTTTTCAAAAGCCCAAGACAGACTATTGGAGATCTTTGGAAAACTAACATTATTAGTAGTATTTTGTCACTTTTTTGAAAAGTAGACTACAGATGAGGCATACTATTTTCTACAACAAATGAGAAAAGAACATAAAGCTGACAGTACTTATTGAAAAATGTACTGTGGGAGAAAAATTGTTTGTATATCGAAAACCCAATCTATCCTTTGCTTTAAGGTCTCAAATATGTTTTTAATGTCCGAATAGCTTCACTACGTGTGTATTACAGTCTCTGGTATATGAGAGGGTCAATGCATCTAAAATTACCAAAGCATTTTGGTTAGACATATGCTCCTTATAGACACATAAGGAGTCTTAATAGTTTAATTTCATGCACACCTATCTAGCTTTCAAAGTATTACATGGTTCTATAACTGAATAATGTATTACACGACTTTAATACTCTCCCCCATCCCATTTAAAAACATCAGGCAATTAGCAGTTGAACTACTAGTCCTCACCAAGTTGTTACTCAGAGACGATTTATTCTTTTGAATAAAATCTGGGGATATTACTGTCCATACACCTTATGATTCTA
The DNA here is from genome assembly GCF_040807025.1 of Struthio camelus. NCBI lineage: Eukaryota > Metazoa > Chordata > Aves > Struthioniformes > Struthionidae > Struthio > Struthio camelus. The sequence goes on from NC_090942.1 coordinate 208,546,036, forward strand.
CTGTTTTATTCACAAAAGCAAAGGGCACTTCCACTGATTTCTAAGGAGTAGAACCATTGTCTAACACAGTAAACTGAGAGGAATAATACTTAAATCTAAAAAATGTTGGTTGCAACCCATCTAAAATACAATTAAATGTTGCTTATTAATAGTAAAAATAATTAAATGAAATGTGAATATATTTTTCAGAGGATAAATATTGGGTTCTCAGAGGATATGACATTGCACCTGGCTATCCTAAATCAATCTATCGTTTGGGATTCCCAAAGACTGTTAAAAGAGTTAATGCAGCTTACAGTGATGAAAACACAGGAAAAACATACTTCTTTGTAGCTGACAGATACTGGAGGTAAGATTTAATGTTCAGCTACCATACAGTGTATTTTCTCTCTAAGGACTGATGTATTGCTGCAAAATGAATATGCAGTAATGTTTAAATTAAGTAGACGCCAGAACTTTAAAAAGGATTCAGTGAAAGTTTAAACATTTGAAGTATTTGTTAGGAAATGCCAACTTTTCTATGGGATTTTTTGACATTCATTACATTATTGTAGTGGGAATGTAATTACTTGCTAGTGGTGAACCATCTGTCTAGGAAAAGAACTGTTTTCTACTAAACTACTCACTTGTTCTCCACAGCCGTTTAGCTTTTCTGTTTAAGGTTATTATAGTGTATACTTTTCACTCACATCTCAAACAACATGAAGTGCTAATAAAAAGTGTTGTAATTGAATTTCCCAATGAAAGGTCAAGTTATATATAAACTCTGATTGCACAACTGGTAGTTTTAATAATTTATGAAAAGTTCATGAAAAATTTCAGAGAGTAGTTTTGTTTAATAAGTACATAGTTGACACTAATACAATTATGTTTCGATTGTGCTGTAATCTTTCTATTTCCATGCTTTGTGCTTTGCTTTCATACGGAAGTGAATATTCTCCAGCTAGTAAGAGAAAGTGATTTTACACGTATTTGATGGTCAAGGTTCTAGACAGGCCAGAAATGTAGGAATATATTTCTGGTCTAAGTTCCCAAAACCCTTAAGAGCTTTGTTACAAACTCCACTGAGGGTAAGATTTTCAAATCTCAGGACACTCACAACAGGCAAACCTTAATACATAATAGGAAGCATAAAAAGCTAGTTTTGCTTACCCTTATTAGACTGTTTAGTAAGCACATGCCTGAATTTACTTTGAACTTCTAAAATATTACCTGATTCCCTATAAATTTTAATAATATTCTTTGTGTTAAGATATGATGAAAACAAAAGATCTATGGATCATGGTTATCCCAGGAAAATACTCTCAGACTTTGGAAAAATTGGCAGAGTTGATGCTGCTTTCCAGAAAGATGGTAAGTAAAACATATCTTTAACACGATTTTAACTGAATATTTGGGCTTTTATAGAGACAAGAATTTATTTTCAGAAAACTTGTATTAATGTTGATGTAAATCTATTGAGATGGAAATGAAAAACAGTAAGTATGCTTGGACTGTTTATGTTGATTTTTTTTCGAAGTACTGAAAAGAACTTATGAAATATAATTAGATTCAATTTTATTTGTAGGCTATGTGTACTTCTTCCACGGAACAACTCAGTTCCAGTTTGATCCTCGTGGGAAAAGGATTGTCAGGCAAATGAAGAGCAACAGCTGGTTTGATTGCTAATTGGAATAGCTTTTCATATGCACATTATACGATCTTATGTAATGGATTTTTCAGCATTCCATGACGATCAGGTCACGGTGGTTTTATGACCAGATTTTGTGGGATTATGATCTGAATAATTTGTAATACATATTTTTAATATAAATGCAGTTATGTAATTTATTGTATTTTCACCTCTTAGGTTAAAGACGCCTAATAAATTATAGTTGTCGTATTATCGTGTATATGCTTTCTGATTTGCACTAATACTCAAGAGCCAAGGCTAGCTTCTAAACACTAAAAAATGTATTCCAGCATGAAATGTCAGATCCTTTTCCCAAGTCAGCAAGAAGACTAGCCAGCTGGCGCTGAGCTCCATTACCCCACATAAGCCCTGGTGAAAACCCTATATATAACTAGGACAATTGGCGCTTATTACTGTTGGTCCACAAATCACACTTCTGCTTTCTGCCCTCCTTTCCCCCGCTTACAGTCTTAGCCTTTCCTTCAGGACATAGAGCATAGCAAATATAGATGCTTTTCTCCTGTCTGGGGATTTGAACCGGGTTTAAAATTGAAAAAAACAGAAGCTTAGAAAGGATGTCTGAGACCACTGAAACCAGTCCCCTGCTATCGCAGTAGCCACATTATATAATAGGTGGATAAACCTGCCTGCTCAAAGCTCTTTCAGGTCCTTATTACCCTGCTAGTTACTAAGTTCCTCCTGATTTCAGGGAGATAAAAGCTGGAGAAGTTTGCTTAAAAAATTCTTGCCCGAGAATATTTCCCATTCAAAAAACTCACAAAAAAAGTTTTTATATCCAGACTACCTGAAATTTTTTCATATATCCTCAATTAATCACAGAATCACAGAATGGCCAAGGTTAGACGCGAGCTCTGGACATCATCTAGTCCAATCCCCCTGCTCAGCCAGGGTCAGCTAGAGTACATTTGCCCAGGATTGTGTCCAGGCAGGTTTGGAATATCTCCAGAGAAGGAGACTCCACCACCTCTATGGGTAAACTGTTCCAGTGCTCTGTCACCCTCACAGGAAAGTTTTCCTCATGTTCAGATGGAACTTCCTATGTTTCAGTTTGTGCCTGTTGCCTCTTGGCCTGTCACTGGGCACCACGGAGAAGAGTCTGGTCTCAGCCTCTTGACGCCATCTCTTCAAATACTTGTACACATTGATGAGATCCCCTCTCAGTCTTCTCTTCTCCAGGCTGAACAGGCCCAGTTCTCTCAGCCTTTCTTCATGCTCTAATCCCTTCGTCATCCTTGTAGCCCTCAACCGGACTCTCTCCAGTAGATTGAAATGATGTTTGAATGGTTATCCACTTTCACTTTAGTTTTTTCTTAGCTCTGTTGGTAACATGAGAAGCTATATGACAATCACAGAATGTATCCTGTCAAAAAGATCATCTCTGGCATGCCGCTTACTTCGGAGAAAGGTATCAGAATTCTTTAATAGAAGTAATTGGTTTTTGAGAAAAGAACACATAACAGTACAGAAACATCATTTGAATTGTTTTCATTACTCAGTCATCTATATTAGAAGACCATCAAACTTCATGTTATGTAGCTAAAGAACAGAGTTGGCAATCCTTACATTTATTAATTTCAGCAATAAAAATTAGTCAAAATACAGATCAGTTCAGAAATAAGAAATTGCATTATTGAAAATAAAGGTGAATATATGATAAAATAAAGGTGAATATATGAAACGCATTTACGACAAGGTCACGTCTGGTGCCTTGACCATCTATATCGCATTTCTGGAAGTACAAGCTCTGGTTCCAGGAATGTTGATCTTGCAGAGTCATTTAATGTGATTGCAGCTACCAGCTTCAGTCCATGTAATCACCTGCAGTTGTCTTACTCCCTTTTAATAAGTTAACCATCCTATTTCCTAATTACTGTACTGTAGTTACTGTACCACATCCTGATACATGGTAACTGTTTAAATGTGTAGTCCTAGCCCACATTGCGGTTAACTGAAAAAAATTTACCCAGGTTGGGATCCGATTGCCTAAATACGTGTGTCTCGTGCTTTTGAGATGCTTTAAGGCATCCAAGACACCCATGCAGGTATGAAATGGGACTTCTGGAAGACCAGCGCTTCCCTGAGCTCCAGAGCCCACAGTGTCTCCCTCTAGATACCTATGTTTGGGTGACTGAATCCCGCCTTCACAGATCGCAGTCTTTGCCAAAGGTTTGAAAGGAATCAGATAAACTAGCTGAACCATTTGCCATTGTCCCATGTTTTTTCATTCAAGTTGAGTGATGATTTGGCTTTGTTGAACCTGTGATGTGATTCACCTTTAAGGGTCTGCTCAGTTCAGCTGCCTGAACAGGTATCTAGTGCCATTAAGATGCTTTGGCCCCCAACTGCCGGTCTAAGAGGCATAGGTCTGCTCTAGGTCCTGGATCACATCCATCAGCTCTCTGTCAACGTGTCAGCTTCACTAGGCTGTCTCAAAAAGCACAGCACACCAGTGTTTAGGTAGCTAAATTGCAGCCTACGTGTTTTCGTGTGAGCTCAGGCATAGGCGCTCATCACAGTCAGTGGAGCTGGTCAAGACTCTTGAAGTCCTGAGAGCTATGCAGCTCATCCTAAGTTTAACTCCTACATGTGGTCAGATTAACAAACAATTTCTTGATGACATTTGGCCATATTGACTAGATTTCTGTTGGCTATTATGTAAGCCTAGGCAGTTATCTCACATGTAGACACCCACACTATGGATCGCTGAATCCCTCCTGATATCATCACCATGATGCAGCAGTGTTGTTCATTTCTGTGCCTCTCTGTGTAGTATAACTTGATACTACCAATGTGGTGAGGACAGGCAGTGACCTTTCCAAGTTAAGACATGGGTCATATTACCACAGTCTGGATAAAACCAGTGCTACGAGCACAAGAAGAAATCACGAGGCAGATGAGAATCCACCAACTCTCACCAATGCTAAAGATAAGAATTAGGGAACCATAACCAGCGGCTGCTTTACAACTTCTTCTTTTCCCAGCCTTCAAGTCCTGCTCTAGGCACATTTGTGGAACATCTTTTGTGGGAAACTGTGCACTGAGATGTCTCTCCCAGGAGCAGCTGGAACCAGCTGCTGTGTTGTGCAGGCAGTCGAGTTGCAGAGCACAGGCTTCGAAGGATGTAGCCTCTGCCACTTAGCATCCAAGTGTTTCCTGAACAAATATGAAGGTCAGCTTGAGCTAGAAACTAGCAGCTAGTCTAAATTGGTTGTTTAAGCTTCTCTACATTCAATAAAGACAGAAGGAGACACCTACAGAGGTTAATTCATCCTTTTCTAAGATAGCTGGTTGAATCACTGTCTGGAGATATCTATTTCTGTTTTCTATAGAATTCTTAACCAATAAGTGTTTAAAGTTAAGCGCCACTAATCTTAACTTAGCTGATCTCATTGGCTATAATCTTCCAGCAGATAGCTGTGGGGAATGGATGATCAGCCACAGTGGAAAAAAGATAGCCACTTCTCCCAGTTCATATCAAATCTGCTTATAGTGCTGCCTTGATTTTTACAAAAGTAAACTCAAATTAGATGTAAATATATTTTCCAAAAATTTGTTCTAGTTGCCTTTGGAAATTATGCTTGGTATAAAAAACACTGAGTAGGGGTTTGTGTTTTGTGACCTATGTCACGTATACAGTTAGATGATAGCACCATGCTAATTCCTTCTTGCTTTAAAACTTCTGAGACAAACAAATACCTCAGCTTAATAATGGAAAGCAGAGCTCAAAAAAGACTTCCGCTACTTATGGATAAATGCGTCATTTCCAGGATCAATTCAGTCATGCTCACCGTTTGAGAGAAATCATTGTCACAGTTTGTACATCAATAACAGAACTGAATGGGATCAAAGTCTCACGGATCTCTCACATGTTACCACAATACAACAATAATAATGAGAAAGGGTTTTTTTGTCATTTTAGCTGATAAATGTCATGGAGTTTAAAAAACAAGGCTGTGTTGCGAAATTTGGGCAATGAAATTCGTCATTAATACTTCCAGCCAGAGAAAAGTTGGCTGCTAGTGACAACAAAAAAAATAACATGGAAATAAGGATTTCCTGAAAAAGCCACGGTCAGACAGAAGGATATTTGTTGCAACTGTTCTTTTAAATGATGAGCATACCCCATCAGAGCTCCTTTGAAGTGCCGACCACTTTCATCTCCCATTGTTTCAATGGAGGAGGGAGGTGCTCAGTCAGCAGCAGGATGAAATCCCATAATCTGTCACAGCTTGTGTGACTCTTGAAACTTCCTCTCTTCTGAATTACTTAAGAGAGGAAATAATCATATCCCCTGTGGCTAATGTGGTTAAACTGAAGAAGATTTGTCGATGAAATAGTAGATAGATTAAATAGACAGATAGCTAGATAGATAAATAGACAGACAAACAGGCAGACAGATGATCAGATAGGTAAATAAATAAAGATAGACAGAGAGATACAAGATTATTCACATATTTTAGGTTGGGCACAAGTTTAACCTTGCTAAAACTTCAGAGAGGCAGCACCTTCAAACTTCTTTTAACGTGCAGGGGATAAAATCTTTTTCACTCATACAGACCCTGGATTTCACTATTTTAAGTAAAGAAACACAGTCTTTCCAAAGAGTTGCAGCAGAGCGGTAAAGATGATTTGGGCTTCTCATCCATTTTTCAAAACATCCACTCTGATTTTATGGATTGATTGAAAAAGAAAACTTTCTGTTTGCATATGGCAATAATTTCTCCCAAAATTTTAAATTTTTTTGGATAGGATTCATATCTGGTTCATGACTCCATTTTCCAGACTGAGAATGTTAACAACCACATCTTTAAGAGTCTGTACATTTGGAGGCTCAATTTCACACAGTCGGTTTAGGACAACCTAAAAGGTTCTGCTTTGCCCATCATTTCCTCTGCTGTGAAATTGCTCAAGTTCCTAAAATTCAGCGTAAAGTATCTAAAATTGGGTGCCAATTTTGAAATGGTAGCCAAGCAGCTTAGGAGTATTCAAATACTAACAGTCTTCAGATGTTTGTGAAATCAGATGGGTTTAATTAAGGCTTTTTCTGAGAGTCAGTATATTATTATAGGATGTCTGGAGGTAATCGGAGCATGGTAAACTGTGAGTCAGGCCACAGCTGACTTTACAAAACACCCTATAATCACACAAACCGGGATTTATGAGACTATGCATGTGGGGCGGAAAGCAAGACTGTTCTTGCACTAGGGCAGAAAAGATTGTAAGAATGAAGAATCTTTCACTTTTGCTTTTAATCTATGTAGCTGTTTCTATTGCTCTTCCTGTGCATCCAGAGAAAGAAAATGAAGAAGAAGATGCAAAGTTCGTACAGGTAACTATATTGTCCGTATCTGAGATCTATTAAGCTCTTTCTTTTCAGATATAATGAGCGTGTTCTACCTGCGTAGCCATTTGCTGTCTTTCTGAGATGATGCTGTTAAACACTACTCTGAGGCCCAAACTTCACTAAAGTAGGTTAAATCTGTACATACTGGAAATGTCAAGTAAATAAGAATCAGGAGCAAACTTATCTGTTTCTGCTTAGCTAAGATCCTCAGGAAAACATCTGTTTTGGCTCCAAGTAATCACAGACAGATGATTCTGCCAGTACAGTACATGAACAATATCAGTCCTAAGGTATTTATGTAAGAAACAGATGAAAATGTGAAATGCATGTCTTTAAAATTTTCATTAGGACTATTTAAATAAATTTTATGAAATTGAGCCTGATCCAAATCAACTTGGATGGAGAAGAAATGCTGAATCCACTGCTGAAAAACTCCGGAAAATGCAAGATTTTTTTCGTTTGAAAGTGACTGGAAAACTAGACACTGAGACATTGGAAATGATGAAGAAACCCAGGTGTGGAGTTCCTGATGTAGGTCTCTATGGTGTTACTTTGCCAGGATGGAAAAAAAACAAGCTAACATACAGGTAGTATTTCCATAATTACTTTTCCGTGTTTAAATTATGATTTCATGGTTATCTACATTCGTTGTATTTGAATAACTTCTTTAGCAATTGTTTACAGTCGGGATAACAAAAATATTTTTGTCTCCCCTACTGTTAGTCATGTATATTCCCCAGAGAAATTTCTGAAAGTCAAGCTGAGTGTTTTACTTGTCTTGAGTCAATTGTGATATTTTGTCTCTCATGTATCACTCCTAAAAAATATTCTGTGAGCAAAATAGAAACATCAGCTACCCCTTGCATGAACTCTTTTATTGTCAAAAATGTGTCAAGACTGACAGATTAATAGTCACGGAAATCTGAAGAGATGATTTTCATCATGCCCGAGAGGGTATCTGCTGGTTGGGAGCCATTCAGAGAAAAATTGATAACATGCCTGCAATTATTATTATGAAAAAAGCTTGCTGGAGAGTTATCACATTCCTCAAGCTCACACAGTCCAAGATGAGTTTGGGGAACTATTGGACTGCAGGGTAAACTTTGTCTTAAATATCTCAGTTCATCATCTTAACAATATGCAAGAAATTCTTTATGCAAACACTAAGTATTATTATTACCTGAACCTTTATAACTGTAGAATCGTGAACCACACACCAGATATGAGAAAAGAAGATGTGGATAAAGCAATCCAGAAGGCATTTAAAGTATGGAGCACTGTCACCCCACTGACTTTCACTCGTATTCATGATGGGATAGCAGATATAATGATTGCTTTTGGGACCAAAGGTAACAGATTGAATGCATACTGATGGTAAATATTTTCCAATAATCATGACACAAACTCAGTGTTATTTCAACATTGTATCGTTTAGTTCATGGACATTGTCCTCGTTATTTTGATGGCCCCCTTGGTGTGCTTGCTCATGCCTTTCCACCTGGCAGTGGTTTTGGTGGTGATGTTCACTTTGATGAGGATGAAGACTGGACAACAGGCTCAGCTGGTAGGTAACAAAAGGTTTCTAAAATGTTATGCAGATGCATAAATTTATTTCTGATTTTAGTTAGATGAAGGAATACATCTGTGTGACCAAGACTCTCCTTGGTAAAATTTTTTTGACTCTTATTTTCCTCATTTGCTAAGAGTGCTTGGTGCGTGTACTAGCACCAAGCCTGGCATTATCACACACAGTAAAGGAAGTATATCGTGCCTGTGCAGTAGCCCTCAGTGGAGATCCCCACCAGATAGAAAACATTAGAGCTACTAGTGATTACAGTCGCCTCACTAACAATGTAAAGATAGGTCCAGCTATAGGTTACTATAGCTTTACTCTACGTTCATGCTAGAATGAGCTTGTATATGAAAGCCTTCTCCAAGCAATGTGAGCTTACTGCCAGCATCGGGGAGTCTGAACGTGCTGTTTGGGCCACCCATGGGCTGAGATGTCACGTGGAGAGTTCACTACAAATGCATGCCTTCGGGCCTGAAGACAGACGAATGCCAAGTGCTCATCCATCTGACTGGGGTCTGTGCAGTCTCCTCAGCCCCCAGGTAGGCCATACAGCATATACCTCCTCCAAAAGATCTGTCAGTACACAGGAAAATTACCCTGTTGTACTACATAGTTTTTGGGATGGAAAACAGCAGAGAGGAACTGCAGTAGGAGAGTCTTGGTCACACAGCAGGAGAGGCAGTGAGTTAAAAAAAAAAGGAAGATGTAGTAAGAGTACTGTATGAGGAAGGGAGATGTGGGTTTAGTGTGCCAGAAAAAAATAGGGGTGAGAGGTGAACTTATCATGCTGATAAAATATGATGTTTTCCCCATACTGGAGTTGAATGGGTCAACCCCCAGTTTTAGTGTTGCTCTTCAGCAGTGTGACTCCACCAATGAGGCATTATAGAATTCTTTGGAGAGCTCAGAGGACTCGTGAGTGGGAAGGAATGGAAATACTTGTGGAAAACTTGATGCTTTGTTTTGTTTTTGAGGAATGGAATTCTTGGCTTCATTCGGCCCTTCTTGAGAAATCAGTATCCAGTTCTCTGCTGTGCAACAGACCTGCGATCTTGACAAAGTCTCTTGATAATGCTGGCTCTTGGTCCTTTATTTCTGCAGGGCAGAGGATCTTTCTTCCCTAATCCAGGAAGCTGTGCTACCTTGATGGATGCAAGTAATTAAATATGCGTAGGAGGAAATCCCATTTTTACCTATTTGCAGTGCTGCCATATGTCACTGGAGATAAGCACGCACAAGCACAATACTTAAAAAGATACTTTATTTGACAAGATTTTAAAGAAGCTTTAAGTTTAAAAGTCCTATTGATAAAAAAGGAAACCATTCTGCCGACATTATTTTTTTCTGTGCTTGTTTGTGGTCTCATCTTTCTTTTCAGGCTTGTAGGAAAGAGTATGACACACAGACAACTTGGTACCTCAAGCAAACATGGAGTGCAGCCTTTTCTCCTATTATTCCTTTCTGACTCACATCCAATCTATTGTAGCTCAGCTGAGAAACCCTGCCAGGACATTCCTCAGTGCTGCACCCACGCTCACCCCCGGTCATCTACTCACATCACACATACTTTCAGTAGCTATCAGAGATAACGGCAAGAAAGACAACGAAGACACACTCCCTTCCTGTGGGTGTCCTATATAAAATATATGTATATGCATACCCAAATGAATTTCAGTATATTGTATGAAGACTGCCTTTGAACAATGGCCCTGGTGCGTTCACAGTACATTAGCCATTTTTCAGACCACAATTAGACTGATTTTTCTCTATGTACATTTTTTTAAGGATTCAACTTGTTCCTTGTTGCTGCTCATGAGGTTGGCCATGCGCTGGGTCTCTCCCATTCCAATGACCAGAGGGCCTTGATGTTCCCCAACTACGCCTATGTCAATCCCAGTGAATTTCCCCTCTCTCCAGATGACATACGTGGCATTCAGTCCATTTACGGTGAGTAGAATCCATTGCTTAAAAAGAGAACAGAACAAGAGAGAAACAATCTCTTTCACAAAGTTAGACCATTAAAATCATTATATTCTCATAATATCATAAGTGTATAAGTGAAAAACATGATGTTTCCATAAATTTGGTGTAGTCTTTTTAAAATGTCTCCCTCAGGATCTCCACCAAATGCCCCAGATAGGAAGCCAGGTGCCCCGACATCACCTAAAACCTGTGGCTCCCAAATGTCTTTTGATGCTGTAACCACACTCCGACGAGAAGTCATGTTTCTGAAAGGCAGGTAAACATAATCCTTCTTGATATTATATTTGTCTCTCTGAGGTTTATATGTTTGTGATTTCTACAAAGACTGAGCACTGTGGTGGTTAGCATGATTAATGGGATTTGTAGTGAGACAGATGGACTGTCCATGGGAACAAAACTGTGAGCAAATAGAAATTTTATTAATGTTTTAGCATACAAAATATACTTCTTTTTTTTTTCCAGAAAACATCTCAAGCCTAACAAAGCTTTATTCCCAAACGTATAGGTGGTCACACTGAGTAGTGACGTGAATAAATACTGCAACCGTTTTCTAAGAAATTAATATTCACTACAACGCATTTGGACCAGTTTCTCCTCCTGTCACCTATGCAAGTCAGAAGTCAGCTGGGTACACAGGGAATAGCTTACAGTCAAGCTCATCTGGGACCCTGTAACTCTTTTATTCTTATATTACTCTATGATAAAGGAACAATCTGATTTTTTCTGCTGCTTCTAGATGATATCACTAATCAGTCAATACTAATGAAAAGGGTGTTGCCAGCAAAAAGCCAATATAACTCACTATAAGGCAGAAAATTATTTTTGTTCCGACTGAGGCTAACGTTTCCTTTTCTGGTGCATTAATCCAGGTAGTTCCACTGACAAGAAAGAACTTGCAAGTCACAGCAGTGTTCACATTCTTTGCATATATAGAAATATCTGTGGTTTATTATTTACTACAAAAACTGTTTCATATTTAAATCAGACACTTATGGCGTGTGTATCCTGATAACTCAGAAGTTGAACTTGAATTAATTTCTACCTTCTGGCCATCTCTTCCGTCTGGTATTCAAGCTGCATATGAAAACATTAAAGACCAGATACTATTTTTCAAAGGTGATGTATGAGCTTTTCTTTAAACTCTTCTTATCTTTAAATTTGAGGGGAAATGGGAGGGAGGAAAGGTAGCTATATGTGCACAAAATTAACTTTTCAAAACGCAAAACTATAGGACATTTCATCTAGTTTCTATAACCTATACTGAGGAAGTGCATCTTTTTCATTGAGCTGGTCAAAATCACTGCTGAAACTTCATAAACTTTTTTTTTTTTTTTTTTGAATAGGCAATAATTTCTGGGTTGTCAGTGGATATCAGATATTGCCTGGTTACCCAAAGAATATCAACATATTGGGCTTCCCTAAAGGTGTTAAGAAAATCGATGCAGCTGTTTGTAATAAAAATACTGGGAAGACAGACTTTTTCGTAGGTGACAAGTACTGGAGGTAAGAAGAAACAAAGAGCACTTTCTTATGGTTGACTCCAGTATAGCCTGTATGAAATTAAATTTCTCCACGTGATAGAGGAGAAATTAGGACTTTAGGTAACTATAGATAACTAGGTAAAAATATTAATCCTAGTTTTCAAAGAAAGTGTTTGTTTACCTGACTTCTGCACTAGCAGGAGAATATAGCTGTGACTTTTGAGAGTTTAATGGTGTGCTAAAACAGGCATTCAAAATACAGACTCATTTTGATGCATTATACCTGGAAGCTGAAAAAGTTCCAGTATATATACAATTTTTATAAATAAAATAGATAAAAGCATGTATAGAAAACAAGGAATTGAGAGCTAATGTTTGGCATGAGGCTGGCTTGGATGGCCTGTGTAGGTTCCCTCAACTTTCTGAAGTCCTAGATTGCTTACTCTCTCTTAGAAAGGTACAAGTGAGTTTATTTCCCTTTCTTTGGCTGGTTAGTATTGTATTTGCACCACGCTTCTTCCAAAACCTGTTCACTTTTTGGTATGAGTGACTGTTGGCACCCAAATACCAGGCAAACAGAAACAAAAAAGTCAGCCTTGGCAGGCTAATAGATTGCTCCTGTGTGCAAGGAAAACCACTGCAAAGACCTTCTGCGGGCAACCAGAAGCACAGTGCAGGTTAAATATACTTTATGGTGATTAATTGGGGACTTTCTTAGTGAGGCATTCGTTGTCAGCTGGATTGCCAGCTGTATGTCATTTCCTGTCCTTTGTTTTTGGTAGTTTTGGAAAGAGTATTTACAATATCTTGTGCTGCTGTTTTACTGCCTTGATCACAAGGCAAAGGCATGCAAGAACACCGTAGCATGCAGTTCTTTGAGAAAATTATTGTTGCTACATAATCTTGACTTCCTGTGAAAAGTATTTCTTATATCTAAGAAAAAGTAAAACAAAGGTTAGCTTGTTTCCTTTTTTTTTTTTTATGGGAAGGTTCTTCAAGTCTTCAAGAAAGTTTTAGGTCCCCCATTCATCCCACAAATTCAGTCCCATCCTGTAACATATTTCCTGGCTCTATAAGGAATTTGATTTGACTAGAAATAAGTCAGTTTCCTTCCTTCTTTCTAAATCTATCAGCCAGGAGGTGACAATGTGTAACACTATATCAGAGTCTAAGAGGTGTTTAAGATTCGTGCAGTAAATTCATCCACTCATTACAGAGGGAATCTACCTGACCAGCTTCCATGGGCAACCTAACATTCATGGCACTAAAGTTACGGGAGATAAATCTCAACCCTGCTATCAAAACTATGTGTCTTAAACTTCAGCTGGTCTCACTTCAGACAGTTCTTTGGAGCTGCACCAGCCTCTCTCAGCAAAGAACTAACCTTACAGCAATCACTAAGGCCAGAGTCCAGCACACATTTACGTGTGCAGCTAATGTGACTCACTGCAGTTCCAGTGAAGTCAGTCAAACTTCCGGTGGTGGATACAATTCAGCATATGCTTAATTCTTTGTAGAGCTGATGTCTAAATTCTATCAAATTAAATGTCTCCTTTCGCGTGATTTAGGTATGATGAAAGCAGCCAATCCTTAGAGAAGGGTTATCCTAGACGGACACTAGATGACTTTCCAGGAATTAGCCAGAAAGTTGATGCTGTTTTCCAACATAAAGGTAAATTAAATGAACTTTTACGTAAAAATCAGTTTATCTGCAAACAGAGCAAGTTTTAGAGTTATTATTAATGCCACTATTGCTGTATTCTGCAAAAAATGAAACCAAATAGATGCTCTCCTGTGCGCATAGAAGCTGATGTTCCCAGCTTTGCTTGTTAGAATGAAGCTACTTCTTGTTTGCACAAGATAACATTTCATTCTTTTTATTTCCAGGATTCTTCTACTTCTTCCACGGTACAAAGCAGCAGGAGTTTGACCCTACTGCTAAAAAAGTTATCCGTGAGATAAAGAGTAACAGTTGGTTTAAATGTTAGTAGCATTAAACTTTCCAACAGTGAGAATAAAAATCACTCTAGATTTCTCAAAGGTTGTTCATACATGTGCTGCTGTATGGGAGAGACAACAGGATTAGTTTTCATGTCTGTCTACAATTTTAATAAATCAACGTATCAGCTCTATTTTACCTCTAGAGTCCAGAACAAATCCACAAAGTGATTAAGTGCAAAATGTCCAACATAATTTATTGTGTTATACTCTGATTGGGCTTTCACATATTTTCACAATAAACAATTTTAAGTTTGTTGTTAACTGTTCTCTGCTTCATCCATTGAAGATGTTTCGTATTTCTAAAGACGTGTGAAAGACTTCGCATTAATATGCTGACTATAGTTTTGAAATATCCTTTCAACATATGACACTCATATTCTGCTTCTTTTCTTTCATGGTGTCTTCAAAAGCCACTCTTTTCATTAATCATTTATTTTTCTATGTCTTCTTTCCTGTCATCCTCTCCTGTTCATCTTTGACAGCCCTCTTCACATCAAGTCAGTATGTTGCCACCAAAATCACCCTCCTGCCCTAATGTTCCAATAGATCCTCTCATCCTGATTTGTCTTTCCAGTGCATCAGTGGACATTTTGAATCAATTCACAAATCACTGTGAATCTATGAATGACATCCGTTCACAAATCAGCCCCGTCCTATTCAAGAAATATATTCATCTGTCACGTGGAGCACAACCTTTGCTCTGCTAGCAAGAGCATGTGCCTCAAGTGCAAATATATCTGAGTTTTACTACATGCTACCGTTGCACATGGAACAAAACCCTCACAGAAACAAAAAGAATCTATAAAGTCGCAGCCATATCCTCTCAAATATTTCCTTTAAATTTAATTCTGGAACGAGGCCCAGAATACACTGCAAAATGGATAGTTATATTGTGTGCACAGCTGGACATATGCGAGAACATGCTTTTATTAACGTTGGCTTGTCCTCCTACTCCCTAGTTCTCATATATCTGGATGTTTTATCCACCTGTTGCATGCTTGAATTTCTTTTTGGAATGTGTTTTTGCACAACCAGATAGAGCAGCGCAGTGATCCCAAACTGAACCTCACCAGGCTAATTTAATATAAACAATGAAAGTATCATATTGTTGTTGTTATCACTATGAGCAGCCCACTGGCCTGCCTCCCACCAGGAAATCAAAATAGGAGCTCACGTATTTTATTTCACTGATCTACAAAAGTAGTCATGGTGAACACTTTCACACTGCAGATCCCTAACAAAATTTAAACTTAAAATGGAGTGAAATGATCAACATTTGGATGAGCTTCATCTGACCTCACTTTAGCCATCTCTCTAACAGTTATATAGGTGCTCTGAGTGGACAAATGAAAAGGGAGAAGTCCTTGCACAATGTTACTCAGCTCATTCAAAAACTACACCTGGGCTACTCAGGATGAGCCACCCCTTGGAGAAAACATCCCTTTGCAGAGGCAGTCTAGACAGCTAGCCTAGAGTAGCTAACTTTCACGCAGCCAAAATTTGGTGAAATTTACAGTCTAGCTAGTAGCTAGTCTTTGCTAGCTACCTGTTGGTTTTTATGCGATCCAGAATAGAAAGGCACCCGCTTTTTACTCTTTCTGATGTTCTCTCTTGGCAAGATACCAGCAGCTTCATACATCGTCACAATGATAAAGCCGTTTGAAGTTCAGTGCTTCGTAGCGTATTGGCAAGTTTCTCTATCTTCAAATGCATAAACAAAAATCATAATTATTCTCTACTCCCTTCTTTTCTCAGGTGAAACACTGTTTCATTACTTGAATAAATTCCTTGTCGTCAGAAAAGTTAATCATTAACAGTAAATTGCTATTCACAGCATTTTCCTACTGGTAGCTTTGGTATTGTTAATAGGGTGCATGTTAAGAGGTCATCTGCAAAGACAAATAAGTCAGTGAGTACTATTTTTCTTTTATCTTCAAAGAGGGCCTGAAAAGTCACTTATAACACAAAAGGGTTTAGTCTTTACATACGCATATCAGCATGGTCAGTTTGTTCTCCCTGTTCAGTGTTTCTTTAGAGAAACAGAAACTGGAATAGGAGTGTCATAGCAGAAGAAGAATAAGTGGTGAGTGTTTGTTGGTTTTGCCTTTCCCCAAACTCTTTGCCAAGAATGTGGCTACAATGGGTTGTCTTGTACCTCACAGTACCCTCACACCCATACTGCATTTAGATTACCAGCTGGGTAATGCTGTGGCTGCTGTGGGCTGCCGGGCTGGCCAGCCCCTGGGCAGCGACGGGTTCCTCCCCTTCCCTCTTCAGCGGATCCCTTAACAGCTGCTCATTTTCACAAAGTTCAGAGAAACTTCAGTTAGTCTGGGCTGAAATCGGCCGGTATGTTCAAAAGTTACTCTTGGAGAATATGAGGAAAAGTCCTGTGTAGATAGATGTGTGTGTGTGTGTGTGTGTGTGTGTGTGTGTGTGTGTGTGTGTGTGTGTGCACACGTGTGTGCATGTGTGCGTGTCCCTACCAGAGCACCTCGTCCACAGGTGTGTGGGTCTGTGCAACCCCTGTGCGGCTCTGTGGGCCGCCAGACTACGGGGAACACCTACTTTATGGCGAGGGCTGTTATGTATTTTACAAACAACTGCTGCTTGTAGGACTGAAGGAAATAGAGCTCCCTTATAATACAAGGTTTTAACGGTTTAAAGAGGCACAATAATCAGAAAATGAACACAAAAGCATAAGGAGGAGGTAGGAGGTGGGTAATTCAGATTTTCAATACTTTCCATGAATATGGGGCTGCTGTTTTACTGTGGACTGACAAAAGTGTTTCTTACCTACCAAGCAGTTACTGATTATATATAAGATTAATACCGGCCATCAGAGCTCCAAAACTACTGATTCTTGCAATATGATACAGCTATAGACATCGTATAGCAAACTTGACGTACCTATCCCATGGCAAAAGGCCACAGCGACCCTTAAACGCTCAGCATTGATGGCCAGGAAGGAGACGTGCAGCTGCCACCCACTGGCTAAGGCTATTTAGTTAAGGTTATTTAGCCCTGTCATTTCAAAGAAAATAAACCCACAAGGGTTACCGTCAGGACTATGCTCTTAGAACAAAAGAAACATTCTTCAAGGAAGCAAGGAGAGGTTCCGCTTGCCTTAGGAGGGAATCAAACACATGTGTTCTCTAGCAAAATTTTGCAAATTAACAGTAACAGAAATGTACACAAATATCACTGACATGCATTTTAATATGCATAGACTATGGAGGGACGATGGTTATAATTAAAGATTTCTTTTTTAATTTCCAAGAATGACAAACTCTTTCCCCATTTGCAGGATCCCAGTGCAGCCTGTGTACATCATTATAAGCAAGAGGAAGGGTTTTAATTAGAGAATAAGGTCCTGATTCAGCAAAGCCTTCAACTGCATGCCAAATTCAGACCTTTATGCTAGTCACACTGCTTTTGAAATCCCTTCCTCAGTCAGAGTCCTGATGAAGCCATCTGTGTTCCTTACTACCACAGAAATGTCCCGCTCTAACAAAGCTCGTACAGAGCACAGCCGTTCCCCAAGTATTTGGCTGAACAAATGCACACTCCCATCAGTGTTCACGAACAGTTATGTTCTGAATTATCTTTATATCAACCAATAGTGAGAAGAGTTTTGTCATTTTAATGACTTGCTCGGAAGATATTTTATCAACATAGACAAATGTCAAAATACGTTACAGTGTATGTTCAGAATAAAGTTACCAAAGTCTGATGCCCTTCAATATTCCCTTGATTTCATACTGAGAAAAGGAGATAAAACGTAGTGCTAAATTTCTGCAAGAAAATCTGGGAGGGTAGTAGCAGCTGGAGAACTACTTACTAGCCTTGTGGGACTGAACTCAGCAGCACAGGGCTATTTTGCCGCGCCTGAAAAGAAGTGGACCTCCCATCTCTGCCCTTGACTCTCATCCCCATTGCTTGACTCCCACCTCACTAACCCTTCTGCCTCTGCCTCTGATTTTGCACAGGCAGTGCTCAGCTGCGGGTTATCTGAGGTTATATTTTTGAGAACCTGTGCTATTTAAAGTTGGAAGGCTAAATAAAATGCAGATCATATATAGTGCAATATAGAACTCTCTTTTTTTTGATTATGCTGCGTGATATTTTTGAACATCTATATTTCTTTAAGAATTTGTTTAGACTCTGCAGGCCAGATTCTGATTATCTAAATTCTACCTATACCCTTGCATCTGCGTTTTCAATTGGCTGGATCTGAGCCTTCAAAGATGCTTAACCACCAGGAAGATATAGGTCTAAGTAATTTGGGGGATTTTGACCAACATGACCCCATCCTGAGAACTTTAAAGCAACTTTGAAACAAAACATTCATGGCAAAAAGATCCTGAACTTTGAGTGGAAACATAGTGACAATGGACAGGAAGAGACTTTCATCTGTTAGAAAGTTTAATAGGGGCAGGACACAAGGAAACTGTAAATTTAAACAAACAAAGACAGAATCACACAATCACAGAATAGCTGGAGTTGGAAGGGACATCTGGAGATCATCTGGTCCAACCCCCCCGCTCAAGCAGGGTCACCTCGAGCCGGTTGCCCAGGATCGTGTCAAGTTGCGTTTTGAGTGTCTCCAAGGACAGAGACTCCACAACATCTCTGGACAACTTGTTCCAATTTTGAGTACCCTTAAAATGTGTTTTCTTACATTCAGAAAGAGCTTCCTATGTTTCAGTTTGTGCCTGTTGCCTCTCGTCCTGTCACTGGGCACACTGAGAAGAGTCTGCCCCCATCCTCTTTACACTGTCCCATCAGATATTTATACCCATCCACACACGTATAGAACCCCCATGAGCCTTCTCTTCTCCAGGCTGAACACGCCCAGCTCTCTCAGCCTCTCCTCATAGGAGAGATGCTCCAGTCCCTTCATCATCTTAGTAGCCCTCTGCTAGTCTCACTCCAGTAGCTCCATGTCTCTCTTGTACTGGGGAGCCCAGCATGGACGGAGCACTCCAGGTGTGGCCTCCCCAGGGCTGAGCAGAGGGGGAGCATCACCTCCCTCAACCTGCTGGGAATGCTCTTCCTTATGTAGCCCGGGACACCATTGGCCTCCTTTGCCACAAGAGTGTGTTGATGGCTTGTGTAAGTGGACGCTAGAAAGGCTGCATGGACATTAACATCTTGGTTCAGAGCAGTAGTGAGGTTTTGAAGCCAGCCTTCTGGTTGCCCCCACTTTCTTATGCATTGCTTCAGTTTGCAGAGCAATTTGGGGACACAAAAATTAGATTCCTTATGGAGAAAACTATTCCTGGGGGTGGGGGGAGGGGGGAATGCAAATGTACCACGTGCGCTCCCAGCCCTACCTAATGCAGAAAGAAGGGTTCAGACCGAAGATTGGTCCTTCAGGCACCTTCAAACCATATGTGTGGTGGGGACATTCTGTCTGGGCTGCCATCCTAGGTCTAGCTCAAGGCAACCCCTGCACATCCCGAACTGAATAGTGTGCAAATACAGGAATCACAGCACTTACTGTTTACATCTACTGATCTGCTTCTTTTGCACCGAATTATTTCCTAGTATAGACATACTCAAAGGAAAATATTTTAGCACGAGAGGTGAGTCCCAGATCTCCTATTGAGTGCTCTGCCTGTGTGTGGCCAACAGCAGGGAGTCATAAACAAGATGGATTTGGTCCTCTAGTAATGTTTCTATCACCAGCGGTTATATAAATGTAATTGTGCATGACTTGGATCAGACTGGAATATGTTTGGGATATTCAAGGCTAACGGATGAATGCGTGGCCTAGGCAGCCTTTTCTGACAAAATATTTTGCTTATGTTTGCTGATGGTAACCACAATCACCTAAAGTGGTAACATGTGTATAAAACTCCTTTCACTTGTGCCATTTCCATTTGCTTAGAAATTACAAAATCAAAGTCAACTTTGCAGCCACATGATTCTGAAGTGTCTGGTAGGAGTAAACATTCAGTGTAAGGCACAGGCACCTAGCCTGTGCTAAAGTGGTAAGAGAAATACGCAGAACTGATGTCTGCTTGCACAGTCAGGCAGTGTAGCAACCTCACATGGGCTGCCTGTGGCTATCTGGAGCCCCACAGCTTAATTTCCGTGCTGTGCTTTGAAACGTTATTTCCCGTCCAAAATTAAAGTCATAGGAACAACACTGAGTACTGCATCATTATTCAAGCGCTGTACAAGGGTTAGCTAAATCTGCTTTTATAACCCTACTGGAGAACTAAGGGATTGCACTCGTTTCTACACAGAAGCTGAGCTAAAGGAAAGTGAAGTGGCTCGCTGAAATCTGCGTAAGAAACATGGACCTGGAAATCCCGTGTTCCTTCCCCGTTCCTGTGGTCACTCCCCTGATCCAGCTTACCCGACTTCTCTCTGAAAGTTTGCGTTGGGTTAAAGATGTGATCTACTTCTTTCCTGGGCCACTTCCAGTTACCCCCTCCTTCTCCTCAGCTGCTCCCTCTGTGCTTTCCCTCGCTACTCCACACCTGATTTTTTATGGAGTAGGGGAAGACTTTGTTTTAAAAGCTAAACCTTTGAATCTCAAACGCAAATGCAAAGACTCCTGCAACCTGTGAAGGGCCAAAAGGGCAGTGCATTCTGTAGCACGAGGCCGTCAGCTCTGTCTTTGCAGGGCAGGAGGGAGCCGGCCTGTGCAGTGCGAGGGCTGCCCGTCCCGGAGCGCACGATGCTCCAGGCTCACGTCCCGCGGTGCCTCTTCCTCTGCCCACTGAGCTCGCATCCTTCATTGGGAAAACTGTCCGAACCCCAGATTTGTCCTGTCCTGATTTTGACAAAAGACTGTGCTGATCTGGAAGTTCCTTTTCCAAATTATCTATGCAGCCCACCCTTCACCACACTTAAACACAAGAAACACAATAAGAGAAAGCACATCGCCAACAAAATATATCACCGGGTTTTGGAGTAACACTGGAGGTCGCAGGATCATGACCAGGCTTGAGATAAGTAACAAAAACATTCTTCGCTGTGTACTTACAACACCTCAAACGCTGCAGCTAGTGTGTGGTGTCCACATAACTTGGAAACTGCAAATCAAAGCTCCTTCTCCTTCTCTCCCCAAAAATCAGTGTGTAAGGCTGAAAAATTAAACCTCAGCGTTTTCGTCTGGGCTGTCGTACAAAGCATAACTGTTTGTTATAATCAATGGATGGTTGATATCCCTGTCCCTTAGCACTTCCCAGAGTTCAGATCTGCCCCAAGTTATTACCAGCCTCTTCCCTTTCTCAGGATTTGAGTGTCATGGAGATTTTCAGTCCCTTCCCAACTGGTTTAGAGTCATCATTTTCCACTGCAAACCCAACCCACATTACTAGGAAAGTAGGACAGTAACTAGGGAAGGAGTAACTGAAGATTACTGCAGATGAGGATCTGAAAGCAGCAGGGGGAAGGGGCAAGGGCATCTGAAAGTAGGCACTTATAGATATATGTTCCCTTCTCACTTTCAGAGTAATAAAGTTTTATTATTAGAAGTGCAAGATGCACTTTAGAGAATAAAACATGCACAACTATCGCATGAAATAACTCAATATGTATTGTATGTATGTATGTATAAGTAACTCAATATGTATTGTATACGTATACAATAATATACATATGCATAAACTTATACAATATGTATTGTATATGTATACAATAATGCTGCTAAAATATGGCAACATTTATTTTTGTCTTTTTTATTGATTAACAAAAGAAAGCAGAAAAGGCTAAAATTAACTGTGTATACAGGACCGATAAAACAGTTATGAACTATGCACCACATAGGACACGGTATTCTGTCAGCTAGATCACTTCCATTTCAGTCCTGCTTAGAGAGTCATTATTCCAGAAGTAAGTTCAAATGCTCATTACGTACTTGCAGATCTAGAGCTGTACAGGAAATAGCATTTACACTTTATGATAATCAGTGAAAATTCCTTGGTTTTTCTGCACTCATCTAACACAGATATTCTGGAGATGGTTTGTGAAACTCTGCAGAAGGACCTGTAGTTATGAAATTATCGGACAGAGCTGGATATCAGCTCTCACTGACAACAGTCTCTCTTTCTGGGCTCATGAACACTGAACACGTACAAGATGAAGTGGCCCTATACGTACAGACTCTTAACCTATCTGCTCAAACCCTGACCTGGGCTGCAGAAAACCCACAATTAATCCATGTCTCCAGTAAGGCTAAATGATGCCTTCTGCTTCCCACAGCAATATCGTAAGCAGTTGGGTTTTTCCTGGAAGGGTAGAACTCCTATTCTCATGAGAACTAGTTCTATCATGGCACTTAGAAACCTTTCCCTGAGAATCGTACTTTGCAGACTGAAATTATTACAGACATTTTCAACTCAAGCAAAAATGTCAGGTTTTCTCTAAATCTATGGCAAAGAGGCTAGCACTTGTCCAAAATTTTACTTTTCCTTTTTACTGCAAAGGTAGCTTAAAATACCGACTCGTTCAAAACAGAACTTCCAGGGTAAAAAAAGTGGGCTGACCTCTCCCACAAATGCATAATAGGACAGCTAACATAAAATCAGCAGGAAGAATATGCACTTCAAGCCGTACGAGAATCATGCAAGAAAAACAAGACAGAAGCCTGTATTTTTAAAGTGAGAATACCTGAGGAAAACAGGTTCCTAATGAACTGAGCAGATTTTAACATTGTATATTTTATTGCAATTTATTATAACTGTGAATCTATCATACATGCCACAAATACTGAGAAGTAGGTACTATATTCAGTGCTCAGTAGGGGAATTAAATCACTTATTTCCGAATTTTACTTTAAAAGCGCAGGCTAATGATAGAGTAGAAAAGTCTCATTTTAACTCCCAGAAAGTGCTGAGATTGTTACTTAAAGTAACAGCTAATTTACCAAACTGTTAAGTTAAAACAATGTGGAAGTCCCCTATTTGACTAAAATGTGCTCTAAAGGTCTTTTTTCCAATATTTTGCGCTGGCAGGAAAGATCTCTCCCAAACACCCGTCAAAGTTTAAACCAGTGAACCTACTGTTGCTGTAATGAATAGAGCTGTAGGTATGTCAGAACAATAAACAGATGGAAGATTTGCCTAAGCTTCCCCTGCCACCACGAAACACAAAAGACTGTTGTATAGTTCAGTATGCTGGAAGTCGGATAAGCGGGACATATGCCAGCAAGCCCTCATGCTGCTGTGCCATTCTTTCAACAGTTATAGTCCTGGCCTTGATTAGGATTTAAACTCTTCCTTTTTGTTCTGAGAAATTTACATTAGGGCACAACTACGTCAGCACAGCTATTACACGATGCTGGAGTAACATCCTCTTTTGTGTATTCCTCTTTTGTGCTCCTCAGCTTACCTCTCTCCTGCTGCATAAAAACAGAATTCTGCCTTTCCAGGACTTTTGAGAAGAAAAAAGTAACTATACTATGAAAAGCCACTATGAAAATTTATGGGAATCAGTTTAGGATGTGTAAGTATAGGTTTCTACACATACACGGCTATATGTGCCCTAGCTACCTAAGGTCATATTGTAGTCAATGGATATCTAGAGAGGGATTCATCTCACCCCAGAACATATTTGGTCAGCTGATCTACTCTCTCCACTCTGGGCTCACTTCAGCTACCTAAACACAGGTCCCCAGGGTAATTTGACGTGCATCAAGGCATCCAAAATTTCGGCAAAATGCTGGCACATAGGAAGGACACAGGACTTATGGGAGATTTGTAGTCCCCTGGCCTGGCAGCTGGAGGAGTCCAGATGGGATGTCCTAGGCCATCTCAAGTGTTGCTAGGTGCCTACATATGGACAACTGAATCACATCCCCTACTGCCTGCACTGACTAGACCTCCACTGGCTGTAACAGGAGGTCTAAGACCTACCTTAGATGTAAATACCTACCCTATAGACATCTACATTAAGTGTTTGCCTCTGGAGCTGAAAACTACCATGTTATCAATTCTAAGACTATGTCTCCGCTATGAAGTGCAAAAGCATTTCCACACTTTCAAGTCTGGAAGGGCATCCTGGCAATATATGGACTGCAGGTTGGAGAGGGACCATAGTATATCTCATTCTGCCTTGCTGAGAATTTGAGTCTGCAAGCTGGAAAGAAATTGCAACACTTTGTGGGGTAGACGCAGTCCAAAACTCCTGTAGACGTCCAGATAACTCTTACGCAAAATTGTTTGTCTCTTTGTGATGTTACATAGAATTCCTTGTCTGTGTGGTCTCATAGCTGGATACTAGTTTCTAATAGAAGTACACTGGTTTGTATTTTGGTATACAAATACTGACCCTTCTGATCTGATGCGAGGGCTTCACGGCATGTGCTTTTTCCCAATACTGAGCAGAAAGGCAGACTCAGTTGTAGACTGCCAGATCTCTTCTCTACCCCACATAATCTCGTCAGCAAAAGTGACTGGAAATGCAGTCCAATTTATTAAGCTGATGGCTGAATCTCTCCTAATTTCTAGTAAGAAAGAAAGTTGCTAAATTCATGGAGCTGCTTTCTGTGGCTGCCTTTAAGCCTGCTACTCCGTGGACTCCAATTGGCTTAGTCCTCTGGCTATAAATGCATACAACATGCAAGACTGTCCTCATGGGAAATTCCCATACAGCTTTAGAGACGGATACTGACCACACATAATAACTGCTAACATGTGCCTCTAGAAATAAGGCAACCCGTGAGACTGAGCTGTTTTCCAGCGTACTCCAGAGGCAGCTACCCAGAAACTCAATGTGCAAGCATCTAAATTCAATATTTAGGCCACAGTAGGACCATAAAGTTCCAGTCAAACCAGGTATGTACCTAAAATAGCATCATTCTTCAGAAGTGTCCATAAAACTGTTTGCTCTTGTAATTCATCAGTTACACTACAGAATTCTCTTCCATGTGAGCAGTGGAGCAAAGCTGTATCATATTTACAGCTAAATGCATCTGAACAAGGGAGACAGGTAAACACTGTTAATCAGTTCAGATGATAGGATATTTACTATACTAGCTTTTGAAAGGCAAATATAATCCCTTCAGATGGCATATATACTCAAAATGAGGCAATGAAGGGAGATAGCTAAGAAAGAAATAGAGATTGATTGGATTCCAATAATATTTTCATAATCACAGTTCCTTACTCAGCATTGTAACTATGTACATTCTTATAATAAAGGAAATAATTTCATTACCTGAAACGAACCATGGGGTATGAAACACAGAATATTCCTGGGAGAAAGAGATACAAACTACACAAAATGTACAGTTGTTCAAAACTTCATAGCACTCCTTAGAATCACCATATGTGAGAGACTCTTACTGTTAAGGGGCTAAAGTGAAAAGAAAAAGAGAAGTCACCGAAGATTCTCTTTAAAAACATACGAAAAATGGTATTAACTATGACCACACACTCCATGCAGGCCACTGTCGGCAAGGTCCTATAACAGATAATGTTTTGTTCTTTAGTGAAAGTTCACGAAAGCAAAGTCTATAGCTTCTCTTCAGACTATTCACTCTTCTTCCACAGTGAAAGTGGATTGATTTCCTCCACATGATATATTACAAAGAGCTTTCCCAAGCAAGTCATTCTCTTGTTTGCATTTGCGCAGAACTTAGTGCTGTGTGAACACAGTATCTATTCATTACAGTCACTGGGCTATTAATAAAGACAATTCATCTGACTCCCAAAATTAAATATATACTCATCATTTGCTGGGCAAAGCGATGATGCTCATTTTAATCTGCTTCTGCAGCACCACCTAAAGCAGCAGAACATAGCTATCTACTGCTCTCTTATGGATGCCTTTCCCTCCGAGAGCACAGCCAGCCAGGAACTGTGCTCAGGGAGGCACCGACAGCCTAAAACCTTGGCTCTGCACCTACTGGTAGTCTGAAAAGCTGAGCTGACGTTTTATGAGAAATCTTCTGGGTTTAGTACATAGTGGGTTGCTTCTTTCTGTACTGTTAATTTACGACACAGCTACGTGCCATCAGTGTGCAGGACATAGCAATTCATAATTTTTCTCTCATCAAACTAGGTCCATTCATCATTATCCAGCAGTAACAACAAACCATTTACCAGTACAACCGCCTGACTGGCAGCTGGAATTGCACAGGGTGATATGATATCCTTCAAGGAGGCTAAGGCCTTATTTCATTACCATGTATAGTAATAAGTTTATCTCACTCTTTTGACAGAATATGTGGTAGAAATAGCAGCAGTAGCTTTCCTGAGCTACAGCTGCATAAGGGGCTGTTCAAGTCACAGCGTAGGTTATGGCATAACTAATTTCTGACTATAAAACTTGCTATACCAGTGAATATTATGGCTGACCAAGCTCCAAACAATTTCACTGGATTTCACATCATGCTTGTATACAGCCGTGCAATTACTGATTTGGATTTATACACACAAGTAGGACATTTCTTTCTGGGGTTTTAGTTATTAGTTAGGTTCCTTTTGAACATTTAGTCAATGTTCAGAATAACCTTTCGTTCTCATCACACCTCTGCTGAATAACTACGACAAATAACAGTTCGGTCTAGACTCCAGCACGGTGAAGGTAATTCAGAGACCATGATGCAGGGTTCCTGAAGTAGTGGAATACTACCTCTTTTCAGGAGAGTCCAAATTAAAAAAGGATACATTAACATACAAGTAATGACTTCCGGGCTTTCTGGCTTTGGAAGTCAGTAGCAATTGCTTGGAAATTTAAATAGGCCATTCGCATTTTTAATTTTTTATCAATGTTCTCTCCTGTTTGTATTTCAAATCTCTTATCTCTGTTATGAATTCAGCAAAAAGACTTCATAGTGAGTCTCTATGCTTTCTCCAAAAGGAACTAGTACTTGGAATTAAGAGAAGTCTGCATTATAAAAGGACATGTCACAAGTTAAATTTAGAATTCTTCATCTGTTTTCAGAGAGAAGCAAAGACTTGTTACTACGCTATTAAGTACATTCTGTTACTACACTGCTAAGTACGTTGCATTACATTAAGAGGACTACATTTAAAAATATATATATTGGATTACAAAATGAAATGATCTTACCGTATGCTAATGGCCAAAATTTTTCTGTGATAGGACATTTCTGATCCCTGACTTTAGGTCTTATCACCTAGTTGCTATTACACAGTACTGCCACTAGATGTCACATTATAAAAAGACTCCATTATTTCCCACAGATACTTGATTCTGGTTAAACGAAGAAAGAGGCAAGCGTTGCTCAGGGTATTACAAGGAGAATGTCTGAAACGAGGTAACATGATTGATCCTGAGATCTTGACCGTTTGAAATGATGGGTCTTCTATTTAGAATCTACAGCTGTGACCCAAGAATACAGGAAAGCTCATGAAGCCACCTTCTTTCGTTTTGTTTTTTATAGTGTTTTTAAAGCATCTTTCAAAATGGACCATGATTCATTACGGGAGTTCCTAGGCATTACCACAATAATAACACTAAATAAAGATGGAAAATAGAAAGGCTGAACTAACACAATGGAAATTAAAATTACCCACAGAAAAAAATAAAGAATCAAATTTGATTCCTTCGATCATCATAGACTTACCAATATTTTCAATTCAGCTGGTTCAACGGCCTTGCCATTCAGCCCCATGCTCGCAACTAAATTATGGGAACGACAGGGCCTGGAGTTACTTTTACATCCGAGCAAGATGCCAAACTGAACACTATAAAGGACTTGGTACACACTCTATGCCACGTCATGGAGTTGGTGAATACTCCACATAGCAGGTTAAGGAGCCTAGTGCAAAGATGGGACGGATCCTGGGACCCAGTAGAAGGACCAGGCCTTGGATGCTGAATCCTTCTCCTCTGTCATGAGGTTAATGACTTTCCGGGGATGGAGCTTGAGAGTGGAGAGATGGGGAAAAGACAACGTTCTGAGTAGAAGTACAGAAGCACAAGACAAAAAATGTCCCACTTTCATCAGGATACAAGAGTAAGCTCTGTATTCTGTGATTAATCCAATCAAATCCAGTTGTTCTATCTATTTTTAAGTATAATATTTAAATTAAAAATGTGTGCTTCAAAGAACTTCATTCTCCTCTAGTACCTTATGTAAACTGAAATGATGCAAATGAATTTTGACTGGTGAATGAGACTAAAATACTGTTAAGTCTTTTAATATGAAGAACATCATAGTGAATGGATTAAAATTTACAAAAGAACACAGAAATACAAGACCAGCTCCTGTTCCCATACTCACAATTTTCACTGCTCCCTGGTAGCATGTCGTGGCTATGTTTTGTTTGCACCTTTTTTGCTTCCCTTCACAATGATTTTTCTCTTATAATTTACAAGGATCCAAGCAGCACATAAAAGTGAACGTCTGTGCAACTTCTCCCAACAGCATTTCAACATAACTGGCAGCCTAGATAAGGAGACTGTGCAGTTATACCCAAAACTGAAGGGGATTCATTATGCAGTGATAAATTCTTAGTGGATATCTCATGAGCATGCTCAGAAGGGCTTCTTTTCCCTTTTGCTGTACTTGCACCCTTGTCCCAGCCTGCATCTTGCATAAACGCTGAACTTCAGCACAAACTACGTCTGAGACAATTTTGTTCCAGTGTGGTCAAAAAATTGAGGCTCTATTTCCTTTAACAATTGGAAAAAAAATATTCTTTTTTCCTGTTCTACATCTTGAGTTGCCAGATGGCATACACAAAAAAAAAACCAAGACACTTCTCATTAACAGTGACAAGACGCTCCACAAAATCCTTTCTTCCTGGGGCCTAATACATTTGGAAAGAGTCTTAAAATCAGTCTTAAAACCCAAGAGTTTCACTGTTGTATCAGGAGGTTGAACTAAATAAATGATGGCTTTGCTGATTTTATGTGAACACCGGACATTGCCACCTATCTCTCAAAACCTATTCAAATTATAAGAAGCTACAGGTGATATCAGACTTTTCCCTCCCTAGCTCAAGAAGGAAAGCCCTGGGACAGAATGCACAAAACATTGAAAGCATGAGTTAATTACTTGCAACGACAAAGGGGCTTCAAACTGCATCAGAACCAGACTGCAACATTATTTCATGACACTGCATAGCCTTATACCTTCAGCTGAATGCTGCAAGTGAATATGAATCATTGTGTTTATGCTACTGGGGATATCACCTATTTTTCTAAATGTGGTGTTCAGTTCCCTTCTGAAAGTGCCTAACTAAAAGGCACTAAAAGTGCCTTTTTCAGGGAGTCCTTCAGTCCTTGTTCACAGTCACAGCTCTGAAAAGAAACTTTCTGGCACCAGTCTGCTTCCTGGGCTGATGCTATGTCTGCTTTCCTTCCCAGAAGGAATGTTCTCAGTACTTGTATGGGCCATGGTTTCTGAAGCCTAGTTTTTTTTTTCCTTCTACTTTTATTCACTAGATCGCGGTGCCTCTTATCCCTTTCATGGCCCATGTGGGACTGTGGCATATGCTTTTGCCCCTGGTGAAGGATTATGAGGGGACGCTCATTTCAACAACGCAGAGAAGTGGACCGTGGGAACACTGGTACATAGAAATAGCTAATAAATTCTGAAGATTCAAGGACTGCCTGTGAATCTAGGTGGTGAATCAACCCTTGAAATTAACATCCAGAAATCGGTCTTTTCCTGAGGTATATGAGGAGAAACAGCATAACAGTGAGGGATATCAGAACTGTTTAAAACATGGAAGTGTGAAATCCTGCATTAGGGGGTATATTTGATTTTAATTTGGAAAGTACATACTACATAAAGAGACTGATAAGCAATAAACTTTAGCAAACTCATTGAAACAAATATGAAAAACAAAGGACGTACTTCTACTCTTTCAAAACTGGACTAACTAAGCAACTTCTGAAAGTGTTATTCCTGACCTATCCTTGTACAGTGGCAGGCTGGAGTACATTGTTTGGTCCATCATTGCCTGTGACAATAATTTAATAAAATAGCACATTTTTTTGTACTGGCGACTAAGGAGCATCACATATGTACAAACTCTTTGCATTGCTTAATTTATGCCTCTGCTAAGGAGACACTGGATACAATAACAGTTTCTCTGTTGTGTGATATGAGGCTGTATGCTGATAATGTGATTGATGGCTGGTTTCATGCTAAGCCTGTGCTGAAGACCTTTGCTAGATCACAGCTAGAATGCTTATCAGCTTGTAGTGTGGAGGAGAAAAATCCTGAAATATCTGCGGCTCTTTATCTATACTAGTAAACTAAGCAGTGCCAGAGAACTAATACTCTGTACTGTTACATTATTAACAATAAATTATTAACTTGGTCCCTGGCACAGTTTTGTCCCAGACAAACTAGCATTTGGATATGACTCAGGAGTCAGCACAGTTCAAGGACCATTCTCAAGGAGCAGTCAGCATGTGGCTGCCTTGTTTGGAAAGATAAGACAGTGTAAGAGCTTGGACGCTGGCTATCCCAGGCCAATTGACCTCAGTGCCAGACAATGGTTCCAGGGCTATTTACTTTACTGCTACAGAGACAGTACTTCCTCTTCACACTTTGATGTCTTGCCACACTCCTGTGGGTAAATGTGACAGGCCTGACTCTTTTTTCTTGTTTATACCATCAGCCTTCGTTCCCACCTGATAGGTCTTACACAATCTTTTCCTCTTCAGGGTGGCATCTGGCAGCGTGTCTAGTTTTCAGTAACCTTTCTTCTGGGGACTTGCAGGGAAAACAAACGGGACCCTTAGTTAGGAGTCAGACGTCCTACCTACAGACCCCAATACAAAAGCATTTTTTCCTGATATTCCATTGCTTCGTACCTGGCTTTTTTGAAAGCATACTCGTGCATTACTCCCAGTCCTGTTTGGCTGGGTTAGCTGAACAGTGTCACTGAAATCTATTGCCATGGGAGGCCCTGTTCAGTGCCTGCTAGTCAACCCCTCTCTGTAAAGCCCTTCTCTGTAAGGTAGACTTAAGACTAATGTCTTCTACCACCGTGCCACTCCTAATTCTTGAACTTTAGTTAAAACAACAACCCATATCAAAGCTGTCCAAGACATATGACAAGCCTATGTCTGTAGACCTGTCTGATAAGTCTCATGCTCTTCAAAGCCCCGGACTACCTTTTCCCCAGTCTAGCCCAGGGGCTCAATCTTTGTAATTCCAGCATCCCTATAGATTGTTCCATCTATAGGCTCCATTTAGAAGCCTAGTCTGACTTTATTTCTCCAGTCCTTCCATTTATCAGATAAGTTCAGCTGCAGTCATAGATCACTTACCCCAGTGAAAGCGCTCCCAAGACCACAAGCATCACCACTTGCACAAGTTGCCACGCTCTCCTCTGTGCTTCTGGAAATACTCACTGGACTGGGTTTTCTGAGATAGTTAGTCATTGGGGAAAATGTTACCTTTTCCAAAAAACAGTGCTAACTCACAATCCTGACCCATGAATTTGATCATGCTCTGGGCCTTTGCCATTCCACTGATCCATCTTCTTTTATGTATCCTGCTTACAAATACCAGTTTCCATCTGGTTTTCATCTGCCAAAGGGCAATGTGAAAGGGACCGGGCACTGTATGGTATTTTCAGCATATCTCTTAATGAACAAACTAACTGCTCAATATGAAATGAAAAGAATTGCAGGCAGTTTCTGACTTAGTTAGATTAATAAATATTAATCTAATAGATGTTAACCTAACAGGGAGTTAACAGATGTCATATTTAACAGGCATCATTTTTTACTAATATAGCAACGAATACCTCAGCCTTTTCTTCTTAGATGATAATAGACATATTCAGTTAAGAGCCAAACAGTAGCAGACCCTTCAATTTCTCTAAAATCCCATTTCCGTGGCTGAGAAACTGATATTTGGCTTCTATCTGTTCATGCATTCACTGCCCTGGTGTATGCACCAGGAACAATGTCTTCCTAGTGGTTGGGAACATGTGTGCACACTTCTACTTCTTTCATAGATGAACTTTTTTATTCTTTGACCACCTTACAGGGACAATGCTCTATGCTCTGTTCAGACAGCTCATAAAGAAGAGTCAGCTAAAGATAATGTGAATGAGGAGTAGAAGACAAAATGGAAAACAGATTTTGGCCAGAGCATGCATTGAGGGAAATATGGCTAGGCGCACCGAGGCGGAGAGAACTTGACAGTCAGTTTTCACGCATGGATGGAAACATGGTGACATTTCTCCTTAGAAAAGGAAATATGTTTTACTGTTTGCTGGACAAGAATGAAGAATTTTACCATTTTCATCATGCCTTAACTGACTGGAGCAGGTGAAGCTATGCCTCTGTATAAAAAGGCCAAAACTACTTATCCTCAGATGTACAATAGCACTAGGTAGCACAAAGTTGCAGTAGCACCCTGATACTCCATTAATTTGGTTTGAGGGTGGAGAAGAAGGAAGAGAAACTACTAAAAATGAGTAAATAAATTGAAAATTTTAGAAACTAAAACCAAAGGCAGAAGGCAGAAGGTGTAAGAGATAAGGTCTAGTCTAGCAATCTAAGCTTCAATAGAGAAACAGATACTTCTTCAGGGAATTTGATTCCATACGCTTTATATACCTACTTGCCCGCTGCCTGTTTCCCTCCAGAGTCTATAGAAGAAACTCTGACAATTAGCTAGAATAGATATTTAACTGAAATTAATTTCAGGTAGCTGAAATTAGGTGAGATGAACCTGGTCGTGCTCATAAATAGTAGTTTTCAGCATTGAGATAAAAAAATGTGATGTCCCAGGTCAGAGAAAATCAGGAGTGGGGAAAACCTGATTGTGGCAGCACCCAACCAAGCCATCACACCCAGGCCACCGTGATCCTAGCACCTCTGTCAGTGCTGTTGCTGTACTGGGAAAAGAATTTATCTTCTTCAGAGACAGATAAGGTTTTCACTCTGTCATCCAGTGTTAATGTCTGTGATAGTCCTGACTCAGGAAATGCTTCTAAAAGACAGTTTCACCTTGGGATAGTTGAACTCTGAGTTTCTTTGATGACAATAAGCTTTTCATAGAGATGGGACTGTGTATTTTCTTAAGACCAGCTGTGGTCTTTTCTTTTCTTTTCCATTCAGCTGTGATAGAGGAGAGGAACACTTTTTTTCACCAAAACAGGTATAAATCATGACTTCACTAAAGTCAGTCACAAATTCCTTTAGATCTGGGAAGATACTTTGCTTGCACAGGGTTACTCATGACTAAAAATCCTATCTATCTGAGAGATAACGGCATACGAGCTGTGAGACAGGTTAGCATTCCTCATTGTAAGGAGTCCTTTGAAAGCAAGCCCACAGCTTCACTTGGACTAGTTACCTCCACGGCACATGCTTCACAGGCTGCAGAGGATGAGAATCGATGCACTCCCTTTCTGCCTGAATGTCAGTAAATTATCACTTAGAAGAAGGGTGTTGCAAATTATTGTTTGGATCTGTTTCAGCCTAAGTTTTCACAGTGGAGTTGGTCAAACCCCATTTCCTCTGCTGGGCTGTGACTTCTTTCTCCCTCTTTGCTGTCCTGACACTTCAGCTAATGCAAAACCTGGGACTGAATGGGACCAAGAAGCTGTTTTGTGAAAAATTCTCAAGTTCCTTCAGATAACAGTAGATCAGAAGTCTGCTCAAATTGTGGTTATCACTGTTCCTCTTGTGCTTTCCCTGCATAACATACTTAGTACCCTTTTAGAGCAACAGCCCATTGAAATCCTAGATGTTTCAGGCTCTGAGCAATTTAGGCATGAGTTGATAGGGAGTTAGGCAGGATTTCATTGGACTTGTGCCTTAATTGCAGCTTGCCAAAAGTAATGAATGTCAGCAAAATGCTCTGGTTTTGAGGAATTGTCATGTTGCCATGAAATCCTGTTTCAGAAAACAAAGAAACTTCATAAAATAAAATGTGATTTAATATTACTTTTCATTTCATCTTTTCATAAGGGAACTGAAAAATGTCCCAGATTTCATAAAATGTTTCCCATATCCTTTGTGGCCTGTGATTCATCTCCTAGATCTGTGGCAGGAAGATTTTGAAAAAAAATCTGGTTGCTGCTATCACTCAGTTTCTCACACCGAGGCTGATAGAGGAGATACTTCCTGTGAAAAGTGACTGAGAAACAAGAAGTGACATGACTGTTGCTAGATTAATGCATTAATCAGTGCTAGGAGTGACCTCCTGCTACAGGTATAACTGATACGACCAGATCAAACAAAAACAATAGGGCTGATATATTGAGGTTGCCAGTTTGTGCTACATAAGATAGCACTTCAGATGGAGACTACAAACTAAGGCAACAACTATAGCAGCAAATAAAATATGCTGGAGACGATTTGCTGACACAGAGGCTGACATGCACATAGCAGCTCATGCTCATGCTGTTAACCTGTCTTACCCTCCAAAACAGGATCGCTACAGACAAACTGTTTATAGGGAATGATCTCTGACCCATGACAAGTCTTGAATAGGGCCTGGGAAATGTTCAGAGGGCTGGCCCAAAACAAAATCAGCAATCTAACTGTACCCAGGATTGAGTTCTGTTCTTGGCATCACGCTATTTACTAATACTAGGCATAGCCTGAGTAGCTATCTGTCTCTCTCAGACTCCTTTGAACACCAAATCCACAGGTGCCAGAGTAGTAGCTTCCACTGAGGCTCACAAGGTAAAGTGCTTTCTCCTCTTTTCCTTCTTCTCACCTAGCCTTCTTTCTTTTAACATGTTTTTATTTAATTTTATGCCTGGAAGTCATACAAGAGAATTTAGATGACTTGGACAAGAATCTGAATCAGAGTGACAGCTGCTGCAAGAGTTTCAAGGGAGATAAGATAACAGCGGCTCACATGAAGCCACAAGACCACAAAAAAAAAAAAAAAGGGAAGAACTTGTAAAGGGGGATATCTTTTGGAGAATGCTATTGCTCACTCTAAACAGAAGTGAAACACATTTGTCTAGTGGTAGGATGAACAGATACAAGACAGAGCTGGTCCAGTAAGATTGCACAGGATCTTTTTATACACACGCAGGATCTTTTTATACACATACAGGAACATATGCATCTAGATATGTGCGCACACACACAGACACACACGCACACATGCATACATTTGTATATATACACATTTTTATGTATATATGCTTATACGTATAAATGCATGCAGATGTATATATATGCCTGCAAACAACAAGCGCTGGACACAACATGTTACTAGAGCCACAGCAATATGTTTAAGGGTGACCCAGCCATATTGCAGAGGTGCTCTGTGTGTGGTAGCTGCACTAGAAAGCTACACGCTAGGCAAATCCGTAGCCCTCTTCTATTCCTTCTCCTCCCACTCCACCTGGACTTCATCTTGGTATGCATGGGTTTACTATTACTAAAGTAACAGTCTTGGTAATGATAAATATACTGAGGATCATCTATGGAATCCTCTCTATGGATTCTCTATATGGTAAATCTGGTTTTCTGTCTGCAAGAAGGCCTTAACAAAATCAGTCCTTCACATACATCCCCATGAATCCACTCACATCACATGTTCAGATGCAAGCATGGAAAAGGATGCTTTCTGAACGTGAACCTTGTGCTGCCACATGTTATCTATGATTAAGAGCCTTGGCCTAGACCATTTTAGCAGCAGAGGGTGTAGAACAGACAGGACATTGGAGGGTGACATCCATTTCACCTAACTATAGATATCTAGTATATACCTGATTACATGAAAGTTAATCATCTACACTTTAATGTCAATGAAGAAAAACAATCACTTTGGGGGAATCAGTCATTTCATTGTAAAGCAGACAGCTAAAGTCAGGACATAAGAAGCCATCCTTGACGTCAAAACCTGCTTGTGACAGTATGACAAAAAGACTCATAGATAATCTACATTAGTGTCCTCCTTATTACTAGCCCAGTGATACAACTCTGACAGGTTTCTTGAACCTATAGAAATAAGGCCATTATAAACAAGGCACTAGCAGGCAGAACTAGAGGGCAACCTAGATACAAGGTACCAATCTTCCCAGCCGCCCCATGGCTAAAATAAACTTTACATGTGCAAAGGACTAAGCTCATGTCAAATGTTGATGCTGCTTATGAAGTTGCTGAGGAGGGTGTGGCTTATTTTTTCAAAGAACAGTCATTTCCAAAAAAACTGAGTGAAATTGTTTAGGAGAGAAAAACCTGTCAAGCTTGCCAGCCTCTAAAAGATAAACACAGTTGTCCACTGCTTAGAGCATTAGTTTGAGCCACTAGAATAACCGAGGAACAGATCCAGCATTGCAAGTACGAATCTCTAGCGCTGAACTATCAATTCAATGTCTTCTTGTGTGTATCAGCTGGAAATGGAGAAAGATCTGAGAGATAAGGTTATATTTAACAAACACAACAGGAAATTAAAGCAAATCTTGCCTTATTCCAGGTTACTATTTATCCATATTAGCAAAGGACTGTTGCCCATGCTTAACTAATTCATAGCAATATACTAAAGTTGTTACTGGAAGAGTTATACTTGAGCTAGGACTTTGTGTCTTGCAGCGAAGCTCTGTCTTTCTAGCAACGTTATTCCTGCAGAGGAGAACGTACTGCAGAGGAGACAATTACTGAAGGATGGTTTTTTAAGGAAGAAACCATTTGCAAGAGTATTTACATGTAAAAGGGACTATTCTGTCATTTCATTTGGCCTGGGGAATTCTTTCACAGAATTCCTCTACAGAATTCCTCCAGTAGTTTCTATTTTAAATCTAAGAAGCCTTACCACTGAGTATATGTTTTATATATGGATCCAAGGGGTTCAGTCTTTATCTAAAGACATCAAGTGATGGAGAATTTCCTAATTCTTTAAACTAGATGCTTTAGCACTTGAACTATTCTCTATTTATTTTCATAGAACAGTAAAACATCTTTAACGAAATCCAGGGCCGTTTGGGGCTTCAGATAGTATCAATCAGATCCTAGAGCTGTATAAGAGCACCAGTGTAGACTGCACTGGTAACACAAGAACTCATTCCACCAGTTGCATCGTGCAGCAGTTTTATTTTCATTTCTGCTGAATTGTAGCAGTCATGATATTTTCCTTCAAGTTCAGATTCAATAATTGTATCTATAACTCAATTTCTGGGAAACTGACAATTTTTATATAATGCCTTTCCTGTTTTTCAGTAACTTCAGTAGTGAGTAACTCAAGGGTTTCAGATGCAGGGCCCACCTTGCACGATGTCTGACTTTGAGTTTTCAGGAAAAGTGCAGCTCATTGATGCATCGTTCTATCTAAAGGATGAAAAAGAAACACTATTCTTTCATTACGGGTGCATTTACTACTGTCTAACACTTTTGGACTGGGGGTCCTATGGGAGAACAATTATTTTATTCTCCACTCCAGAAACACGGACAAACTAAAAACACTAGAAGAGTAGGATACATCTGACAAAATGTAGATGTCTACAATGTATATGTCCATATCTGAATTTTTCTTGTGAGGTTCCCATTAGGACCACAAAATACTTATTCCACACACCTCCAAATAGTCCAAGACACCAAACAGTCCTGTAACAAACTATTCAGGTTAAGATCTTTTGTGAACACCAAACGGCACTGAGGAAGACAGCAAGAGACTCCTTAGGGATCTCCTAACTTCAAGGCCCCAAAAGAGCAAAGAGTTTATTAGATACATACAGCAGATTCCTTCTTAACACGAGCTCCTCTTCCTCCCTCACTACTGTTATTCTCTCTCTAGGAAGATGCTGGGGAGTAATTTGAACAGCCTAGAAGCCAGTCGGATCAAACCTGAGTTTAACATAGTATCAATCATCCTTAAAATTATCTGGCCCGCTTTTAGTAGAAGGGAGACTTGAAATACTCATAAATGGTTAAGGAAATAAATAATTAAAACATCTTAAAACCAGTAAAATGATGAGAATCTCAGTAGAAAGAATGAAATATTGAATGAAATATTTTCAGAAGTCATTGCCTTTCTAAACAATTTTTGATTATTTATTTCTCTTATCTAATGAATCGAGGTCTTTCTCATCTGTCCAAATAATTTAATTGGTTTTTTTTCCTGTTTCCTAATCAAATGAGGGGGCAATGGTAACTGAAAACTGAATGAAGAGATAGATACCCAAAAAAACTCAATTAAAAAAATCCACAACTTTTCCAAAAAAACTTTTCTGGAAAATTCTGACCCATCTATCTTAAAGTCAGCTCACACTTAGTAAACGTATAAAATAAGGCAGAGTGAAAGCAATATTATTACAGCTGTTCAAACCACTAAGCAAACACATTGATTCATTCTAAAGAAACCGCATACGGAAAAGCTGTAAAATCCTCATAGGAAGTACTAAAGTCATTTAACTTGAGGAATACAGAGCATATGTATTTTCTGGCACAGGCATGGGTGATAAAATCAATTAACGATGCAACCAAATCAAATGTCTGTGCTACTGTAACTAGCACTTACTAAAGTTATTCACCTTGTAAAGTGCATTTGACTTTCCATGAAAACCAGCATTAAAAGTAGCACCAAAGCTTTCAATCTGATTTTCTATTTTATTGACTTGATAGTGACCATTTTCTTGTCTTAATATCTGTTTTCTTGACTTAACATCAACTCAGTGTCCATTTCTTTAGGATCAGTGAATACTAGTCCACTGATCTTGGAGAAATGGGCACTGAGTTGATTCTGATGAGTCTTTTCTACCTGTCCTTGAAATTTCCATTATCCTAAAACTAATGATGTTTCTTACTTGTGGTTTCTACAACTCTTTGATCAAGCAGTTCCTTATGGCTTCCTGTAGATTTTCTATTTAGCATTTAGCCTAAATCTTCAAATATTTCCTCTTCTGGCTTACTCAGTCCATTTGTGTAAGGTATGAGAATGTCTCACTGCGTTCATACAGACTACATCATGTAAACAGCACAATCCAAGTGAGACTATCTTAATTCAGTTGCATGGGTGAGGAGTAAAGACTCCCGTATGTCAATTAGGTAACCATATTAGGGGTACAGGGGAGTACACAAGTGGGAGGGTTGCATGCTATCCTGGGGGAAAGCCAGCAGGAGGAGATTGTTTAGCAGTCCTATTCCTCCTCATTCGCCAGCAAAAGACTGAAAACAGCTGCTTCTGCCCACTTGCTGATATCCCATATCCAAAGCTCCGTATTAAAAGCACTGTTTAGATCTCATTATATCAGTTGCCTCTTCTTCCCAAGCTATGATGACACAAGACAGATGGGAAAAGACTGTCCAAAGAGTATTGATGAAGAATTCATAATAAGCAGCAAAATAGATGCAGCAGTAGAGATGAACGGTGAGCATCTAACGACCACGCAAACAGGCCTGACCCTGCCAGTCAGTCCCCTGTGGAAGCAAGGAAGTTAATATAAACACAATGTCTGTTTCCAAAAATAACATCTTGTTTGATTTTTGTGAAGAAGTTGAAGTAGACTTCTGATAGAGTTATGTTAACAGGGTCTCTGAAATGTATCTGTTCAGATCTGTGCTCCTAAGTTATCACAGGATTTCACTGCATTTAATTTCACATTTGTCTCTGTTTTAATTTTAAATTGCTGAGGAAAACTTAATATTCTCTTTTGTCAGGTTTCTGCTGAAAAGCTGCAGCATGCAAAAAAAAAAATCAGGTTCCAGTTAGGAAAAAGTAGTATGCATTTTATTGCATGATTGGAAAATTTACCTTTTTTGAATAAGAGAGTCTTGCAAATGGCTTGAAACTCTCATACACATATAGCTCCAACAGGGAAGCTGCTAATTGTAAATACCAGATGTTATGTTTATCTTGGTGTAAGAGTTGCTATAAAAAAAAAGTGGTGACTGGTCCCCACAGATGTTAATAAGAAGTTGTTCGTTTTGAATGATAACAGCATTTTAGAATCAAAAGGGTTAATTGACAATGAATGTATCTGTGCTACTGGCAGCGCAGCCTGGTACACCAAGCCTGCGCTACCTGTGGCCATTATCTGCCAACAGCCCAGGTATTGACAAAATCATGGTTGGGCCTCAGAGATCTGAATGCTGGCCAGCTGTCTAACTTCAGGCTGTGAGGCAAGGTAGTGGGGCGATGGCCACCACTACAATAAAGGAGTAGTCAAGGATTTCTCAGATTGAAAGTCTACAAAATGAACAGCCCTTAACCAGTAGAAGCAATTTAGCTAAGAGCAGATATGTATATATGTAATCAAAATATAAATGACCCTGTGGTTATATAGAGCATGAAAACGCTGAAGAGATAGAAGACTAGAGAGTATCAGTAACAGCCAAGGGAACAGAGGTTTTCCTGTGGCAGGTAACAATAGCTATTCACATGCATCCAACGCAAAAAATACTCTTCAGATATGTATAGGTATCAGTTAACATCAGATGATGCTCACTGAGGTTCACAACTCACACTCTCCAACGGGCCACAGCAGGAACTGTTTCTGGGAGCTCTATCTAGTGGTGATTGTGAAGCTCTTCTCAATAACTCAACAACAAATACATACATGTGGGTTTGCCAGCAGATGTTTTTGCCTGCAGATAGCATTGGGAACATTGTATGAGTAAGGATGAGATGTGGCAAGAATGGGGTTTGATCCCAGAAATTCTTCACTAAGATTCTTCTTCATGATAGTAAGTTAAAGATGCATGACAGTGAACTTATCTGTCCTGGCCCAAACATATCACTGACATTCAACTTACGTTTAGATGAAGCACCTCAGGAATAGCTTAGTTTTGCAGCCACACTGAGCTCATCTGCAAGCCATATTAGAAAAACAGGGCAAATGCTTAGCTACGCTGACCTCCAAGCTACTGATTTACACATTTAATGGTACCCTGGCAATTCAATTTAATTGAACTGGTAGAGAGCAAGCCTGGGAATACAGGCTTGTGTTGAGCCACTCCGTTTTTTTGACTAGCATGTAATATGCATATGTAGGTGCACACTGTTGCAACAGAGTCTTTACAGTGAGCTAGTTTCTATAATCAGCATTTCCTTTTCTCCTTTTTAGGGATTTATTTACTTTTTTTCTGCCCTAAAATCTATAAATATTTCAGAAAGAGGAAAATGTGGTTAATATTGTGAAACCCAGTTCCTGGACTAGTTGCTAAAATGGTCTTCAGTAGACCATCAAATGCAAGTATAAGAAACTGAAAATTGGACCATGAGGACCAGAGACAAGGTTAATACTTTTCTGAGCTTTTCCTTTTACGTTAACATAGAGCAGGAGGAACACTACAACTCCGCCCATCAACATAAAGCTAGTCCGACAAATACGTCATTGTAGGCGTTTCAGAGAGCTTCGGTCTCACCTTAGAAACACCTAGCCCAGAGTTTTGTTACTTTTCTCCTACCTGAAGGATCCTAAAGAAATTCAGTGAGAATCCCTTCTTAAAGACCTGCATTTCCAGTGAACAGGATGAAATGTTGGGAAACCATTGCAGAAGCTGTGACTAACCCTTTCCTGATGGTCCAAGCAAAAATCTTCTAGAAAGAGAAGCTATGGAAGAAAAACCAGCCTTGTGGTTTAAGCAGTTCTGTCCAAGATGAGAAGAGCAAGTATTCACGCCCATTCAGTGTCTGATTACAAGAGTTCAGTCTGCTGCCTCTTCTGTCTGATATATTATCAGCACAACCTGTCTTCTTCAAGGAAAAGACGAGGACAGAAAGGAAACCAGTTTCCACTTCTCCATTTTAGTTTGAAAATAACTTACTGTGTGATATCTTACGAGTGAGGCTTGACAGAGTGACTATACAACTATTCAATCGAAATAATAGGGGATTTTTCATATCTCATTCACTGAAACACTAGGGAAACAGTAAAAAGTATCGATACATACAGAGTCTGGTACTATCTGTTGTCGCAGTTATTTGCATTAAACCAAAGAAAACCTGTATTTAAAAATAAGTACTTTTCACATTCCTTCCTTTCTTTGTGCCTTTGTATGCCAATCACAAATTTTATCTATCATCAGCTATTCTGGAGTCCTGTTCTGTACATAGGTTATTGAATAAAACCATTTTAAAACATTGATATAAAAATATATAGGCAATATGTAATATATAAGTGCCCAGAAGATGGTTTTCAAGTAACGCTGCTATCACAGTGAAAAACATCTTTGTTTACTGAACTATAAGCAACCAGTAGTTCATATCTATAACTCCTGTATATAGATCAAGAAAGTTGTGAATTAATTGGATATTCCTACATTTTGACCAAATCCAGCAAGGCAATATAACAGATGTTTTATCATTTGCAGCATTGGTAATTTTCTAATTAAAAATGAAATAAGATATTAAAAACTATCTGTTCTTTGCTATGCAATTTTTCTTATGGAGCTTTTCAGTGTAACTCTTTTGGGATTTTAGCATACTCTAGTACATCTGAACTGTTCAGATTCAATACCCACCCGTTGCTGGACCCGTTACTTTTATGCCTTTCAAAACTTTTGATTCAAAGAAAAGACTGTAAAAGATGGAATTCTGATTCAAACTTGCATAGTGGGAGTAGATCTTTTCCTAATGTCTAGCCCTGTGACTATGTGCTTAGGGTGCTTTTTTTTTTTTAATTCTATGACTTAACGAAATCAATAACAAGCTTAAATTATGTTGCCAGTGAAGATGTTTTGAAATTTCAGCAAAGCTGGCTACAAAAATGAATCGTCTTCAGTTTTAATTTGAAAAACGACCCCGTCCACCTCCACAAAATATTTTTGGCAAAATAAGATCTATTTTTGCTCATTAAAACAAATACCTGTGTTGTTCTTAATTTCCTCTTTAAAAAGACATAGTGCGGTCTGCTTTTCAGCTTATCCCCATTTCTGTAAAGTTAGAAAAGAAACTGTGACAATCCGCTTCACTATCCTTTTTTCTTACTTAAGCCTGATGCACAGACAGGTTATACTGATGATGAACAGATCTGTGGGGAAATGCTGGCCTTATTGAAATCAGTGAGTTTTATTGCTAATTTCAAGTAGTCAGAGGTTTCATCCTGAGGCTTAAGATAGCATGAGAGGCCTAGATTTTTGATAGCCAGGATCCCATAGCCCGGCTCCAAAGTATTTTCATGACAATTTGAAATGTGATACACCTCAAAATATCTCTCTTGTGTAACTAAAACACTTCATAATAAATCCAATATGTACATATCTTCTTCATTTAAAAAATTCTCAAGATGTGGTTGACAATAATGGCACTTATGTTATACTTGTACGGTACGAAGAAATACAATTCAAGGAAAATTAAGAAAGCACTGAGCAATTTAGCTCAGAACTGCACTGCACTGTGCCCAAATGGTCATATACTTGGTATGAGTCCTTCCCAAAATGTCTAATCTCTTTCTAGAGCGCCCACTGGCTGGTACTGCAGCTCAGCACGCTCATATCTAGAAAGCCAAGACATATTTAGTCACAGAGTTCATATTGCCACATATCAGGCATCACAGAACTGAGGAGTTTGGTATAGGCATATCTATCATTATTCTCATCTCCAATTTTTCTACTGCTGTTGCACCATATGTTAAAATCTGAGGACAAATACTGAAATCAAATAATTTCTAGCACTATCAGAACATATCCCCAGGGAAAAATAGTTTATTTGAAACAAAGGATGAGGTTCTCTCATGCATGAAAAACATGGAGCAAAAGTTTTTATCAAGAAAGATTCCTTCATAGAGATCCTTCAAATTGCCCCTACGAAGTCTCTGTTAGGGAGAGCAGCCTTCTCTTGGAAAGACCTGTCCCAAATCTGCGTGCTTATCAAGGTCAGAGAGCTCCTGGACTCTGGACCTTCACGTGGACTCTTCTGGGTCTCTGTCTGAACAGTTTGAGTGAAACGAGCGTGTTATTGGGAACAGCTGTGGATCCCTGGGGCAAAAGAACAGAAAGTATTGAATTCTTAGGTACCTAACTTGGGTCAACCTTTCAAGAGGCCTACTTCTATCCAGAAAGAGACTTGGAGCCTAGACCTTTAGAGGACTATCTTTTAGATTAATTCCTCCTTTACTGTGCCTCATATTTTGATTTGTATTCATATGTTGTAGCTTAAAGATAAACTACAGGAATAGTCAGTTTCACCTCTGCTTTGCCTACTCTTACCACTGATAATACTTCTTTGTAACATCCTGTTTTAACAACACAGCTGGTCCCATCCTCCCTGAAACTGGCCTTATATTGGCCTAAATCCACTGCTTTAAATTGTGCAAAGCAAATGCAAAGAGGCTGTAAAATGGTGATCAGTTAAACGTATAGAACCAGCCTATGAAATACACTTTGGTTCACTTAGTCCAGAGCCGTCATCTCAGGCAAACATATTGCATAGTCCCCTTCATAAACTTACCTAGCTTTTTTTTGAAGCCAGTTCAATTTTTACTCTTCTCACTAGAAAGCCACTCCACAACTTCATCATAGAAATCTAATCATTAGAAACCTATCTATTTCTTTTCTAAATTTTCCATATAATTTTCCATATCCTTCAATTTCAATTGTCTTTGTCCTACATTAGTTTTAATCTCCAAGAGGTGTTTGAAGAGACTAGGCATGTCTCATCTTCATCGCAACAATACTAATCGATGTGAGATTGTGAGATTAGCATCTGATCTCCAATGTTGTACTATTCCATTACACAGATATACAGAATGGCTCCACAGAAGCAAGCATAGAGTCTGTTCTATTAAAATTCAGAAGATTTAGCCCAGATGACACCAGCAAGGATTACACTAAACAGAGTCCAGTGGAACTCATAGAAGCTCA
The DNA here is from genome assembly GCF_040807025.1 of Struthio camelus. Lineage (NCBI taxonomy): Eukaryota > Metazoa > Chordata > Aves > Struthioniformes > Struthionidae > Struthio > Struthio camelus. The sequence goes on from NC_090942.1 coordinate 208,590,786, forward strand.
TCTTAGTTTGTAAGGAGTGTTTGTGGCATTAGGGCAGATGTATGCTAAAAACACACAGTTATTAATTAGTTCACAACACATTTTAGACGAATCATCTTTAATTGCCAACAAACTTGGAGTTATAAAAACACCTGCAGGCTACATTTTTTTAAATTATAAGGATGTGTATCTTTACTACTACTATTATCAGTGCCGTATCATTTTCTAGCCAACACAACTTTTTTCTCACTTCTTCCCTTTATCTTTTAAGCTTCTAGGTTTCTTTGTCTTATAAGAATCTCATTTATTTTTTACAGAATACCAACATATATACTCTATATCACTTCACTTCCTCAGCTTTAAAAGTCTTGAGTGATGTTACTGCACTGGTATTTCTCCTGCTCAGTGCTGGGAAGGCTGCCACAGTGATAACTTTTGGAAAGAAAGGAAATTCAAAGGCATTTAAGGGAAGATCATACTTTTGTTACATCTCTGCAAAATTAATTTTACATTCAGTAGGCCCTAAGCACATACTACACATAACTCAGTGGTGGAGTACTGTGCTGATTCAAAGGCACAGTTAGCACCTGGCATAACTGAAAAAGTGTTTTTCTAAATACCCTTTTAGCTCATGGAGACTTCTAATTTTTTGATGTTCAGGGAGGCACCTGCCTCATGCTTTTAGACTTGGACCTGGAGTAGATATACTCTATGATGAGAATGAAAAAGTGAGTTCTTCTGGCATGCAGTGTGAAAACAATAAAACGGGGGAAGAACTACACTTTTGTGCTCAAGACTGGTTAGAACAAACCATGGTCACATTTTGTGGAAAGCGTCCTATCTCAAAAAAAAAAATTCCCCTGCCAGTACTTCATGTCTCTTCCTGACTGTACCTATACTCTAGTTCCCCGTGACACACTGTTACTTCAGCTTTTGAAGCTGTTATTTCTCCTCTACATTAATTGCATTTTCTTTTGCAGGCGTTAACTTGTACTTTGTTGCTGCTCATGAGTTTAACCACTCACTATGACTCTCCCACGCACGAAAAACAAGCATCTCTGATATACGCACATACCTGAAACACAGCACTCCCAGGTCACTTCTTTTCCTTGAGGATGTGCATATGTTGCAAACACTAAAAGGTATGAACTATATTCTACAGTTAGGTAGTCAATGCGTAAGAGCACATTTTATGTTATCCAGTGGGGCTTGTTGCCAACAGCATCATCTGGTTTAATACTAAAATACAAAGATGAGTTGAGGGATGGAAGGAACACTAATATAAAGTAATGTTTGTGAATGCGCAGATTTCATTCTGAAAGCAAACATCATGTCAAGTTTGAGAAGACCAAAAGGGGTGCCAAAGCCAGCAAATCCTTCTTGATAGGAATCTCTTTACATCTGCATCCTCAAGTAAAAGAGTACCCTTTGTTAGACCTCAGTTCTGGAAACACTCATACACAGTGAAAAGTGTATCTTCAGAGCAGTCTTGCTCTTATCACTGAAAATATGTAAGTGCTTGAAGCCAAGGAAGCATATAGGAAAGTGAAAAACATGGATCTTCTTTTAAAAATCTATCTTGCTTCTTCTTTTGTTGATAGTGCTGTAAGTCTCATGCAGTACCATTGAAGCTGAAATAGAACGGGTGGAAGTGAGCAGAATAAAATCCACTACAGGAAAGAAAATAATCTCTAATAGACACAAATGTAAATTCGGCCCCTGCAGCTGCTTCTCAAGTTCCTCACTCCAATAGATCTCCACAAATGAACATGAGAAATTCCACATCTCTGTACTGCAGCTCAGCTCCAAACATAACTCTCTGTACTTTAGTATGAGAGATACCCTCTACCCTTACTGGCTGCTGTGAAAAAACCAACAGGAAACCTTTAATAATGAAATCTTTTCCTCCTTACTTAAAAGATTTTATGAGGAACCAAGTCCATCTTGGGTTGAAATCCTGGCCCTACTGAAATCAATGGCGAGGTGCTACTGACTTTAACAAAAACATGAGAATGCTTTGCTGGATGAGATACAAGCTCTCCACAAGAGCCAGTGGCAGATACCTGGAAAAAAACGTGCAAAGCAAAGCATGTTAACAGTAGGCCTTGCCTTGGCAAAATCTCTTCAGTGTTTGACCAGCTAGGGCATGATTTCATTCATTTTGTATTGGATAAATAATCAGTCCAAATCCTCAGATGAAACTAACCTAACATTTGATGTTAGTAGTTTGGGAGAAATGTTATGTTCTTCAGAAATGGGTACAGTAAATATTGTATTACATTTGTTCTGGGAAACAGAGAGAATACATTTTGTAATTCCAGCAGAAATAGGCTTTCTGATTGACAGTTACCAGCAGTGAAAAAAAGATTTTTCTTCTAGAACACATCATTATCTTTGAATGTTAAAATAGCAAAAAGAAGGCAGACTACAGCCAAAACAGCAGAAGAAGAATGGAAAGTATAAAAGCAGATTTCATGCATATTTGGGGAAAAATATGACTCCCATTGCTAGAAAAGCCATTTAATGCATGTAACTCTTCAACATTAAAAATATTTATTTCATCTCTCAAGAAATACGGGAGTGAGGCAGATATCACTTGCACAAGTAAGAGAAGGTCCTATCAGAAGCTTCTTCATATAGATTAAATCAAATATTACTGGCATTTATGGTCTTCTCACATACAGCATTGCATATTTTCCAAGATAAACTTATTCCTTACTTATATTCATTCCTTTATCATTCCAAAGTGGTATATATATGCACACATATCTAAAATATATTTAATCACCTGGTAGTTGCAGGTGTTATTACAATGCCTGAAGCAATATTACTTGATATATTCTTCTAGCTGAATACCTATTTTTAAAAGTAAAGAGTCCAGAAAATTCTGCCATTTACTTGTCAGTGTATAGCTGAACTAAGAACAACTCTTGTTGAAGACTTCATGATGTGACTGTGCTCCAGCCTTGCTTTGGCCCTGGGACACATCCATGCAAGCGCCTTTCACGGGACTAGACTGTCTCCCCAGATTGCGGCATCCAGGACTTTTACCAGGATGGAGCAATACTCTGTAACTGGTGATGGCCTCTTGGTACTAGGAGAAGCTGTCCCATCATTGACGGTGAGGAATTCAGTTTGTTCCAAGAGCAGATACAGGCTCTACTACCATGAGTAAACAAAGTAGCATGTCTTCTGCTTCCCTCATCTAGAATACGTTCTGTTTTTCCAGGATCCAGATCCAGAACCATGAGAAATCTAAGAACTCCCTCCACTATTCACAAAGTAAGATTTCTCAACAGCGTTTCACATACCAAGGCTGCATTACACCTTAAAGAAACTAAGAGAATCGTCTTTGCAGGAGAAAATCACTGGCACCAAGAAAGAGAAATGTGCTCCACAATTTCTAAAGGTCAAATATTCATCTATGCTGCAAATAAATTAAAAGGATTGGGGTAAGGAAATGTCCATTCTATGGCATTAACTGTCATCTTGATTTCTTCCTGTGTTAACAGTGAGTAAAAATAGCCAATAGACTGCAGTAGAACTACTGGAATAAAGCAGCTGTGATCAGATTCTCCACTTTACTGACAGCCACTACAGATGTAAATCCACTAGGCTGGGTCCCTTCCAGAATAATAGACCCTGCTCCACTAACTGCTCTGCTCTGTATCACTGCAAGCAAGAGCATACCTGAGCCCGCTGACTTCTGTGGGAATTCTGCTAAACGTTGCTAAGGACTGATCATGTTCCCACCAAATATTATAGGAAGGCAAATCACATTTAGGTGAGGCAAACCCCATACTTATTTTACCTTTGTGAATATTAGGAAATCAAAACAAGCTCATTATCTAGTCACACTCTGAATTCAAAGGAAAAAGACAAATACATAGTTCTATATTTAATTACTACACGGACTTTTTTCTCTCTGGAAAAATGGGTCTAGTTTCAGTCCAGCCAGTCCCCTAATCTATAAATCATCAGGATCTTTCAAGGTGTCATAGAAGGGCATAGAGACCATATACGTCTATTCTTTCCTGCCAAGGAATCTTACCATGATACAAAAAGCCTGGAAATGCACAAATCAAAATATTTATGGCAAGATATAATGTTACAGATCTAGAAACATACATTCATTTGAAAGCTACCTTCATCTCCAGAGGAATCACAGCACTAGTCACCAACTTGGCTGAGTTGATCACCCACCCACTCACTGAAATTGCCGGTCAGTAGAGTGATACCTTACGTATTTGTTGTGTTTGTTTCCACTGAGAACCCCTGTTGTGGTTTGTGTTTGTTCTTCATTCGTGGTGAATGACAACTCACAGTATGGACAAGGAATCTCCCAAGAATTTTACATGTACATTCTCTAGGGTAAGAGGCAAAGTAGATGCAGCCTTACAAAAATAGCATATGAAATGCATCAGTTCAAAAATATATAGAATTTTGGCAACTATAAATTACATTGACTACTATTCTCCTTCATTTTGCTATATTTCATCTATAAAATCCATAACTGACTAGAGTTAAAAATCTATTGAGTTCTACAGAATCATAGAAAGGTTGACGTTGGAAGGGATCTCTGGAGATCAAAGTTCAAATCCCCTGCTCAATGTCACTTAGAGCAGGTTGCTAAGGGTCAAGTCCAGGCAACTTTTGAATATCTCCAGGGATGGGGACTCCACAACATCTCTGAGCAACCTGTGCCAGTGCTCACTCACCCTCACAGTAGAATATATTTTCTTTATGATCAGATGGAGCTTTCTGTATTTCAGTTTATGCCCATCACCTCTTGTCCTGACACTGGGCACCACCAAAAAGAGTCTGGCTCTTTCCTCTTTACAGCCTCCTTTCAGATACTTAGACATGGTGATAAGATCCCCCCTGAGCCTTCTCTTCTCCAGGCTGAGCGCTCCCAGGTCTCTCAGCCTCTCCTCATATGTTAGATGCTCCAGTCCCTTAATCATCTTAGAGACCTTTTGCTGCACTCACTCCAGTAGCTCCACAGCTCTTTTGTACTGGGGAGCCCAGCACTGGACACAGCACTCTAGATGTGATCTAACCAGGGCTGAGGACAGCGAAAATATCACCTCTCTCGACCTGCTGGCAACACTCTGCCTAATGCAGCCCAGGACACCATTGCTGGCTCATGTTCAGCATGTTTTCCACCAGGACCCTCAGGTCCTTTTCTGCAAAGCTGCTTTGCAGCTGGTCAGCCCCCAGCCTGCCCTGGTGCATGGAATTATTCCTCCCCAGGTGCAAGGCTTTGCACTTCACTTTATTGAACTTCATGAGGTTTCTCTATGCCCATTTCTTCAGCTTGTCCAGGTCCCTTTGAACCACAATCATCTGATGTGTCAGCCATTCCTCCCAGTTTTGTTTTACAGATGTGCATGGCTAAGACAGCTACATATCAGCAATCAAACCAAACCAAATTTTGTTTGTTATTTCAGCTGTAGAAATGTAGGGCAATGACAAATGTGATACAATAATAAAACTCCATTATTCATCCCTATTCAGCAAACATTTACTTACTGCATTCTCTGTCTTCCTCAGAGAGGCACAGAAACATCAAGACAAATAATAGATCAGCTCTCTTATTAAAAGCTTGCTGGATAAGCTGGGAGATGGATCTGCTCTACTTTTTCTTTAAAATGGAAACACATAAACGCCCCAAAGACTTTCAATTTCTAATGTTATGTGATATTAAAACACAAACTTTTGCAAAAGATAAACTCAAAAGGGTTTGAAATCAAATCTTCACTCCATACATTGTATTCCAGTTGGACAAGTCCTTTCCTTTGCTCTTTGTTTGACAACTGTCCTGGGCTGCAGCAAAATGCACAGCTCTCTAGACTCGTAGGAAATGCTTCATTCTCTCAGTCACATAGGAGCATGGCCATCCATCTGGTTTTGCTCCTCTCAGGCTTCCTTTTCCCTCTGTCCCTGTCCCTGCCTACTCTCCAAAAATTGCTCCTGCCTGAACATGCTTTATGGGAGAAGTGATTTCCTCCTCCTCTCTTGGATTTTCCCCTGAACCCAGAATGCTACAGCCAGGAAGGCTACAGGAAGCCTTTTCGGCTGTGAGTAATATGCAGTTAACTGATACCAACAAAGCAGGTCTTTGTCAAACTGCAAAAGCAAGGAAGATCAAAAGTTTTTTAAAAGGCTTAACTTTCAAGAAAAAACATCTTCAAGTTTCTGTAGGTTTACACATGATGTAAGATGGTTTGTCCTTCAAAACAAGTTTTCTGCACTTCATTATTGGCTCTCAAATCTAACAAGTCTGACTACAGATTCCATCCCGCTGTGGAAATGCTGGCTGCAGATAACTATTTGCAGCATGCTAGCAGCATCTAAAAAGCTGCCTCTTCAGGAGGCATATGAAGATTGTTTTTTCCTCATTTTTAGACCTTTCTGCATCTGATGAAGGTGTAAGAATGAAAGTAAAGCAAACTCTGTCTCTAGTCTTTGCATAACATGTGCTATGACTTTCAGCAGTCACTGAAGGTTTTCAAATTCATCTGCTCTCAAAACAAACAAAAGAAAAAGGATGTTGCTTTGTTTCTTCTTAACTGAGACTTTAAATAAACAGATACAAACTCTCTATTGTTAGAATCCTAAACAGTTGTCTGTCTGTTAAACGTTAATTTCAGCTTACTGTGTTGAGAAACTTCAATTGCATGCAACATATTGAGGTACCTTTTTCTGAATGAAAGGGTACTGTCACATGTTTTACAACCCCTGTAGTGTCCACACCGTCAAGCAACGTGAAAAATTTTTAAAATGCCACATTAGAGAAAAAAAGATTGAAACAAAATGCATCCTTTCAGAATTGCATGTGTGTTTTCTTCCATTATTAAAAATGAATCATAACTGTAAAAGTCACCAAATTCAAGTGTTAGGTCAACTTCCTAGCGTGACCTACTGTTATTTTTCATATTCGTATTCTAAGCACGACAGTGCTCAGGCCTTGAGGCTACACTACCTCACCATGCCTTCTAAGTTCTCATTTGCTCCACTGCCAATTAATGTTCATCCTTGTTAATAATAATTAGGCCATCAGAACAAACAGGATATAGAAGACGGGAGACACAGGCAGAATTTAGATTTGTTTGAGGAGCTTGTGGCTAATCTGGCAGTTGCTGGAAAAGTTCAGAAAGGAATGAGGGAAGGAGAAGAGATGTACAGCAAGGTGAAGAAAGGAAGAGGTTAATGTGAGATGGAAAAAGGTTGGTACAGTGTACATCTGGCAGTAGCTTCTAGTATTGGAGCATGGGGTAGAGCAGATCGGATAAATAAGGCAAAAACTTCAAACATCTTCAGGTTGCCATTGTCAAGAAGTAAGGGGCTTCCTAAAAGAAAAAGGCCTCATTCTAAGGCCACTTAGTGATGTTTACAGTTTTTTAAAGGTCAGGCCAGGCCATTCTGGAGGCAAGAGGAGAATTTTGCCTCTCATCATCATATGCATGCAGAACAGCATGCGTGAAGCAGTAGGCGCATGGATCTGTTAAATATGTCCTATAGTGGTCCAGAGGTGGTCTGGTCTCCTGGCATTTTGGGGCTAGTTACTGATTCTTTTGCAAGGAATATTGTGGCACCTTCCCTCTATCCTTTATCCTGGCATTTTGCTGTCTGATGTTTTTGGAGGCACAGGAAGGCTATATAAAATTAAGGATGTGTCTATGGAAATGGATGCAGAGCAACTTTTCCTCACTCTGAACTGGACAGGCAGATTTCCTCTTCCCATTCACAAAGGAAACCCAATAGTTATTTCAAATTGGTCACCTATGGTGTATATATCTAAAGTAAAGTGAAACATAAATCCCAGCTAAAGTCTGGCTTTTGAATATATCCATAAGCTTCTCAGTGTTGACTATGTCCAGCAGTTAAGTGCCTCTCCCATGTTCTAGCTCCAAAGGACCTCCCAATGAAGCATTTCTCTGACTAGCTTTATAGGTCTCTTTCCACCTAGCATGTGAAATAATGTCTAGGCTGCAAATTTGTGCCTAGCTTGCTCTCCTTCCCCTCTCAAAACGTAGCTTTAGTAGTAGGAACTGAAAAGTGTCTCACTCTTGGAAAACATTCTGAGCTATGCATCAGAAATGGAGGAAATAATCTCCATTCCGGAGAAAGGCATGACCCATGACTTAGTATTTTCTACCATGACCCATGACTTAGTATTTTCTACTGGTTGTCAGGTGACTGAAGCGTTTTCTATTGCTTATTTTAGGATGGGGTAAATCATTTCCTAGTGGTGTTTGTTTCTCCTCCTTGACAATGGAGATAGCACACGTGACATGGCTTACACTACAGGGAGTCCCTTACTCATAAACTTGTAGCTACTGGTGTAGCAATCAGGCAGCGGGGAAGTTCCCCATTTAACTGATTCCTGCTCATCTGCCCACCCCTCCTCTGATGGGTCCACAAAGGGAAAAAGATCCATGAAGACACATAAACTTAACTGGTATAGTGTTGAATGGCTGGGCTCAGAATGTACAGGACGTATTTTGAAGAACAAAAACAGACGAACACTACAAAAGCCAACAGAAGTGTGGAGACTACTTGAAAAATTTAAACATAACTAGCAATATCTCTGTCTATATCTTAGCAGGGATCTCCAACTGTCCATAAACAGCCAAAAAGAGAAGACAGTGAAGGTGAGGTGCTACGAGTAAAGGTGTGACATTAAACTATGCAAGATCAAGGGATTTTTCTGAGCTGCTCTGTATAATAACTGTATAATATGAAAGCATGGGAAGAGACACGCTTCTACATGGCTTCATCAGCAGGCTCAACAAGAACACAGGGAATTTGAAGATTTGTGACCCTGCATATGTGTGCTGCAGCCACATTAGTTTAAATACATTGCCCATTTTTGCTAATGAGTGTAATGTGAGGTCTAAGCCAGATGTTGCTACTGGCTAGAACAGAGCTGTCCTTTGAAAAATACCCAGCAAGACTCTACACTAGTTGTTATAAATGAGCAACTACATGCTGAAGGCAGAAGTGCTCATTTCCAGTCCATTGCTATAAATATATCAAAAGCTACAGTTTTTTAATTATAATTAATATTCCTAAATGGCTCCTTGATTCATTCATAGGAGCTATTCATATGCAAATCATTGAATACCCAGTTACTATATAATTGATGTTTGTTGTGCAAAAGATTACCTGAATTCATATGCAAAAAAGCTTGTAGATCTCTAGAACAAAACTAAAAAAAGTGATTTATGATGAAATGTTCTGGGAAGGAGAGAATGCAAAAGAATAACTCTTGTCATTAATATTAAGGTAGCAGTTCAGTAAAGTTTTCATCGTACACTGCACATAATTCTTGTGCATCTTTTAACACAAAACATAATATAATTTGATCATTTTCTCATTCAAAAGTTGCAGTAGCTAATTCAGGAAACATAGTTCCTGTACTATGAGCAATGTGGCAAGTCACATTTGACAAACTAAAATTAGTTAAAGTAAGCAGTTTGGAAAAAAAACCATAGTTTGGAACTGCGCTTTCAATAGGTCTAGGAAGAGTGAGTGCATTCATTAGCAATTTAATGGTCCAATCCAAGCACACTTCAAGTCTGTAAATAGATTATTTCCATATCAAGGTCATTTAGAACTCTCTAGTCTGGCCATATTTGTGTAACTCTTGGCAAATCTGCAGTTGAGGAACTGGGTTGGAAAATCTGAACTGAGAATGTGACTAAGCTATACGGTGGGAAATTCAGCCCAGAAACCTACCCTTTAAACTGCAGAAGGCTACAGTCCTTGCTAAATGTTGGTTAAATTAAGAATGCCTGAGAGTTCTCAAGAGGAAATTGGTGTTTTGCATGACTAGGCCATAATTCAAGGAAGTGTCTGCTTTACTGGTTAATATAGCACAGCTGCACATCCATTGAATTTTCTTGGACTTTAATGAACAGTTAATTTGCACAGAATTTCTCTTGTGTTTCCTCCTTGCTGGGCGTTTAGGGACAGTAGAAGAAGAGAAGATTGTTATTATCCTGTCATCTAATTTTTCAGTTAGAACACATGAAACTGATGTGTCCTATTTTTTTTAGATTACATTTTTCTGGAAACAATCCAGAAGCTTAGGGAGTAAATTATTCTGGAACTACTGAGTACAGCGGGTATTCAAACAAAGCACTTAGTTTACTGTGAAATGCATTTGGCTGCAGTGATTTCAGCCAGGACAACTGGTAAATGCAAATATTTTAGCAGAAATTGCTACACAGGAAAAAGTGGGTGAGTACATCAGCTGCGCTGAACTACAGAGACTCGAAATTAGGGCCTAGTGACTGGATACAACCTCAGGTTGTCCCTTTGTGTGGTTTTACTTTGGTGTGTACTATCCTTCCTGCATTGGTTTAAGTCACCATGCTGGAAGTACCTTAACAAGGGATAAGCCTATAAGACTACAAGGAGTTAAACATTCAGCCCATACATTGGCATAGCCTCTGAAAGTTTTGACATTCATCATATCTCATTTCAAAGCTAAGGGGCTGGTTATACAAACCTCAGGTTTTCCAGTCAAAATATCCAAAGGACCATGATGTTTTCCCCAGTCATATCACTTTTAAAAACTGAGTCATTTTCTTTTTTTCTAAGCATAAAGAACATGTTTGAAGGTGCAGCTTACTTCCAAGAAAAATGGCCAAATACCTCAGAAACAAATGCTACAAATACTTACTAACAGGAGAGTTGCATTAGTGGTAAGATTACTCCATAAGGTGGTAAGCACTACATGTTTGGAGCAAGTTACCTCACCTAAAGTCTTTCAGTTATACAAATTTATATTTGAACATCAGATTGTGAATAAACTGGTTTGCCTCAACACCTGAAGCGTGCAACAAATTTGGGAAGTATCCTGCTGTTTCAGTCAAATAAACTGTTTTGTCTAACCTGAAATGTTTCATTTACTTTTTTTTATTTTCAACTTTAAAAATAACTTTAGGTAAATGAAGCTGTGTAATAAAGGATAAAACTGTTTTATCTAAAAGTCATCAGAAAACACACTTTTGGGAAGAACTGAAATTATTTAATGAATTCAGGCTGAGATCACAAATTGTTCTGTTCAATGTGAAACAGCATTATTTTGCCACATTAATCATTTCCCTGGAAGATGTTCACTCATCTCTACCTTGGGCTAAGGACTCTAGCTGTTTGAAATGTATTAGAAAAATGCACCTTTCTGTGTTTCTGCACTACACTTACCTTTTCACAAGGTGTATCCATCTGTCATCAGGTTTTACTGGTAACAGGTAAAAGGAGGAAATCTGAATGGATAAAATCATTGTTTGGAGTTAATCATTGCCCATTATGTATAAGTGCTTTGTTCATCAACCTTAAAGCATATTCACAAGAACTTGTGAAACTGGTTGTGAGAAGGAAGTTCTGTTATTTGAAGTTCAGCTGGTCAGTTTTCTTCTTTTTGTTAAACACTCTATTGTATTTTTGCTTAGACTTGCAATATGAACCCAAAGAACTCATGATGATTCTCCCCTGGCTGAGGTAGATAGATACAAACCACTTCACAGCCGGAGAGGCACTCACGTTTACAGGGCAGGACCTCCGATCGCTACAAGTGCAATGCTGTTGTGTGGCCTCTGAAGATGGCTGCAGACCTTGTGGGCCAGATGCTGGTCTCATTACCCTGACTACACTGCAGGACTCTGCAAATAGCCCTAGTAAAGTTAATGAGAAACGGTGGAGTAAGAAGCTCTTTATCATCAGAGTTGATAATAACTGTGAAGCAGGCAAATCAGAGGGAAAGAGAATTTTCTTGAAGGAGATGGAGGGGCCTGCATTAGCTCCCAGCATTTAATTTGACTCCAGTGTGTTATTTTGGTTGACCACAAAGGCAGATGAAGCCCGTATAAGACAAAGCCTGTGACAGGGTTACAGAAACGAAAAGCAGAACAAGTAATAAGTGCGTCAGGTTCAGACTGAACCATCAAGTCCGTATGATGGGTATTTCTGGTCATTCTTTTAAATGTCATCGTTTGGTTTTGGAATAAACATTGATAAACAGCACTTAAATGCTTTTGATTTTCAGGATGAATCTTAGAGACTATTCTAGTATATAAACAGCTGGGCCTTAGTAACACTGTTTAGAGGTAGGTTTTCCACTTGATCTCTACCAGACTTGCTTCTGTGTATTCTGAGATCAACATAAGCCTCCCTCAGGCCAGATCACGCCCTGGCCGTTCACTCCTGTGCTTGCGCTCTCCTCATTTCCCTACAGTGTTCATATTGAGTCATGACTCACATCAAGGAACGGTGTTGTGTGTTTCAACAAGATTGCCTGAGATGTTAGGTCGGAGTGGTGAACACCACCAAGTATGAGACTGAGTGCGAGGGTTTCCTCTCTTTCTTAATCTATGTTAACAGGGATTTCCTGTGTGGTACATTCCTTATTCACTTTCCCTCAGCCAGTGTCACTGCAAAAAAGGAATAATGAAGCATATATATAAAGTATTTAATTTTTTTGCCTAAATTATTAATAGTCTTTGATTTTCTTTCAGACGCTAGATACATTGGTTCTTGTTTTGACTGTACTGATCCTCATGTGAACAACCTCTGAATCTGTCACTTCCATACAGAAATACCTGTAGCAGTTTTATAACACGGACTAAGTTTTTCAGGGAGAGCAAATAGGTATAGTTAATATGTCAGTGAGAGGATTAAGGAAATACAAACTTTCTTTGGGCTTCATGCTCCTGGAAAGCTGGATGTTCAGACAGTGACAATGATGAACAATCTCAATGTGAAATCCCTGATGTGAAGAAATGGCAGTTTTATGAAAATATACCTAAATGGAAACAGAAAATAATAATTTATCAGTGCAAGCTCTGTAACAGGGAGCTCTCCCTTTTGGACTTCATATGTACATGAGGGCTTGCTGTTCATCATCCTAACACTTCCTGCAGAACTAATACTGATTCCTTTGGTTCAGAGATCCAGAATTGTAACACAGCAGAAAGGTGCCCTCTTTTCAGATAATATCTAAAATAATTCACTGCAAAAGAAAATTCATTGAAAGAACAGAAAATCTATTCAGCAAATTGAATATGGAAGGCTTCAAACTTCTCTACAGTTACTGTGATTGTTATAGCCATATTTACATACCTCACATCTTTCAAAATTTTATGGAAACATTAACTGATATATGTTCAAAATATGCTTGTACATTAATAAATTGAAGAGGGAGAAAAAAAGACTATCTACAGTGTGCAGAGGAGCTCTCCATAGTCTGTATCTGCTCTAGTCTGACTATAATTTGAAGCTATATAGCCACCCCAGTATTGCCCTCTGCTTGGACCTCTGTTATTCACCAGTGCATTTGCTTCTACTTGAACCAACTTACTAGGAATCAACCTGAGCATCGCTTGCTGGTACTGCACTGTAAAGACACATTTTCCATTTAATACATAATATCTGAATATATGCTTTGACTTTCAGAAGTACTAGTCAGAAGAGAGATGATGATGCTCTAGCAATATATCTGTTTACTTTGTCATTGTAAAAAGCCAATATGATAACACCATACAAAAGATCCATAAAGTGAAAGAAGTTACAGCTGGGTTTTTTTTGCAGAATGGACTGAAGAATAAAATAGCACTGAATGTAACTCAAGAGCAAGGACCTTTGACTCTGTTAGTTGGCACACTGCTATTATTCTCACCCAAAGAAAGTATATTAAATATGTTTGAATGGGTACTTCGCTTCTGAAAGCTCAGACTTAAAAAAATGTTTCCTGAAGCCACACAGTGAGTCAATATCCTTCCTGGGTCAACCTCAGTTGACCAAAGTAATTTGACCACTAGGCAATGCTATTTTAGAATGGTTCATTTCATGATTGCTCCAGAACAGAAGAGGTTTCAAAGCATGTGGCCAAAAATTCTATTTTTCACCTCTGTCTATTAAGCAGAGTGTAACCTTTTCTTTTTGATGTGGATAGACTTTGAGCGGTGGTCTCTACCTTTGACACCTTGATTTTAGGGTGAAATGTACCATTATCTTGAGTCTGCAATGAATTCATGTTAAACTAAAAGTTAGAGAAGACATTTAGTGTCATACAATACTTAAAAGCAGATTACAATGACCGTTCAGGATTTGCTGAAGAAGAGAAAATACTTGCAAGTCTTGCACCCGCCTTATATCTGCAGAGAATTCCCCAAAAGAAAGGGAATCTCTAACTGGTTTGGATGCACTTAATACTACCTGTATGAAGTTATAAAAAAGACAGAACTTGCTTGACCAGAGAATAAAGCCTTGAATGTTACCAATTTGAATATTTGTCTGTTACTAATCATATTTTCTGAACTTTCCTTACCTGCAGGACATAGGATTAGACCAGGAAGAGGTGAACCAAGTAGGCAAAACATCTCTGTAAAACTCAGGTGATTTCAAACCTCTGAATTTTGGGCAGCTGCAAAGTGGAGATACTGATATCAAGATAAACTTTGCTTCTAAAGGTGTTTGCTTTTCCTAAGTCTTTTTGTAAATCACATGTCCAAAAGAATTCTAAGAAATGTAACAAGAATCTTCATGCTATGTCATCTTCTTACGTAAGCACTGCTAAACAAGGAAGAGATGTTTCAGTCATACGGGGCATGATCCCCAAAAGAACTTGCAGTGCTACCCAAGGTAAATACTGAAGCACAGAAATAAGCATGAAAGTTCTTAATCATAAACTGTCCATTACAGTCACTCAAGTACCAAAAGGACCCTAATATTCAGCATGAATTTTATCCTGGGAGTCTTTGACGCACATTAAATAAGTACACCTCTAAATCAAATAGTTCCCGCTCCCAAAGCAGTGCCCACAACATGCCAGCCTGAATCCTACCTTTGTTCTCCCTCTGGCTGCTATTCTCTTTCCTGCTGCGTTCTGCAGAGCACACAGTTCTGCAGAACCGGGGAGAGGATGCTCTGCCTTCAAATACTTCAGGTATACAGGTTAACTTCCACCAGATACAGGGTGAAGAGTGTGGCTGGAGCCAAAGAACAGTTTGGTCTTTAAATTATACCATGACTTTAAAAGATTTCTGAACTGAATTCACAGTGTGTGTCTGCCACGATAGAAAGGAATCCTCATAAAAAGGAATAGTTTAATGGGAAATCATTTGAATTTGTTATGTAAATCTTGGAACTCACACAATTCTTACAAAATATTTAGAAATGGATATGTGCAGTATATGTAAAAGAAAACTCTTAAAGGGTGAAACTCTTACCTAGTCTCAGTCACGTGATAAATATTAGTCATCTCACTCAGGTTTAGTCATATAAAAGTTTGGTGTCTAGTCTAGACTCCCTAAATGGCCAGTAGTGACAGAAAGAGAGAGGTCAAGTGGGTCCTTCATCCCACCTATTTTGGCACTTACTGTGGAATGGGATGATTTGCCTTTGGAAGTGATTGATTATTGCTATTTCACATAGTCACAGAGTCACAGAATAATTGGGATTGGAAGGGATGCCTGGAGATCATCTAGTGCAAACCCCCGTTCAAGCAGGGTCACTTAGAGCAGGATTCCCAGGATGGTATGCACTTGGGGTTTTTATATCTCCAGGGATGGGGACTCCACAACATCTCTGAGCAACCTGTGCCAGTGCTCACTCACCCTCACAGTAGAATATATTTTCTTTATGATCAGATGGAGCTTTCTGTATTTCAGTTTATGCCCATCACCTCTTGTCCTGACACTGGGCACCACCAAAAAGAGTCTGGCTCTTTCCTCTTTACAGCCTCCTTTCAGATACTTAGACATGGTGATAAGATCCCCCCCGAGCCTTCTCTTCTCCAGGCTGAGCGCTCCCAGGTCTCTCAGCCTCTCCTCATATGTTAGATGCTCCAGTCCCTTAATCATCTTAGAGACCTTTTGCTGCACTCACTCCAGTAGCTCCACAGCTCTTTTGTACTGGGGAGCCCAGCACTGGACACAGCACTCTAGATGTGATCTAACCAGGGCTGAGGACAGCGAAAATATCACCTCTCTCGACCTGCTGGCAACACTCTGCCTAATGCAGCCCAGGACACCATTGGCCTTCCTGGCCACATGAGCACATTGCTGGCGCATGTTCCGCTTGTTTTCCACCAGGACCCTCAGGTCCTTTTCTGCAAAGCTGCTTTCCAGTTTGTGGATCCCCCACCTGCCCTGGTGCATTCGTCCTTAGGTGCAGGCCTCTGCACTTCACTTTATTGAACTTCATGAGGTTCCTCTATGCCCATTTCTCCAGCCTGCTGAAGTCCCTTTGAACAGAAGCATAACCATCAGGTGTAACAATGACCCCTCCCAGTTTTGTATCATCGCAAATCTGCCGAGGGTGCACTCCATCCCATTGTCCAGATCATTAATGAAGATATTAAACACTATTGTCCCCAGTATCAACCTCTGGGGACACCACTAGTGATTCATCTCCATCTGCACTTCATGCCACAGATTACCACCCCCTGAGTCTGGCAGTTCAGCCATTTCTCAGTCCACCTCACTGTCCACTTATTTAGCCTGCGTTTCATCAACTTGTTGATAAGAATGTTACTGGAGGCAGTGTCAAAGCCTTATTAAAGTCAAGATAAACAACACCCACTTCTCTCCCCTGCTTCATAAGCCATTCAGTTCTTCATAGAAGTCTATCAGGTTGGTTAAGTATGACTTCCCCTTCATAAATCCATGCTGATCCAATCATCTTCTTGACCTTCATGTGTCTGGAAATGGTTTCCAGTAATAGTTGCTCCATCACCTTCCCAGTGATCAAGGTGAGACTAACTGACCTATACAGAGACAGTACAGAGAATATGATGACTGAGATTTAGAAAACTAATTTTCAGATGGCTAAAGTCAGATGACTAAAATATTTCAATTAGATTATTCCAGCTCTTCTCTTCTGAGAAGTTCCCTTCTATTGAACGAATTGCATTAGTTGCAGTGGCATAAGGCTACCAAAATATGCATTAGAAACAAAATCAGAGATGCACATTGTAAATATGATAGGGCATAATGGGGCAAGTTGGAATGAGGGAAGGAAAGAGCATGAGGAGGTGAAATCATGACGCATTCTTGCAGAATTGGCCAGGAGACAGACACCTTCAGAGAATCAGTTTACCACTGCACTCAGAAATCACTGCCTGGCAACTCTCTATTTTGGAGAAAAACAGTCTTTACTCAGACTGTATTCTTTTAATTCCATAGAACCCTAAATGTTGCTCATCGCACAGCTGGGAATACAGGAGCTGTTGACTTAACACATATCAGAGATTTGAAAGAAAGCCAGTTTAACATGGAAGGAAAATTCAAATGTTATTATTCTCTGTGTTCAATTTACAGTAGTTTCTGGTTGAGTTGATTGCCTAATTCCAAAAACTGCCAGCTAAATTCTAAAGTGCACTTTGCTACAGCATAGAAACTCTTTCTCATTTGATGGCCCTCATGTGGTAAAGGGTCACATACACAGATAGGAAGAAGCAGGAGAAATAGGAGGTGGCATTCACTTAGATAAAGAGCAATTTTAAGCAATGGGATACGTCCCACAAGCCAAGCAGTGCAGTTGATGGAACAGTTTGGTTTGCTTTCTCAAAGTGTTATAGAACATAGCACAACACATAGCTACAGATTACTACAGAAATGTAATTTCCTTTGACGATCCTCTTTTTACTTTCACCAAAAGAACAAATATCATATAAATTCAAACCCAGTTTGACAGAAAAAGTAGACTCAAGTTAGGCTCTTCAGCCCACACGGAGGTCTTTAAATAAATGGACTGACTTGTAGAAGGTACCTATTGAAATTAACATATATTTGGCACACAAACTACTGTGAACATGAGGCAATTTTCCTATAGAAAAGGTAGGACACTCCAACTACCAGTCAATACACAAATGAATCTTTGAAAGCAATGGAAGATTCTACCTCATTTTCAGAGTTTTCCAAGAAGGGAGATTGGTCCAAAGTGTCTGAAGACACTTGAGGTAGGGTTCAGTTCAAGATTAAGCTACCAGAATGTATCTGCATGTGAGGTAGGTATTTAAACTCCTATTACAGTCAACGGAAATCTAGGATTTGTTTCAGTTGCCCATAAACGTACATAGATTTAGATGTTTAGTGCTATTTGAAACTCCCTTGCCTCCAGCCTGCCCTGGCCTGCAATCAGGGCTCCAGCACAGCCACATTCTCCATGCTCTGGAGTCATTTCTGCCAGCCGTCCATGGGTGCCTCAGACCGCAGGACGTCCCAGGTGGCATTAGACATCTATCTATCCGCAGAAAACTGAATCAATTCCCTAATCAGCAAAGTCACTGGAGCTTAGAGAGGGCTTGATTCAGTCATCTGCCTTCTACCAGTGAAATCTTTCCACTGACTTCCATGAGCTTTGGATCCTGCCCAGAATGATGATGTGGCAAACAAGGAAGTGTGAAAATCCCAAAACACTCGCATGCTAACAATCATGCCATTCAGCAAGCGTATTCACGCTGACCTGCAGTCAAAACTGGTTTTTTTAAACCAAAGGTTTTGTACTGTGTTATACCAGAGGATTGAAGAACAATCAGTTTATAAGAATTCTTTTAGAAAGAATTTTTTGCTTCCTTCCATTTTCTAGCTAAAGCCAGGAATAGGTTTATCCAGATGGAAGG
Organism: Struthio camelus; assembly: GCF_040807025.1. Lineage (NCBI taxonomy): Eukaryota > Metazoa > Chordata > Aves > Struthioniformes > Struthionidae > Struthio > Struthio camelus. The sequence continues at coordinate 208,609,399 of NC_090942.1, forward strand.
TTTAGGGTTATTACACGTATTCCTAGTAGCAGTCATTCATCAGCCTCTCTCAGTTCGCCATCCACATTGCTGCTGCATCTGACCAAGATACATACATTTCTTTTAAGTACTCATCGCTGATACATTTCTCTCCTCTCAACCCCATTTCCAGATGTGTTCATAATTTCAGGCCAAATTTGGCTTTCATCAAGGAAATAACTGCAGCACTGGTACCCAAGAGAAATGCAGACAAAAACATAATAGAATTCAATGACAGAAGTTAAAGATTGATTTATTTCAAAGGTGATTTGGGATTTTTTGGATGATCCACCATTAGTCAAGCAGGAGGATTCTCTGCCAGGTGAACTCTTCAAATCAGAATGCTGAAACTTCTAAAACAGGTGCTTTAAAATACAAAGACAAAATATATGAAATTAACTCTGTAGAACCTAGTAAAAATTCTTTTTCTCTTGCTATGAAGAAAATGAAAATTAGATGATTACAACTATTACTGATTTTGGTCTTAAAACCTGAAGTCTCTGTATGCTTGGTTTATTACAATATATCACCAAAGACACAAATTAATCTTCTGCCAAACAATAAACTATACATTTCTTATGAAATCTGAACTATACTTTCAAATCTGATGTTGAACCTCATGTATTTTTGTTGTTGTTGTTGTTAGGATATGACTTGTTCAGTGCAGTAGCTCATGAATTTGGCCATTCTCTTGGGTAGGAGCACTCCAAAGATCCAAATTCTCTCATGTGCCCAACAAATAAATTGTTCAGCTTAGAATGGGGAATTCTACCTTCCCCATGATGATCTGATACAGTCCTTGAACGGCAAGTTGCACTGAAATGGTTCCCTTGTGAATAGCAAGGCTTCAGTCCCCCCCTGGAATATGTCATAGCATAATAACATGCATTCTAGCCTAAAATTTGATGAACAATTAACTGAGGGCTGGAAGGAATGGTATAATTATAAATAATTGAGATACATGAGTGTCTTTTAGCTATATTAGTCCTCATTTTCAAAAAGATCCCAAAAGTATACTTAGCTAGAGAGACAAAACACATATGCCCTCTGTAAAATTAGCTCAAGAAGAGCACCTTTCATTGCATAACATTCTGGAACAAATCCAAACATTTAGAGACCATTTCAGAATTTAAAATAGTGACTTGCCCTGCAATGCAGTGGTTGCAAATACGTGCAGATGTTCTTTTAAGTATTCAGTTGTGGGCTTTTGTCGTTGGAAGTGACTATTTGGCCTCAAAGAAAACAAAAGAAACAATAAATCTAAACCGGTATGTATTAAACACAAAATAATCCTGTTCGCAATGGCAATGGTGGCAGGAGCAAGACAGGCAAGCATGGTTTAATGTTCACCTAGCTCCATCATTCAGATTAGTAATTTCCAGAACTGTGAGGGTCCATTGAATGACATGGTATGCAGATTTACTACTCTTGGAAACTTTCGAGGGATCTTCATTTCTTCTTGTAGTCAGTGAGAGGGAAAAGTGAGTGATGTTCTATAGGACTAGGATAACCTCAACTTTACTCCAATAATGGAAAAAGTAATAGTAATGAGTCTTTAAGCAAGGCTGCCCTGTCTCGGACATATTGCTCCATTTTATACTTGATTTGTGAATGTCTCCTTTGAACATTTAATCTCAGGTTATATAAACACTGGATTCATTGTTTGATGTTTTAAAATAGAAGTGTGGCAGCCTGAATATCCAGTTTGTATTCTAAGGGTCCTTGAGCTTTACTTTAAGCTTAAACAACATCATCTTTAGGAGATCAGCAAGGCATATCCAAGAATACTCAAAGGAGAGAGACAGATTTATTCAAAGTAGTGGTGTTTTTCTTTATGTAGGCTCTGCAGGCAAAGGTAGTCCTTAGAGAATATAGCTATAGAAGGTGAGAAAATACAGTTCAAAAACTTATCTTGGGTAAAAAGACTGAAAAAAAGCTCCAAATGGGCCTCTGAGTGAAATAAAATTTATTTATTTGCAAATTATAGTTCATTTCAAATTCTAAGTTTTAAAAATGTATAGGCATATGTACCTGTGTTTTTGTTGAGAGGTCCTTGAACAAAAAAAGCAGAGAAATCTAACATTTCCCTAACTTTTGATGCAGTGACAAGTTTTGCAAATGACCTGTTTTCACAGAATCACAGAATCACAGAATCACAGAATGGTTGAGGTTGGAAGGGACCTCCGGAGATCATCTAGTCCAACCTCCCTGCTCAAGCAGGGTCCCCTAGAGCATATTGCCCAGGATCACATCCAGACGACTTTTGAATATCTCCAGCGAAGGAGACTCCACTACCTCTCTGGGCAACCTGTTCCAATGCTCTGTCACCCTCACAGTGAAGTTTTTCTTCAGGTTCAGATGGAACTTCCTGTGGTTCAGTTTCTGTCCCTTGCCTCTTGTCCTGTCACTGGGCACCACGGAGAAGAGACTGGCCTCATGCTCTCAACACCCTCCCCTTCAGACACTTGTAGACACTGATGAGATCACCTCTCAGTCTTCCCTTCTCCACCCTAAACAGGCCCAGCTCTCGCAGTCTTTCTTCATAGGAGAGGTGCTCCAGTCCCCTCATCAGCTTGGTAGCCCTCCACTACACTCTCTCCAGTAGCGCCATGTCTCTCTTGTACTGGGGAGCCCAGAACTGGACACAGTCCTCCAGATGTGGCCTCCCCAGGGCTGAGGAGAGGGGCAGGATCACCTCCCTCCACCTGCTGGCAACACTCTGCCTAATGCACCCCAGGAGACCATTGGCCTTCTTGGCCACAGGGGCACATTGCTGGCTCATGCTTAACGCGTTGTCCACCAGCACTCCCAGGTCCTTCTCTGCAGAGCTACTTTCCAACAGGTCAACCCCCAGCCTGTCCTGGTGCATGGGGTTATTCCTGCCTAGGTGCAGGACCTTGCACTTGCCTTTGTTGAACTTCATGAGGTTCCTCTCCGCCCAGCTCTCCAGCCTGTCCAGGTCCCTCTGAATGGCAGCACAGTCTTCTAGTGTGTTAGCCTCTCCCCCCAGTTTAGTCTCATCAGCAAACTTGCTGAGGGTGCACTCTGTCCCTTCCTCCAGGTCATTGATGAATATATTGAACAAGACTGGGCCCAGCACTGACCCCTGGGGGACACCGCTAGCTACAGGCCTCCAGCTAGACTCTGCGCCATTCACCACAACCCTCTGAGGGTTCCAGCCAGTTCTCAATCCACCTCACCTAACCCACACTTCCTGAGTTTACCTATGAGGATGTGATGGGAGACAGTGTCAAAAGCCTTGCTCAAGTCCAGGGAGACAACATCCACTGCTCTCCCCTCATCTCCCCAGCCAGTCATTCCGTCATAGAAGGCTATAACATTGGTCAAGCATGATTTCCCCTCGGTGAATCCATGCTGACTACTCCTGATCACCTTCTTGCCCTCCACATGCTTAGTGATGACCTTCAGGATGAGCTGCTCCATCACCTTTCCAGGGATGGAGGTGAGGCTGACAGGCCTGTAGTTCCCTGAGTCCTCCTTCTTGCCCTTTTTGAAGACTGGGGTGACATGGGCTTTCTTCCAGTCCTCAGGCACCTCTCCTGATCTCCAGGACCTTTCCAAGATGATGGAGAGTGGCCTAGCGATAACATCCGCCAGCTCCCTCAGCACTCGTGGGCACATCCCATCGGGGCCCATGGACTTGTGGATGTCAAGTTTGGACAAAAGATCTCTAACCTGATCCTCCTCCACCAAGGGAGAGTCTTCCTCTCTCCAGCCTTCCTCTCTTGTCCCCAGGGAATTCCAGACCCTGGGGGCTGGCCTTCGCAGTGAAGGCTGAGGCAAAGAAGGCATTCAGCAACTCTGCCTTCTCTATATCCTTCGTCACCAGGGCACCCGCCCCATTCAGCAGAGGGCCCACATTTTCCCTAGTCTTCCTTTTGCTATTGATGTATTTGAAGAACCCTTTCTTCTTGTTCTGGACATCTCTTGCCAGATTTAATTCCAAATGGGCCTTAGCCTTCCTTGTCGCATCCCTGCACACTTTGACAACGTCGCTGTATTCCTCCCAAGTGGCCTGTCCCCTTTTCCACGCTCTATATACTTCCTTCTTCTGTTGGAGTTTTGTCAGGAGTTCCTTGCTCCTCCACACAGGTCTCCTGCCCACTTTGCTGGACTGCTTACTCAGAGGGATGCACCAATCTTGAGCCTGGAGGAGGTGATGCTTGAATATCAACCAGCTCTCCTGGACCCCTCTTCCTTCTAGGGCCCTGTCCCTTGAGATTCCCCTAAGTAGGTTCCTGAAGAGGCCAAAGTCAGCTCTCCTGAAGTCCAACGTTGCAATCCTCCTTATTGCCCTGCTCCCTCCTCGTAGGAGCCTGAACTCCACCATCTCATGGTCACTGCAGCCAAGGCTGCCTCCAACCTTCACATCTCCCACCAGACCTTCTTTGTTTGTTAGTACAAGGTCTAGCAGCTCACCTCTCCTTGTTGGCGTCTCCACCACCTGGGTCAAGAAATTATCATCAGTGCTCTGCAGGAACCTCTTTGACTGTGCCTAGCTGTGCTGTTTTCCATCAGCAAAGTTCACTATCACTATACACAACACCTTGTTAACTAACATGTTATTGCACGCCTCAGATTGTCACCTAAATGTTTCAAGAGCACATTCTATGCTAACGTATTCATTAGCCAATTATTAAACTTTAGACCAAGTAAATAACCTCTTCATAGTTTCTAGACCATTGTCAAGCTGCAGCAAAACTGTTGCTGTCAGCATTCTTGAATATCTTTCAGCAGTGAGCACATTAATTAAATCTGACTAGATTCTCTTAATACTCAGTACTTTTTAAAACTTTATACAAACAAATTAGTCCTGATTTTAGCAAAGAATTCAGAAATTAAATTTAGGAATGGAAGCAACTCTGCCATCACTCAGGAAAGCACTTAAATCTCATTAACTTCAGTGAAACTTAAATGTGTGCCTATGTTCAACAAATTAGTAGAAAATACATAGGTCAATTAGTACAGCACAAATCTCAAGCAAAGAGATCCTAGCTTCTGGCAGAGCTTCTTAGCTAAGGATTTGCACTCAGATCTTATTTTTAAATGATCTGCATCTTAGAGGCATAATAAGCTTGTTTTTTCCTGAAAACAATGTATGGACATAATATGTATGGATATGTATGAAACATATGGACATAATGTATGGACATAACGTATGGACATAACATATGGACATAATATGTATGGATATGTATATGGACATAATATGTATGGACATAAATATAATGGTAAATAAAAATTCCATCTGAACCTGAGAAAAAACTTCTTCACTGTGAGGGTGACAGAGCATTGGAACAGGTTGCCCAGAGAGGTGGTGGAGTCTCCTTCCCTGGAGATTTTCAAAACCCGTCTGGATGTGATCCTGGGCAACATGCTCTAGGTGACCCTGCTTGAGCAGGGAGGTTGGACTAGATGATCTCCAGAGGTCCCTTCCAACCTAAACGATTCTGTGATTCTGTAATCCCATGGAACTTCTGAGTATTATTCTAAATAGTGGTGAGTGAATTACAGCATGAAGAACAGTTTAAAAATGAGATATATTGTTGTTCAGGGAAATTTTAAGCACTTTTTTTCTTTAGGCATATATGATTCAGAAAGTACCAAATAACAGACAGTATGGAGGGTTTCCTTCAAAATTAATTCACACAGGTTAAAGCTCAAGTTGATGTGGCTTATGAAATCACCAAAAAGAAAGAAAGCATATCTTTTGGTGTTCACTGTATTGGTGATATCCACATCACCATAAACATCCAATAGAAATAAAAAGCTTTTTTCTTATTCCCACAGATGTGTAGATACCTTCCTACTGCTGTTTTTTCAGTGTTTTTTTCAACTCACCTTCTTATTTTCAGAAGTTTTGAATGCACTCCTATCTGATTTTTTACAGCAGTAAGAGATATTACTTTGCTTCTAATAATTGTAGTTTAAAGGTTAGTTTGAATTACTAGAACAAAAATCACATTCAAAGCAGCTAACTTGTTTATTCTAGTTCCCTTTGTTTTATTTCTTAGCCTGTCAGGCTTTCTGCATTTATTTACATGCCACTTGGATACAGGAGGTGGGGTTTTTCAAAGCAACCAGCATTGGCCTGTTTCTGCTGAAGTCAATACTAAAATACTCTTTGATCACACTGGGACAAGTGGTGTCACATTTGAGCGCTTTTGAAAATCCTACCTAACAGAAGGCACCACAGAAAATGCCATTTGAATTGTATTACAAATAGTAAGAGCACCTCTCCTACATCAATTTTTCTCGTTATATGGTTTCCAGGTATGAAATATTGGATAGTTTGACCACGGAAGTGTCAGTACAGTCCATACGTGAGTGTGGATTTTCCCACCACTGTGACTCATGTTTATCCTGCAGCATGCATGAAGAGGATCAAAAAGACCTTGTTCTTTGTGAGACATAAATACTGGAGGCACTGTGCCTTACTCTTAATTCCTTTCCAGTATAACTGGCAACATAACTGCAAAGTGTGCAGGCAGTGCTGTGGCACAGGAGGAGGCACATACCAGGTCATAAAGACAGAAGTATTCAGAGAGAGTATTGGTGGCTGGATGAATAAGGCTTCCCATTTTACCAGAGACTATGTCAGCCATACCATGTCACAGTTCATAACAAAAAAATAGTAACTTGGCCAGATGTCTATGCTTTCCTGCAGTGATTACACAGCAGTTCACACCTGGATCAACTTTAGTATCAGCATATAACATTTTTTTCTGTGAAGGAGTTAGTACCATCTAAATATATGTTACATACTGCACAACAATCCAGAATGCAGAAGAATGAAGGATTCATATATATAGAATGAAGGATTCATATATAGCAATTTCTGCTCCTGCCAGAAAATACATTTTCTTGTTATTGGCTATTGCCTTATTGACTATATTGACTGCTATTATCCTGACTACATGCACAGTGATCTTACTGATATCTTTTCATCCGGGTTCATATTTCCCTTTCCTTCTACCTCCCCTTTAGGTGAGAATATTTATTATTTACTCTTGGGAAGGGATACTTCGGTAAAATGGATGAAAGGCACCATGACATCTCTACAGGTTTAAAGTCCTGAAATTTAACAGAATATAAAAGAAAAATCAATATTCAGAGTTTGGTCCAAGTTCTCAGTGACCCATGCTTGCATGTAAGCTCTGGCCTATTCTTTTTTAAAGATAGACTGGTGTTTTTGTAAGTGGGTTTTCATCCCCGTTTTGAAGTTTTTCACACCTCTGGGGCCAGACTGTGTAGGTCACCTCCGCACAAACTTTTCCTTCAAGCCCTCAGCACTTCTGCATACAGTGAGGCAGACTGTCTTTACTACTGCAGGAATGCTCCTTCCAATGTATAAATTAAAAATCTAGACTAAAGAGTGTAGTTTGCTTTTTGCAATTTTAGACCTAGTTTTAACGCAAAAACGAATACAATAATGTTAATATACCCTTGTTTATTTGCTAATAAATAATAGTATGGGAATAGCTACAGATTGCTCAGTAGAATCAGCTGTTTTCATACCATTCTGATCTAGCTCTTTCTAGAATAACTAGAAATACACATTTTTTATTCAGTTTTGATGAAATTCACAAAGCAATGGAACTGGGGTAAAGAAATCCAAGAAGCTTTGCCAGGGATTGAAGGCGATGCAAATGCAGCATTGAATGGGGCGATGAGTGGCAAATGTAATGTTAGGCCAAAGTAAAAAGTTTAAATGCAGCATTTCCTTACCTGTACACTTCACTTTGCAGTAGATACTAATTAGTTCCATCAGTTAGGCTACATGTATCAGTCCTGCCTGTAAATTATTTTCTTTATACTTGAAACAAAATTATGGTTATTTTAGAATGGTTATAGGGTCATAAAATGGCAAGCAGAGCCTGCTGAGACTACTGGCATGCAGTAATCATCACTACAGATCACAGAGCAAAAAATAGATGTTCTTCAGCCTTTTGCTTTTTCTTCATATTGGTTTGTGGTCAAGAAAATCAATGCTGGCCTTGTTCCAGCACACCCATCATTTTTCCTAACCTCAGTAAACGTCATAGTCCAATACATAGCTATAGGAATTATGAGCAAATAAGATTAAATTAATATTTTTTTCTAGATTTCACTTACTTTTTTCCTGGTTCTCAAGAATATGCAAGGAACTACAAAGAGAAAAAAGTCCTGTTTTCCATATAGGCTAATGCATGGTTTCGACGTTACTGTTCAGTCTATCAGAAGGATCAAAAGGATACAGTCAGCCTGTAGATGTTCAACTGAATACTGAACATTCCTTTGCAGGCATGCAACTTTGAGCATATACATATTTGTATAGGGTCTTCCAGTGTACCTACAGCACTGCAAAAACTGATATATGAGAGGTATATCTGTTCAAACAAATTAGCACCTGGAAAATCTCTCTTGCCATTGTAACTTAGATGTAAAACTCAGACACTTGAAATTCTGGCAATTCTGCTCTTGACTTTTTAAAACCCAACATGACACTCGCAAAGGTAGCTCCAATTTTCCTGAAAGGAGAGTTTTGCATAAATGACTGCTGTCTTTTTAACCTGTTATTCTTAAAAGTTTCCTGTAATGGAGATGCTGAACTCCTACTATTGCAATGCTCAGCCATCCTCATGTCAGAATGTTTTTTCCTAACTGCCAAGGCTAAATCTTCACTGCTACAATAAAAGCACATTATTTCTTCTCCTATCTGCAGCAGACACTGAAAACCCTTCCTTCCTTCCTCTTTACTGCTACTGCTTATGTAGATGTGGAATAATATCACGTCTTTCTTCGCCCTCTCTTCTGTAGACTACGCAGCCCCACTGCCTTGACCCCTTCCACATAGTTCACTCCCTTGATAACATGCTTAGTGCTCACCTCTGTGCTATCTTCAATTGGTCTCTCCCTTTCTAGATGTATGATAAGTCTCTTTTGTGAGAGACTTATCAGTGCCCTGTGGAGCAGAAAGATGATTTCATTTGTTTTACTTCCAGGATGATGTTTGCCTTTTTCACAAGAGAATAACATTTTTTGTCTCCCATTCAGCTTGTGATCTACTATTAACCAGTTCCTCATTCTGTATGGTAATGTGCAATATTTAACCACAAGCACAGCACATGATTTCAACTCCTTTTTAAATTGCAGCCTGTTTTCCTGGGTCTTGCAGGCCAAATTATGTGTTTCCAAACTAAATGTGTATCATAGTGTACTTTAATGTGTACCTCCAAATTTCAAAGGCTTCACCACTTCTACCTATGATACCTTTACTTAAATTAAATGTTTGATTCAAAATAACGGATCTAGTTGATTTTGTTTCCTAACTCCAGTATTTAAAATCATCTTTTTGAATGGTTATGTTTGTAAATTCTTATTTCTAGTATTAATCATTTACACAGACCACTAGAAACTGATATTCCTCGTGTTTATCCCAAATATGGACATATAAACAATAACTTACTAGGCAAAGCCTCAACAAAACAGTTACTGCCCTCAGTATTTTTCAGGCTCCCTTGGGTTTCTGACATGCCTGTGCAGAATGCCAACATGAAAACCCTGTTCTCAGCCTAATATATGGGAGAACAAGCTATGGAACTCAAGTTTGTTTCTAAGAAAATAAAACAAATTACTTTCAATGAGATACTAATAAAAATGATCCCAATTTTTTAGAAAAAGGTCAGAAGGGATTTGGCTCTCAACATGTAAGAGACAAATATGTTTTTTCTGTGATCTCTTCCTTCAATATATAGCATTGAAACAGTTGTACCAAATTTCCACACACCTCACATCTTTCTAAGGATAAATTTGCTACAGCATATGTCTGTTATTTCACTCTCACTTTCTACAGTGATCATAGATTCACTTATTGCTATAATTTCAATTTTAATAGTACTTGATCTTTTCAGGCATCTCAGAAGCACTGAACTAGGCAAATATATATTATGCCTTCTGCCTCTGCCAATGTCCTTCAGATTGAGTCCGCCTTCATCTGTGCAAGTTGAGCTGAGACTGCTCAGCAGTAATCACCTAATCAGGAAACTACAAAAAGCAGCAAGTAGGCCAGTTAGTGCAAAAGCTAAAAGATAAGGTGGGGGCGGGGAGGAGAGAATAGTAATTGAAGGATCAAGTTGCTGTAATAAGCCATTCAGCCAAGTGACTAATAGAGTAAGAACAAATAAACTCTTGTAGAAGAGTTTTGTTAGGAAAAGGGTTACTGATATGCTGTGGTGTCTGGAGAAGACAAGGCTGAAGTCATAACCCAGATTTCAGTGTGCTGTCTAGATCCATTGCAATCCTGAGTTGAATTAGGTGTGTTATGGGAGAAGGTGGAGGTAATAGTACCAGCTAATACAGAAGATTAAAACTGATTAGTCTTCTGTGCTTCGTGTCAGTTCTTGGGCTCAGAGAGGATCAGGAGAAGTGCCAGAAGCCAATGTCCCTTGTTCTGGAAAAAGGACTGAGAATATAGAGAAGGGCTAAGAGTGAGAGTATCTTAGGCAAAGTTAGAGTTTGGGTTATATGTGGGGGTATGCTACTGTACCTTGTTTAAAAAAAAAAAAAGTAAATGAGTAAAATCTCTTCTGAATTTACATTTGCTTTCTTTTCACTTTAAGTTGCCATTACAAGACAAAGATGAAAAGAATTAAGACCCATAGGAGTTCATGAAAGTTACAGTAAAAGAATTCTGGGAAATATCTTACTGCAACAGAGTCTGAATTCTGTAGCATTATAAAATACACTATAAGCTATATATGATGGGCCACCCATCCATTCGGTCCCTTAGAGAAAATTGTCAGCCATAACAGAAACAGCTGGTCAAACATTGATCCAAACTATTGCATCAAAAAAGACCTCTAGTATGAGCATGTGAACTTTGCTTGCAAACAACAGCACCTACAAATCTGGCTTAGTGGGCAAACATAGAGCTGTTCTATGATCTGCTGCTGTATTCTTGTAATTAATTTAACTGACCTCAGTGCTTTAGATCAGACATACCAAATGAAAGTAGAATGATATGAAAGCTTTATTTCTTCTCAGGAAACTATGTTAATGACTAAGGCAAGGAATGATACTATTTAACGATAATTCTAATAATTCTACAAATCCTGGGGTCATGAAGAATATGATGCACTTGTTCTTTTAATAACAAATTGTCATGGCAAAATTGTCTATATTAACCGCAAGAAGAGCCATTCTTGCTTGCAAACTTTTACATTATCTAAGTGACTATTTTTTTTCTCAGTAGTTGGGAAGACATCATATTGCACAATACAGCACCTGTGACAACCAATACAGTCTAACGTCCTTCTGCTGTGAACTAGATAGAAAGCCGAAAGTCATTCCTGATACTACAACTCTGGTTTCACTGTACACCAGCAGTGAATTTAAACTAATTATAAATTACAGAAAAACTACTATATTAGGACTTTACAAAACATACAGAGGGCTGATATTTTTTCTCTTTGTTGTGGTATTGTCACTGGCAACTACAAAAGAGATCTATTACCACTGCTATGGAGTCAAATTCCTTCCACCCTTTACACAGCAATAAATGACAACTACACACAGGGCAAGCCAGAGTAACAGCAAGGCAAGGTGGATCCTGTTCAGATAGGGGAGCAAACAGATTTTAATTGGAAAAGGTACTATATTTGATGCAAAATATTGCATCATTTTCTATTCATCAGTCAGGTTAACTAGACTAGTTTCCTCCTCCACTTACATTACCCAAAAATGTAAACGTGCATTATGTAAAAATGCAAACTATGAGGCTACGGTAAAGTTTTGGGACACAGAGCCAGGACTGGAGAGAGTCTTCCTTTAATGTGTAATCCTCTTTTGTTGCACATTAATGTAAAGAACCATAAAGGATTAAAGTACACAAAAGCTGATTGTTCCTGACCTGTGGTCAGCCATCAGTCAGTCAGTAATTATAACTGTCTTCATAGAAAATGTAATGACATCAAGCTGATTTTGAAGGGCCAGGATGTTGGGTGTGCCTCTGTCAGCGTTCTATTTCAGATCAGGAGTGCGTTTTTGAAACTAGTCTCCTGACTATCCCCACTCATCACAGTTTGGTTCACACTGGGGAGCAGTCTGGGCATGAGTGAACTGGATCCTTTCGGATGGTACTAAGCCAGAAAGTGCACCTACCCACTGATGGATGTTCATCCCACTGGACCAGACGTTGAGTTGTCTGGAGTAACCCTGAAAAGCCCACCAAATGGATGTCCAGGCCTCAGCACCCACTGATTCACCCTCCAGATCTACTCTCATTGCACTACTTAGGTAGACTTTTGGCAACCCAAAATTGTGACACAAAATTCCCTCTTCCCTTTTTATTGGCCTGAAAGATCTCTAAAACCTACCTACATCCTGTTTTAGATGGTCTCTGTGATTCCTGGTTCTGGCCAATAGCGTTCTCAGGAACGGCTAAAACAAAGAAAAAATTTGCTTCTTAGAACAAAGGAAAATGAGAAGAAAGAGACAGGAACAAGGTTAGTGCTTCATTTGAGTAACATCTTGTCTGAAGTGGAGTTATTGCCCTAAAAAAGGCAGGAGACTGTATTTGCAGGAAATCATGAACTGACATTTAAACATTAATTTTCTAGATGAAAACCACAGTATCTGCCAAGTGTGTGGATTAATGTATTTATTTAGCTTTTAATAAATTAGATACTGTCAAACTCCTGCTAAAGCCTATTGCAACACCAGCAGGTCCCCAATTATTATATACATTTCATATACTATTGTAAGATACTCATTTGTCAAATATTTTGGAGGCACAAGCAGCTCTGAAGCATTGGCAAATTGTTAAATAATTCTGAGAGGAGACCTGAGGGGAAAAAAAAAACAAACTGAAATGTAGAAAAGCAGGAAATTGGAAAGGTGGAAGGCCTAAACTAGACAACAGATAAGAAATCACAAAGCAAATTCCAAAAGAGAGGTGAAAGGTGCTCCAGTGCTCTACAAATAACCATCGATACAACAGTGCAAGAATGTCTATAATGTGAACTATTATATCTTTTGTTTTCAATAAGAAAATTATTTTTTAACAGCTAATTGATCAGAACTGCCTTTAAATTATACATCCATCATAGCAGACTGAAGAGAATTGTTAAGAGGTCTTGTGGCTATATCAGTTTATATTTCTTCTCTCAATTTTGTGGAAAAATCTAGGATAAATGCATCACAGATGGAGTCAGGAGCACTTCTATTAAAACATGCTGAAATGATAAGGATTTTTTTTTACAGCTAAGGATGACAGTCTCTGGGTGGAAATTATCACACTTCAGGTGTCGGTAACGTAAATAACTACTTCTAACTAATCAGCTAAATGTTCTTTATAGCAGATAGAGATTAATAGGCAGTTGCACGTCACAACTAACCCATCCTGTTTAGGAATCTAGCTAGAAGTGTTATACCTCAGTTTCAAAGAAATAGAGAGAAAAATATTTCAAATAAATAGTACAAACATAAAAAAACTTGCTGGGAAATGGTTTTTGTGTCCCCTGAGGTTTTCCAATGTCAAAGTCAAAATCTCAAATTGTTTTGAAGCAAATAATCTGAAAAACATTATAAATTAGGTCAACTGATACAGTTTGCTTCAGCTTTTATAATGCTCTGTATTTATTTTTGTCATGAGCAAACAAATTCTGAAACAATCATTTTAAATTGGAAAAAGGAATATTTTTATTTGGTAATGTCTACATTGATTATTTTGGCAGCTTCAGAAGATATTTTGCCACACTGCCACTGGCCTCCAGGACCTGGGAAAGATGCAGGCACATCTTACCAGCAAAAATAGAGAAATTTTTCATGTCCTTAGTCACTAGACTTTCTGTCCCACTGAGTGGTACAACCACAGTTTCCTTAGTCTTCGTTTTGCTGCCAATGTACTTATTGCCCTTCACATCATCACTAGTTTCAACTCCAGCTGAGTTTTGGTTTTTCTAAATCCACCCCAGCATGCTTGGAAAAAATGTATGTATCCCTCTCAAATAGCTTATCCCCGTGTCTTTCTTCTGCAGGCTTTCTTTTTTGCGTTTGACTTCACTCAGTCCCACTCATCCATGCTGGCCTTCTTCCACGACCGCTTGAACTTTCACACATCAGAGTGGAGTCCCATGGCTAAGCCCAATCTGACTGAACAGATTCAGACATAAACAAACCTCAAATTGAATTCAAACTCCAGGGTTACTCTCCCCTCGCAAGTATAGGCCTTTGATTCTGCTGCATAACAGACAGTTTGTGTAAAACACAGTAGAAGGATATGCCCTCCCAAGAAATCAGAATATACTTGAAGAGACTCAGAACAGTATTTTTCTTATAACGCTAAGCCATCTCAGTACTTTTTATTAGTATGTGATTGAATGGACTTCACTGATCTTCTAAAATTTCCTCTCTTCCCTTTCCATTTGTTTGTGATTTGCTTAGTCACTTGGAGTCTGGTTGAGCAACCACTCAGGCTAGTAAGCAGTTACACAAACAACTGTTCCACTAAAGTTTAGTGAGACTGTTGGTTTGACTCACTCTTTACCACTTGAGACCAAGTGGTCCTTTTTTGGTTGTGCAGTTTTTCCATGGTGCCAAAATCAAATTGCACCATTCTGCAAAATTCAGCATAATTTGCTTTGTCTGAAAAGAGGTTGCAGCTTCTCGTCTAGGAAGGAAATTTTTGGTAAAAGAATATTTTAGTGGTATAACTAAGTTTACCAACAAGTAGGTGTTACTGTCCACATACTTGATTACTGAAAAAGAAAAAATAAAAGTAGAACAAGAACTATGAAGTCCTGCCTGGGAAGAGACAACAGCACAACATTTGATTTTTTTCAGAAAAAGAATTTGGTCAAGATAGAATTACTGGCCAAAACTACACAGAGCCAACCCAGAATAGCATGCTTCTCTGAGTTATGGGGGAATCTCATTTAGTCCATTGACTTTTGCACAAAGCAGAGTTATTTTAGCAGAGAAATGAGGAGATAGGGTGATGGATCCTTTTGTGCAGGCACTCAGAGCCTCACTTAGAGACCCAGGATCAGCTCCTTCCCTCTTATAGAAGAAGGACCCATCCCCCACCCAGAGGAGCTGCCTGACCAACAGGCTATCAGCTTTCCATTCACGAAGCAGTGCCTATCTATGAAAAGAGCTGAAGTACCTTAGATTTTTTTCTGTAGCGATTTTTCCAAAAAGCATAGTTTCTTTTTTTTTTTTGGCCAGCCATAATTCTAGACAGAAGGAATCATTCAGAGACAATCATACCTCTCAACTTCTAGGGGAAAAATTTGTGTGAAAAAGAATTGACCTATCCATGCACTTAAAGCTGATTTTATTTTTTTCTCTATTCTCTTAGCAGAGTCTCAGCTTCCTTTAATAAACATGGGGTAAATCTGCACCATTCTTATGCTGACTGCGTTCAAATTCAATCTCATAACTTTCATACTACAGCATAAACCCAAGTCGTATGTCTGTAATTCCTCCAGATGTACTTTAGTGTGAGTCAGATCAGAATGAAGTCTATTATCTCTTTGGTGTTTGGGGGGGCTGCTTATTTTTTTGCTAGAAACAGGATTTTGCAAATCATTCTAAATGTACAATTTTGAGTTAATTTTATTTATGTTCCTAATACTTTTACTAATGACCTGTGCACGTCCTTGAGGTTCAGCGTAGGTAAAGATACAAGAACATAAAGTCTCGCTGTCTCTACCCTGTCTTTCAAACCTCGGCCTCAGTCATCACCCAAGCCCAAGCTCACGGTGCTGTCCCAGTCCAGTACGGATGTGTGCAGATCTTCAGGAAAAACATCAGACATTGACTGCTCCTTAGTTTGGGCTCCAGCAAATCTTTACATTTACTGTGAACAGATGGAGCATAGTATGCCTCTCCATACTACCACAATGTACTCTGTCTCCCCTTACAACACCATGAGATGACTAGTTTTGCATGGGACTCTGCTTACCACAGAGATTTGCTGTGAGACTTGAAGGCACTCTGAGATTACTTTAGTCCAGGTACTAAGTTAAAGATTTTCTACATGAAGGAATATGGTTTTGGCAGGACGAGACATCCACAGGGCTTTAGATTGCATCTTGACCCAGTACTTCAAAGGCAGGGTTGAGCCAGACTTCAATGAATGTGGACAATCAGCTACAAAAAGGTAGTTCATACATGAAAGCTAGCTGGATGAGGTTATGGCACGGCTCCTGTCCCTGGCTAGGTTTGGCTCCATACTGCAGTGAAATGCAGGTGACCAGCCTTCTACCCTTTCCTCTTCCCGCTATCCTGTGTCTCGGCTTTCGGTGGAAGGAAGTAGTGCATACGCCCACAGGTTGTACCTTATGACCTCAATTTAAATCGAATACAGCAAATTACTTACATGGAAAATTCTGAGAGATCCATACATGTCTGTCACCTGGAGGAAAGTGAGAATCCTGATCCATGGCACTGGTTAAGGAAGTAGATAAATTCAAACACAAAAGATGTTAGACCTAACGCAGGTAGATAACATTTACAGGAATGCAATTTCCTTTGTAGCTTATTGCTCAAGACGACTATTGTAAAAACTTGTCTCTGTATTTACATCTTTTTGACAAGCAATTTCCCAGTTAAACTATTCTAGAAAAAGTTTTTAAGGTAATGTAACTGTAGACACCATAGATGGATGGTTAAACCCACAGGTTGAGATATGTTAAGCCTGACTGTTTAATTACTAGCAACTGAAGCGTGTTAGTTCTTGTCACACTGTTAGCGCTGAGCCTGAACGTCTAATACCTTCCTCAGGCTTTTTCTCCCCTGAACCTGTGGGGCATGAGGTGCACCCCGCTGGGAAATGGCTCAGCGCACCTGGATGCAGCCAGGCAGGAGGGAGGAGCTGGACTGCTGCTCTGCAGGGACAGGCTGACGGCTGGCCCATGCCTGGCCTTGAAGCCATGGCAGATGCCCCAGACTGAAAAACTGGAGTTTTCCTCCCTCAGGCAGCCTATGAAAGGGATACACAGCCCAGAATTCAATAGGGATACAGACCCCCTGGCTCCTCTGAAGAGAACCCCCGGAGGGGTATAATCAAGGGAAATGGCACACAGAAACCATAGAGATGTGCCTCTATCTACTGTCTAGGTCCCTGCCAAGAAAAATGGCCAGTAATAACCATCAGAGGACTCCAGATTTGTGCTGCTCAGAGGCAGCTTTGTATCCAAAAGGAGCACACTGCATGGAGATGAGATGAGAAGGAGAACGAACGCTCATTTTCTGCAAAAATACCAGAAACTTCAAGTTCTGAAGCAAGTTGTGCCTCACTGGGTTTAGCCTCAAGTAACTGCCATGTAAAAGAAGATTTCAATCTGCAGAAATAGTTTTCATGTTTGAAGGGGTTTTTTTTCAGTCAAGTTAGATATCCAGATAATAAAACTTAAAGAGACTGGATATCCTAGAGATGATACGAAGCCAGAACTACCTGGTTTAGTAGGTGCTTAAATATCATATTGCATAATTCACAGATGACACAAACAAAACACTTCCCAGGAATTCTGGCCGTTCCTTTTGCTTGTTATTCACAAAGACGTTTGAGCAGCTCTTGACCTACATTAAAAGGCTGTCTTTCCTGTTGGCTTCATTCAGGTTGGCCAGAATCCAGTTAAGCCTCCTGTCCGAGTCAAATGACCAGCAAACAATGATCATTCACCACTGAATCATTCAGTTCTACTTCACTTTTTCATTCTGCTATAGAGCACAAAATGTCTGAAAGAGGCTCAGATTTTAGCTTGCATGCCCATGTGTGGTTTTCTCTAGACCATAAAGGATTCTCATAGGACAGTTTGGTTAAGCATCCTTATTCACAGCAGGATTAGTCACCTCAGAAAATGTCACGTTGTAAACATTTCAGTGGCAATATTGTGAATCTTCTTAACAGAATTTTACAGCACAGAGCACATTTTCACGGTGTGGCTATGGCAACCCCTATTATTAAATATCTGTAACAGCTTTTGTTCTGACCTTTCTTGAACCTTCTCTACCCTTTTTCTACACAGATCAAATTGTTTGACATAGGGACAGGTTCTCTGCTGAAGATGAATGATGTGAGACTAGGATGCTTGGGCAAGAAATTATTTTCCTGATCTACAACAGTTTTTGTCATTCTAAGTCAAGACAAAAAAATAAAGTCTGGAAAATTCACACAGGTAAGAAATGTGAAAATCAGTATCTATTTTGATCTTCTTATTGGAATTATTGATTTCCATTGATTTTGACCCAAAGAAATGAAATTTCTTTTCAAGGAAAGATTTTTGGTTTAATATCTTCTTAATGTTCATTGAAACCATCTCTTTTCTGCAGAAAGAGAGGGGAGCTAACAAATTCACAGCAAAAAATAAAATGGAACATGATGTCCTTTCTTTCTCAGTAAGCTTTAGTGCTTACACAGAGTTCTCCTTTCTTGTTTTGCTCATAGTCCAGTTAAAAAAATTGAGTTGCTCAATAGTCTGTCAGCGGGAATGGGGCTCTGATGGCCTTCAAATTCTTCTTGTATACGTGAGGAAACAATCAGTACTACACTTACTCTAGAGCCGTGGAATTCAAAGTGCTGTAAATGCATCCTCATCTGTCCTGCCGTCCAGCCCCTGGGCCAGACACTACTTACTATCACAGTTAGATATCAAGTCCATTGTTGAGGAGTAACCTGCATCTAAGAATAGAAAAGCTTTTTTTTATCAAGCTTTAAAATTTGGAAACGGATAAATTTCCTGTAGGCCTATCAAAAATATATTAAAATGATCACATCAGGGGTGTCTGAGCTGGTTTGGATATGAAGTGGAAGCCCCATACTTTGAATAACTGTATAATATGCTACTGTTAGCGTACTTCTGTTCTGCATGATTAGCAGCATTATTGTATAAATCATATATGAAATCAAAAGTCTTTCTCTTCACATCAAACAGTAGACCGGACTTAAGCCAGTAAACTCAAAAAGCCTTCCACACATGCTTAACTATATCCATATGAGCTATCCTAATGTGAGAAACAATGACAGTCTATTCCCATTTATGTACCCTTTCCTTTCAGATTAGAGGTAACCTTGTCACAAAACTGCACCTCCTGAAAGAAATCACAGGCCAAGCTTTGGACTGATGTTTCTAATGCTCAAAAGCTATCACTTTCAGTGGTGTTTGGTGAGGTGCAGCTGAGACCAGTTTTTGTCTCACAGGACCAGGGAGGTTGTGGCTGTCCACCTCAGCTCTGGTTTACTCCTCAGGTGCTTTGTGGAGCTCCAGCAGGCTGCACTGGTACAACTGAAAGTAGAAGATGACTCCACATATTTTAGGGTAAGCTCCCTTCTTTTTTTCTAGTGGAAACACATTCTTGATTTATATCTCAATAAATCTAATGTAAAGAGAATCTCCTCAGAGACCATCTCATTTAGGATAAAAGACATAAAGGCTTCCCACAACCTCCTGTTTCTAGCGGTACATTTAAAGAGCTCCTCTTCTGATCTCAGTGAAATCAGCAGAAACCTCTTTAACTTCAGTGAACTGGATTTCCTGAAGCAACAAGATTCCTGACAACAGAACTTGAGTTGAAAATTTAGCTAGGCAGTCTTAGGCTCCCTAGGAAACGTCAGTTGTTTCAATGACATAACACTCCTATCCATCTCATCTCAGCCTCTGCATAAGCCAATACAGGCAGACTGTCTGGCCAAATGTCTGTTTTAAAACATTTGTGTATAAGGAACTTTGGAGGAAGTGCAATAAGAAGAGATTGTACTGTAACTGTATTGATGAAGTTATAGAAATTGAACTTCCCTATACCCTTGTGGTTTCACTGCTGCAATAATAAGAAAAGAGAGCCAAAGCTGGCTGCTAGCTGTGACATGACATCAACAGGGAAGTCAACAGGAAGATGTGTTTAACATGCCTTCATTTACCTCTTAGAATAATGATGCCACTACAGTAACACCACCAAAAAATGAGTCATGCACGCGATTGCCACATGCAGCTCTCAGGATCTATATAAGCATTACAGCTGTGGTCTTGAGAGACAGCAGATTGAACACTTTTGGCTTCAGCAAGGTTCCTTTGCAAGGCTGAGCACTATGCAATACCTCTTTCTTTGTGCTGCCCTTCTCCTACCTCAGAGTCTTGCTTTTCCGGCACAACTTAAACCACATTCATGGAACTCCATAGACTTGGAGAGTGTAAAGGTATGTTACCAGTGGGACATTGTAGCTGCATGGTGAATAACCTGATTTATTTTAGATGTTTGACCTAACTACCCCATTTCTTTCATTTTTTTTTATATTATCTTACACTAACATAACAATTACAGAGACATTCACAAACTTTGCAGAGGTGATAGAAAACAGCTTAAAGTTTCTGACTGGCTTAGACTCCCTGAGTCTAATTCGCTAAAGAGGCAAAGTTCCAAACTAATAAATTAAGAGAGGCATGATATTTTTAAAACATCTCAAAACATTATATATGCTATTTTGGAAGGTTGTGGATATGAATGCTCCGCAAATTGCATTTATTTAAAAGGACTGCTTTCTTACAATGCCTTGATGTTATTGCAATTCTTTGTATATATGCTACTCTATACTACAGAGAGTTAGCATTTGGTAAATTGAAATGGGAAGAAAAAATGCAACTAACATTAGCCATGATTGCAGGACAATGAAACAATACAATCAAATATAAAATGCAATTAGTGAAAGATCACAGACATACATACTAATTTTTATTTTCCTTTTCTTCTTTCAGACATATCTTGATAAGTTCTTTCCACTTCTTAGAAAAACAGATAGCCAAAGCTTAGAAGAGAGGATTAAAAAAATGCAGAGGTTTTTCCACTTGACTGTAACTGGAACATTAAATGCAGAAACAAAGGAAATTATGAACCAGCCCAGATGTGGAGTACCTGATATAGCAGATTATAAAACATTTCCTGGAAATCCAAGGTGGAGAAACAAATATTTGACTTACAGGTCGGTGATGTTTCAGGTTTTACAGGGAAAGGGGTTGTTTAGTACCTAACTATGAGGGAGTCCTTTTTACCTAAATGCCTAAATGTCATTAATCTATTTCTTTTTGCTGCCAGGATTGATAATTATACACCTGATTTACCGCAAGCAAAAGTGGATGAAGCAATAAGCAAGGCTTTCATGGTATGGAGTGATGTGACTCCACTGCAGTTCAAAAGAGTTTTTCGGGGAGATGCAGACATTGTGGTTGCATTTGCACGTCGTGGTGAGATTACTTTTGCCATTTTTAAAATACAGTGGTCCATATTTGACTTACAGTTTGCATTTTTATAGCCAGAACTTTAAGAAAGAACAAAGAATTATTAATTTAGAATTATTCTGAAGTTCGCATAGAGTTTATCTTCTCTCTATCACGCCATCAAATTTATATATTATGAAGTAGTTTCGCCCCCATGAAACCATTAGACAATCCCTTGGGAGTTACACCTGTGAAATGGAATTCAGCTCTGGAATGAGACACCTAAATCTAGATATTCAGGGCTATGTCTGCCTTGACAAGTAGTGCAGACTAAAGGGAACAGATCTGTAGAAAAAAATAGCTGGTGCTGAAGACCCAGCATCCACAGGACGCATATTTCGGTCAGGTTTCTTTCCATCTAGCTCTAATGTGGTTCCCTGGACTGAACAATTTTTGGCAGCTGGGGTGCATTAGGTTTGGACCTGAGCATGTTCTGGCTGAATTTCTTCTAGAAAGAATCCCACTAGTGCATTCCAAGACTGCACCAAGGTGCAAGCCAAAGCATGGTAAATGCAGGTGATCAGCAGAGTCACTTCAAAAGCTCACTTGTGATCCAAACTAATACACAAATGTAGACATACCTTTTACTTGTGCCTGGCATCTAAGCTAATTGTACTTGGTCAAACTAAAAGCCTACCTAAAACTCAGCTGATTTGTTCTGTAGCTCAATTAACTACATTTACTAGATGTCCATCAACTATAAGGGAAAATCAGACACCTTCCTCACAGGCAGACAACTGCAAGCAAACACCAAAGCATTCTGAGTTCCTGCTTCGCTCATTGGAAGCGTATTATATTGCTATGAAAACTCTACTAGTGTGCCAGTCTAAGTGAAAAAGGATCCTGCAGGCTGAAATGGGCTTTAATCCCTCTTGTCATGCCCTGGGACAAGATCTCTTCTGCCTGTGTTAACTCTGCCCCAAGGCATCGTCATGCCCACTGGTCCTTCCATGTGGTCTGCGGGAAAGGACACGAAATGGCATTCAAGAATAGAATAGAATCAGCCAGGAGGGTGCCCCAAAAGGGAAAGGGAATTTTCCAGAGCTGGTACAAATATGTTGTCCTGCCAGCTTTTGCACTCAAGATAGCAAATGGTAATTTCCCACATGCACTGTCACAGGTGTATATAACAGACTATACCCCAAGGCTAGAGACGAATTGACCTCAGCTCTTCAGGAGCATGGTTATTTATCCTACATCCTTGGCCTCCACTAAAATCAATGCAAGAGAAGTTATCTACAACTAAAGCTGCCCAGCATCTTCCAACGGTGAAAACTTTCAGGTCCTTATACCATTGTCAAGCCTTAAGTGTTATTGCTGAAATAATCCCTGAATGCTGCCTCAAAAACACATTTCTGAAAAAGGTTCAGAAAAACTGTTCAGCTGTTTCTGAAACATAAACAAAATGAGGCAGATTTCCAAAGGGAAAAATAGTAAACAGTTCTGCAAGTAAGCCTTCATGATCATATGTAAGTTCTGAACTTAAGTAAGTCATGAATTTGAGCAATCCTTGCTCCTTGGTTTTAAAACCTTAACTTTCTGCTATTGTAGGAAGCTTTTTTTAAGGAATGATAATGCACAACTAATGCAAACAAGTGACACAAATCCTGCTGCTGAATTTAAACATTACAACTGATGCCATCTGATGACATTTCTTTCTTTTCAAATGCAGAGCATCGTGATGGATATCCTTTTGATGGAAGAGGTAACACACTAGCTCATGCATTTGCACCTGGAAAAGGGCTAGGTGGAGATGCTCATTTTGATGAAGATGAAACGTGGTCGGAGTACAATCATGGTAAAACCCACACGTGTGTATGAAAGGGGGGAGAGTAAATACACATTTCACAAGAACACAGCCATAGGAAATGCTTTCCACAACACTTCATGTATTTCAGTACCAACTTCTTTCTTTCTTTTCAACTACATTTCTGAAGTGCTTGTGGTTCCTTAGCAGCTACAGAATGTCTGCTCTGTATGGATTTTAAAGCACTTTTCAAATGCTAAACAAGGACTATGACCTTCTGTTTTCAGCACAAAGTATGAAAAGTTACAATGACTTGCTTGTGGGAATAAGGTTGGCTAAGAGGACAGTTGAAAAGAGATGTGGGGTCTCTGCATGCCTATTCACGGCATCAGCAATGTTTTTTATTAAAATATTATAGTTAAATAAGAAAGTCCAGTAAAAACTATCAGAACTCCGTAGTTTAATTGCAAGGGAACGAAAGGTGCAAATTCTCCTGCTTATTCAGATTCTCTGTACGCTAAAAAGAAATGCCATGTCTTTAGCACCTTTTTCTATGCTTCTGTGCTGCAGGAGTTAATTTGTTCCTTGTTGCTGCTCACGAATTTGGTCATTCTCTGGGACTCGCCCATTCAAACGTCCCTGGTGCTCTGATGTATCCTACCTATTCATATGTGAACCCCAAAACCTTCCGGCTTTCAGAGGATGATAAGCGAGGAATTCAGAAGTTATACGGTAAATTCACGATGAGATTTGATTTTCAAGACAAAACCCACTGGGTTACAGCTTTCACTACTCTCCCTGATTGTGAAGGCCTCCTCATACTACACAGATGAAGTAAGGGGAGAAAACCTGGGGAAAAAAAACATTCTGATACACTCTATCCACTACCATTTCCGTATTGCAGCTCATGGAGCAGCAGTGCAGACAGCCTGGCTCACTGACTTCCTCCACACCTGTGCATTGCAGAACAAATTCTGTGGACCTTGCTCTGTAAATAAAGCCATTTAAATGAGTGAGGCTACTGGCTGAGTGATGCATTGCTCCCTATGAAAATGAGACATACTGTCCCACTCACCAAGTTAACGGGACAGCTCAGTGGAGGTAGAAACTACTCAGCATGAGAAACGGGGTAGAATTGGAACTGACCCCAGAGTGTAAATTTTGCCAAGGGTACTTCTCTTTAAGCATCACCTTCCTCAGGCCACGCAAGAGGAAAACAATGAGAATAAAATATAATTTTCTGAAGTATCCCTTTCCAGTATAATATATTTGTTTTGTGTTTCTTTCCAACAGGGCGCAAGTCTGCAAACTCTTAGAGAGAGTGATTCAAAAAACAAAGAATTCACATCTAGTACTTGTGGGCGTTCCAAAAATATTTTACTCCTCTGGATAATCAAAGTGGTAAACTCCTGAACTGCACATTATGTCCCTGATTTTTTACACAGATTTATTTACACTTTATATAATTAGATTTGATAATCAAAAATAAACAAAAAAACTCCCACGGCATTTGGATATTCTGTTGTCTGATGTATTTTCTTGGGGATGGCATTTCACTGGTGGACTAAATGACTCCTGCACATGCAATACCCTCACGACAATACCCTTTTGAATAGAGGCTTGGGTGCCTAAAGGGCCTGCGTACACCTACTGCTAGAATTACAAACCATGTTCCTGGCTTCCTTCTGGCTCCCATGTGTGTCCCATCCCTTTTCAGTCCCTCCTCAGAATCACACTGTTCTTTCCGTACAGCTCACACACAGAAGAGGTGGTCTTCACAGCCCTTCCCTCAGCATAGGCTAGGCAGTTTCCTTACAGGGAACAGCTTCTCAACCTTATTCCCTCCATGGCTTGCCAGAAAAGCAGGTTTAAGAAATAGTGGACTAGGATTCCCATTGTTCATGTAATATTCAAACAACTCTCAGGTACTTTGTAACAAAAATAACAGAAATTCTCCTTCTCCCTCATTTCTTCAGTTTTTCCTCAAATAAGCCCCCACTCAGGATTGGGCAAGACAAAAAAGAGCCAGAAATGCCCTGAGGCTGATATTGCAGACTTTGGAAAGCTAATCCCACCTTGCCAGAAAACAAAAACAACCACAGACAAGCATAAACCTGGAACTACTAGGATGACCTCCTAGTTGCTTTGAATGGTTGCTAGACCTGGGCAGTTGTCCCTGAGGACCTAAGCTACTGTCTGTTCCTATGTGGGATGGCCTGTCTACCTTCTGTAACTGAAGAGATGAAATGACACAGAAAAATGCATTGATGTCTGTCAAATCCTAGGACAGGACAGCCATGCCTTCCCTGGCTCCTGAGCAAAGCATCACCTGAGAAACCTGAAAGCCTCCACTGGAGAGGATGGGAGGGGCTGATGAAAATGGCTCACTTTGCACACAAGGACTAGTCTACAGACTATGCAAAGACTGGGGTGTCTTTGCATATCCAGTAAGAAAAACTCTCATGGGACCAATGGTCCCTGCATTAGGAGTTTTCTGTGCTCCCTTATGAGGAGAGAAGACTTCTACCTCAGCAACTCTGCCAAATGTGTACAAAGGTCTAGTTCTCAAGAGCTTGACAGCATTTCCCAGACTCTATCCAAAAGCCATTTCCAAGCATCCAAGCCATCTCCAAGAAGTCATGCCCAGGACCAGGTTTGGTGCAGGACACCTATGAGAAGGACGTCATCTCATGGTCCTATGGGATAGGAGGTGGTGTTGACGTTTTCCCCAGTCAAGAACCCAGTGGAAAGGAGGAGGGCAATTTCATCCGACCTGTACTCAAAAGACTCATGT
This sequence comes from Struthio camelus, assembly GCF_040807025.1. Taxonomy (NCBI): domain Eukaryota; kingdom Metazoa; phylum Chordata; class Aves; order Struthioniformes; family Struthionidae; genus Struthio; species Struthio camelus. The sequence goes on from NC_090942.1 coordinate 208,635,233, forward strand.
CCTGCTCTCTCAGCTGCTGGACATATGAACTTCATGGGATAATATCTACTCCCATAACGCAAATAAACAAGCATCAATGAACTTCCCATGGTAGACCTAATCATCAGTCTAACTTTTCACTAGTTTCTCACATTGAAAAGTGTTTTAGAGGGGGAATTGTTACACACATCAAACCAGCTAGAACCCTCCTACTTTTTAGTTCCTAGCAATTAGCACTAAGCAGAGCTGAGCTATGTGCCAGGGGCCCAGCCTTACCTTGAGCACTAATTCCACAAGGCTTCTCCTACAGAGACTTCAAGCATATTACCGCCCTCTTGGTTTTCAGAACTGTTTTCAAAAGGCAGTCTTCATTTCTCACTCAGTTCAAGTCATTTCTATGCTGAATGAAGAACAAGAAAGGAGTTTGCTTTTCTTTAAATCAAAGTTGCTGTATCTTATCTTGTAGTTTTCCTCATTTCCTTTTTTCCTTTACTCCTCACAGCTTGTTGATCTTCATCTTCTTTCCCCTTTAAGATATAAGCTCAGAATACCTTTATATCTTCAGCAGAAGACACTCCCATTCTGCATAGTCCAAACACCTCTCACTTTTTTTCTGGAAAGCAAGAAAAAACAACAGCAGGTTGTCTGAATTTAGTTAGCATAAAAGAAGTGTCTCACTGTCTCCTTTGTAAGCAAACACTTTCACATTCCCAGGTTGTGAGATTAAAACTTGGAAAAACAAATGATTGCACTTACGAGGAACACACACTCTCTCCAACATGACCCAGCTTTGTCTGCAAAACTACATCCACGGGCTACATGATAGCCCAGGCTATCATATAGTTGCAAGAGGAATTTCAGGGCTATACTGTTTAACTCTCCGTAGTGCTAGAGCAGACACGCTCATGTGGCTAAGTGAAGTTTTGAGTGGGTTCTACATCTAATCTATAGATCTCTTTTCCTTACGGGGAAAAAACATAAAGCAACAGGGTCTTTCAAAACAAGCAAGGGTTTATTGAATACAATTGCTGCCGCAAAATCGGACTTGACTGGTGACTCTGAACTCCCAAAGAGAGGGTAGTTTCATAAAACCTCCAGAAGCAGGAATTTCATTCCTCCCAAACACTACCCAACCAAGGATGTGGGGATGCTACAAAAGCCTACTGCTCAGAGGAAACATGGGAGGCTGCATCCCACCTGGGGATCAAATGATGTCAGGAGATTACTCCTCTTTTAGCTTTCAGTTCTAGCTCCCTAGAACTGCAAGGCACGCAACAAAGGCTCTAAATCTTTCGGAGTCAATTCCCCGCTGTCATGTTGGGAAAATTACAATTTGCTGCCTTTCTTTCTGGTCTCTTCAAATTACTCCCCTCCCGTCCGGCACTTTCCCTTCAAGGTACTATAGCAGAAAAGAGATCTTTACCATCACAAGGGATCCATGTGATCCCCACTGCTCTCTGAATTACTCTGGAAGTGCCTTTAGCAATTGCAAAGCAGCAACTCCATAGTGACATCCTTTGTAAGGAGAGGAATCAACCAGCTGGAACAGGGAAGGAGAAAGAATTAGAGCTCCAGGCCTACTAGAAGAATAGCACTTTATTCCAGAAAAAAAAAAAAAAAAACCTCTTATTCTAGTCCCTCTGTCCTAACAATATCCACTAGATGTCCCCTCTTTGATTGTTTGGGTGAAACTCAAGAGTTCACTTTCCCTAAAATAAGAACATGAATTTCACTACTTCCATTAGTGTGATACACTAAAGAGCTTGTTAGTGGAAAGGTTTAGGGAAGAGAAGAGTAGTTAGAAAAAAATATTCTCAATGCAAAAACCAGTCCCAGGTGGTAGGGTGACTTACGTTAGTCATCCTGCTGGCTGAGGCATCCAGCGTGTCAAGAACATGTAAGCACACGCTATGGAGTGTAGTTCCTTTCTTCCCCTTAGAAAGGTTTTTCATCTCCTGTGAGAGAGAATTTTGAAAATAACCCCATCAGTTACTGGCCATATTTCTTCCATAGAAAGCACAGATCTCCTGAAGTAGGAAAAATTACTCCTAGACCTAGCAGAGGGTCAGATCCTAGGCTGTGGTAAAGGTTATGCAGACTAGGATTAGTGAGATCCACTGTCTGTTTGGATGATCAACCAACTTGGTTAAGTTGTGTCTCAGAAACACCAGGTGCTCAGTGGACCCAGTTCTGTTTTCACAGCACCACAGCAAATGCCAGGAACGACGTTCTTCATTGGAGTTATACTCAATTACAGTGTTTACAGGGCAGCATAACGGGCCCAAGGGTGAGGAGGAGCCACTTTAGGATTTCTGTACAACTTTCTCCTTCTTTCAGCAGCAGCAGTTCCCTGGGCCTCGTCAGGGCTCACTCACTCACGGGAAGCTGGAGCCAAGGGACATTGTCTATTAGCCCATAAGATTTCTATACTCTCTGAGCAGCCCTAAGCATTTCTCACACACCACTATCACATAGATGAACACTAATTTTACTGCTGCTTCCAAAGGCAGCATAGCAGATTGCATAACAGAGGAAAGGGTGTATTCTGTCACAGACGCAGGCTTTCCAGTTAGAGAAAAGGGGGAGGGCTGAAAAAAAAAAAAAAAAGGCATCACAGTGCATAATGACCTGGAGGGGTCCTGAGAAGATGCCATGCTGACAGAAAGTACCCTGCTCTTTTAGCCAAGGACTCCACAGGGAATATAGCACAAAACAGAGACACACTGTGATCTTTGTTGAGCTCTGCATTGCGTCACTCACTGGCATTTCTCAGATAGAAAACAGACATAGGAGACAGATTTCATCATAGACAAGACTGTGCAAGATGTTAGGAAGAGTCATTCCTAAGGACAGAAGGGATGCCTGCAGGACATGCCATACTGAAAAGTGAGAAAGGCATGAGAACAAATACTTCACTGGAAGGAGTAGATTCATTTTCTAACGTACAATTCATTTCCATATGAATTGAGAAGAATAGGCTAAAACTCCAGAGGTGTATTCCTAGGAAGACTGTCTTGACAGTGGGGCACATCTGAGAGACGGCTTCCAGTGAGCACATGAGCTGATCAACCTGCAACAGGGCCAGCACAAGGTGAGAGCAGAACATCCTTGTGTCTTGAAGGAGGCAGCAGTGCCTGGCTACCATCTCCAAAGCATGTGAAATACAGTAAGGCACAGAGGGCAAAGGTACCACTGACAAGCTGTCTTGCATCTCTTGCAGAGTTCCTGCTGTGCTCCACATGCATACAGAATCTCTCCTTTGGGAAAACAGCTGTTCCTGGCACACCTTACATCCAACACGCTCCTTACCCTGCTTCCTAGATGATGGGAGAGACAGACATGGAAAAGAAATGGAACTCAGTCTTCTGGGACAATGACACATAGACACATCAAAACAATAGGAAACGGCTGGCTGGGACAACCTATGGGTTGGATAGGAAAAGGAGAAGATGGTCCACGCGGTCTTCCCTGTTCCTGTACCCTAGGGCTCCTCCTGCTATTTGTGAGCAGGTGCGTGCAGCATTTGGGGTTCTCAAGGTGCTTGGAAACACTCAGCAAAAGCCTAGGGCCCCCTCTGGCTCATAAGCCCAATGCTGCTGTGCACTCTAGAAGAGAAGGTGCTGCTTTCTGCAGTCAGAACCAATGGCTTACTGGCAGGAAGCTCCAGCCTCCATCAGAGGGAGCATCCCAAGACCATTACTTCTCCCTTCAAGCATTTGTAATTGAACTATGCAATATCTGCTTCCATCTAGTGGTACAGCTCTGCAAACTCTGTACTGGCTCCACATCTTGTAATGTGTTTTATCTATTTACAGCAGTTCCAAGAATATATATCACCATTAGGGGAAATTAGGGACAAGAACAATGCTAGCAAGGGGCTGCTGTCTCTTCCTTCTTCACTTTATTCTACTGCATTCAGTGTAGATTTTTATGATATCGCCAGCACATACCTGAGGACCTCTAAGTGCATTAAGTTACTTAAATTATTTGTTGTTGGAGTTATTAAGTAATTTAAACAGCATCTGCTATTTGGAAGGCATTATGTCTCCTTCCTCTTTGCTACAGAAGGAGAAATGTGTAATCAAATAATATTTTGTTTGGATAGAGCTTTGAATTTTTGTTTGGTTGCGCTACTGCCCCGTTAAATAAAAAGGTGGTTAAACACAGGTTTGCTATTCCAGATAGTACAATGAGCAACAAATGAACTCTGGCTTAGGAAAAAAAAGCGGTGACATTTATGACGGTCCTTTGACCATCCACATAGAAAGAATAAGCTTTACTCCTACTGGAAGAAAATCATGGTTCCTACCCTAGAGAAGCTTTCATTGGAACTTTAGCCAGCCATTTGGGTATCTTGAGCCCGCTCCATCAAACATGCGGTGAAACTCTGAGACCACAAAGTTGATGTACTTATGATTAGAATTCTATGTAAGAGGTGCATAGGATCTGTAGGCAAAAATTAGTTGTAATTAGATAAAAAGTAGTTTTAATTCAGCCTATATTAGTAATTCTATCTAAGTAGAAATACTATCGGCTGTGTGATCAAAGACTAAGTCAAAATGCACATGTTTGGAGAATTTTAATTGTACCATTTATTATTTTTTTTTATCTTTAGAAGCATTTTTCAATATATTTGTCCTGTACAAATTCATACATACAGATATATGTACAGAACAGACTTGATTACTATAAATTGAAACAAAATCACAAGTTAGTTATTCTGTTCTTTTGAAAAGAGGACAGGGCTAAGATCCAGCGCTTTCATTAAACAGATTTTAAACATTTATTATTTTAAAAGAATTTGAAGCACTTGATAACAGAAGGCATCAAAAGAAGTGATGAGGGTTACAGTTTCCTGAGTCATCAGAAGTATTGCAGAGAGAGACCTTATCTCTTCTTGTCTACTTTTGCCAAATACAGCAGAAACATCATTTTACTTAAAGCACTAGCAACTTCCACAATTTAACTACATTCATGACTTAACCACTGGGAGGGGAGGTTCTTATTAATCCCCTACAGTCTTCTAGTTTTAAGCTATGACTTTCACCCTTTGTTCATTTTAACCTCTTTAAATAACTTCTCTCCTTTCTTTCAGATATTTTTTTAATTACTGCTTCCAGTATTATCTCCTCTTTTCAGTAGTGACTGTAGCAATTCTTGGCTATGCTGGAGTAACACACGTTCATATGTGACTTCAGTCCTTTCTTTTAGTCCATCAGAACACTCAGTTAAGGAGAGTCATCTTTAATCCAGAGCTTCCCTGTGAAATGGGTGGCACTGTGTCCATGGAATTAGTTTCCTCTGGAACCCCCAAAATTTAAAACATTTCATTATCCAGAGAAAGTCAGATGGGAGGTTACACTGGGCATAAAGGCACCTTCATTTTGTTTTGATTTAACTTATTCATTTCCTCGAGGAATAGTCTACCAAAAAGAGAAGTAGTAGTGAAAAAAACATAAAGACAGACTATCATGAATGAAGTGAGCCAGCTGTCACACTAAGAAATACACATTTGGTTCATGTTCTCTGCTACAGGATGTGGTGCGCCAACACATGAAGTGACAGTATGTCCAGCTCTAAAGTTTATGTAGAAGCTTTCAACTCTTTTCATTTTCTGCATCACCATGCTTGAAAACAGAAAAGTAAAAATATAGATCATGTCATGAACAGTATATGCTTCCAGAACTTTGTTTCATTTTGCAATGAGATATTTCTGCACACAGTATTAATGACGATATTCAACAGAACTTGTCTGATTTAATTCTTGAGGAGATTTTCAAGTCTGGTATCGAATTATGTTAAGCTAGGCAGTAAGGGATTTATATGAGAGCTCGTTTTTAAAAAGGAGTGGGTGCTGAGCAGAGGAGCCAGTCAATACAAACCCCTGTTCTAGAAAGTATCTGTAATCAGTACATTTTCATTACTGAATTCATTCTGAAATTTTTGCTTTTAAATATTTTAAAAAATTATTGCCCTAGCTGATGCTAAAATGCCATATTATGCCATGCTGTTATACCCCTAAAATGGTATGACTGACTCAAGAAATGTGATTACATGTATAGACATTAGTTGTTCATATGTGATAAATAAAACCATAATTAAAAAAATACATGATGATTTTACTAGGCAAATTTCCTTCACTGGTTGACAGTTGCATATTTTAAAATCCTAATCAGAAACCAATTTAAATGATTCAATATATTTATTTTCTTCATGCAATCGACTTCTGAGTTAAGAAAATGAGGTTTAGCATTTGTAGTTCCTTGTTGAAGCAGGCCTATGCTTCATTTTAAATTATATATAACAAAAATTCACTATACTGTTACTCCTTTTGCCCCAAACAATTAAATATTATTTATGGTCTTATACTAACACTGTGGAGTCTTGAGGGGGAAAGGAGAAGCTGATAAAAAAGTCTAGGTATTCCTTTTATCTTATAACCTGAATATTGAAAGTATTCATGGTTCAAACACTGACTAAACAAATCCACAGAGAAAAAAATCCATTAAACTAGTAAGTACAAAGTCTCTACCCCATGGACTTCCTGACCTCAAAATCACTTAAGGCAAAGACATTTTTCTGGAGAATTACTACTCTATGCTTGTCCTATTTTATATCTTTGTCTAGGTGATCCTTGTCAGAGACCAAACACTGAGCTGCGCAGATCTTTTTTGGACCCAGTACGGTTGTTCTTACGTTTGACTCATTTTTCCCTTTTACAGGATATCTCCTTAAGTCCAACGTACTTTTCCAAGCTTCTTTGCAAGCAGTACACTAACTAAATGCTCCCTCTTACACCTCTTTTACAAGGTTAAAGTAAGAGCGCAGCTCCCAGAGCGCAGCCAACAGAGGCAGCGAACAGACGCAGCAGTTTGCGCAGCAATTCGCGCAGAAGGGCGCCAGAAGGCAAAGAAGGCACCTCTCCATTTTGCACACTTTGCACAGTGGTGTGTCCTTCCCCGGGGCATGGTCATGACACGCCGCAGAGCACGTTCCCCAGTGGCTGCGGGAGGTGCTGCATCGGCTGTGTCTGAGGCCTCAACCCAGACAGACCCTCTGACAGCAGATGCAGCTCTGCAGGTGTCAGGCTGCGGGGAGTGCCTGGGGCCTCTCCGCAAGGCCTGGGCTGACAGACAGCTCTCCTGTGTGAGGTGTGCTGTGGTTGACCAGTTGCGTCACCAGATAAAGGAGTTACAGGAGGAGGTTAGTAGGCTGCGTAGCATCCGAGAGGATGAGCGGGAGATTGACAGGGCGTTCTCGGAGACTGTTCAGCTCCGGGAGTCCCCTGCCCCCACTGCAGCGGAGGTGTCAGAGGGCTCAGCACCATGTGTAAAGGTGCATCATAACGCTGTTGAAGAGGGCTGGAAGCTGGTGACCTCTCGTAGAAGGAGAAAGGCTCTTGCTCCTCCTCAAGACTTACCCTTGAAGAACAAGTTTAGCGCCCTCCAAGCCGAGGAGGAGCTGGGCATGGCTCCAAGGGAGGCAACTGGCCTGGCAGACCCTGTGCCATGCAGGAACCCCCGGAAGAAACGGTGAGTGATTGTTGTGGGTGACTCCCTACTGCAGGGGACAGAGGCACCTATCTGCCGACCTGACCCCTTGTCCAGAGAGGTTTGCTGCCTGCCAGGGGCTCGAATAAGAGATGTTGTGGAAAGACTGCCAAGGCTTGTCCATGCATCTGACTACTACCCTCTGCTGATCTTCCATGTGGGTGCTAATGACACGAAAGGCAAACTGGAAACCATCAAACGGGACTTCAGAGCTCTGGGAATGGTGGTTAAGGGTCTGGGAGCCCAGGTGGTTTTCTCCTCAATCTTGCCTGTGAGGGGAAAGGACAGGAGGAGGAGTAGACGAGTTTTCCAAGTTAACAACTGGCTGCGCCGCTGGTGTTGGCAGCAGGGTTTTGGTTTCTATGACCATGGGACCCTGTTTGAAGATCAACAGCTGATAGGGAGTGATGGGATCCACCTTACCAAGCGGGGCACGCGTATCTTTGCCAACAGATTGGCCAGCCTGGTACGGAGGGCTTTAAACTAGGCAAGATGGGGGAAGGGGAGTGGTATAGTGGCAGGGGAGTCAGTAAAACACCGCTCAAGTCAGGATGCCTCCAGCGGGTGCATACAACCAGGGGAGACAGCATGCAACGTGGCTATGGAGGATCCTCTTGCACCTCTCCTGGGAAGCATGCGTGCTTGACTGGCTCTCTCAAATGCCTGTATACCAATGCACGCAGCATGGGGAATAAGCAGGAAGAGTTAGAGATCTGTGTGCGGTCGCAGGGCCATGATCTCATTGCAGTGACAGAGACATGGTGGGATAGTTCACATGACTGGGATGCGGTCATGGATGGCTATGTGCTTTTTAGGAAAGACAGGCCAGGAAGGCGAGGTGGTGGAGTTGCTCTTTATGTGAGGGAGTAACTAGAATGTATGGAGCTCTGCCTCGGGGTGGATGAAGAGCAAGTGGAGAGCCTATGGGTAAGGATTAAAGGGCAGGGTAACATGGGTGACACTGTTGTGGGGGTCTACTACAGGCCACCTGACCAGGAGGAAGCCATCGATGAGGCCTTCTACAGACAGCTGGAAGAAGCCTCACGATCACAGGCCCTGGTTCTCATGGGAGACTTCAACCACCCTGACATCTGTTGGCAAGACAGCACAGCTAGGCACAAACAGTTAAAGAGGTTCCTGCAAAGCATTGATGATAATTTCTTGACCCAGGTGGTGGAGACGCCAACGAGGAGAGGTGCAATGCTAGACCTTGTACTAACGAACAAAGAAGGTCTAGTTGGAGATGTGAAGGTTGGAGGCAGCCTTGGCTGCAGTGACCATGAGATGGTGGAGTTCAGGATCCTACGAGGAGGGAGCAGGGCAATGAGTAGGATTGCAACGCTGGACTTCAGGAGAGCTGACTTTGGCCTCTTCAGGGACCTACTTAGGGGAATCTCCTGGGGTAGGGCCCCGGGGAAGAGGGGTCCAAGAAAGCTGGTTAATATTCAAGCATCACCTCCTCCAGGCTCAAGATCAGTGCATCCCTCAGAGTAAGAAGTCGAGCAAAGTGGGCAGGAGACCTGCATGGATGAGCAAGGAACTCCTGGCCAAACTCCAACAGAAGAAGGAAGTATATAGAGCGTGGAAAAGGGGACAGGCCACTTGGGAGGAATACAGGGACGTTGTCAGAGCGTGCAGGGATGCGACAAGAAAGGCTAAGGCCCATTTGGAATTAAATCTGGCAAGGGATGTCAAGGACAACAAGAAGGCCTTCTTCAAATACATCAATAGCAAAAGGAAGACTAGGGAAAACGTGGGCCCTCTGCTGAGTGGGGCGGGTGCCCTGGTGACGAAGGATACAGAGAAGGCAGAGTTGCTGAATGCCTTCTTTGCTTCAGTCTTCACTGCTAAGGCCAGTCCTGAGGAATTCCAGACCTTGGAGACAAGAGAGGAAGGCTGGAGAAAGGAAGACTCTCCCTTGGTGGAGGAGGATCAGGTTAGAGATCTTTTGTCTAAACTTGATATCCATAAATCCATGGGCCTTGATGGGATGCACCCACGAGTGCTGAGGGAGCTGGCGGATGTTATCGCTAGGCCACTCTCCATCATCTTTGAAAGGTCATGGCAATCAGGAGAGGTGCCTGAGGACTGGAAGAAAGCCAATGTCACCCGAGTCTTCAAAAAGGGCAAGAAGGAGGAGCCAGGAAACTACAGGCCTGTCAGCCTCACCTCCATCCCTGGAAAGGTGATGGAACAGCTCCTCCTGAAGGTCATCACTAAGCATGTGGAGGACAGGAAGGTGATCAGGAGTAGTCAGCATGGATTCACCAAAGGGAAATCATGCTTGACCAATCTGATAGCCTTCTCTGACGGAATGACTGGCTGGGGAGATGAGGGGAGAGCAGTGGATGTTGTCTCCCTGGACTTGAGCAAGGCTTTTGACACTGTCTCCCATCACATCCTTGTAGGGAAACTCAGGAAGTGTGGGCTGGATGAGTGGACGGTGAGGTGGCTTGAGAACTGGCTGGATGGCCGAGCTCAGAGGGTTGTGGTGAATGGTGCAGAGTCAAGTTGGAGGCCTGTGGCTAGTGGTGTCCCCCAGGGGTCAGTCCTGGGTCCAGTCTCGTTCAATATATTCATCAATGACCTGGAGGAAGGGACAGAGTGCACCCTCAGCAAGTTTGCTGATGAGACTAAACTGGGGGGAGAGGCTAACACACTAGAAGACTGTGCTGCCATTCAGAGGGACCTGGACAGGCTGGAGAGCTGGGCGGAGAGGAACCTCCTGAAGTTCAACAAAGGCAAGTGCAAGGTCCTGCACCTAGGCAGGAATAATCCCATGCACCAGGACAGGCTGGGGGCTGAGCTGCTGGAAAGTAGCTCTGCCGAGAAGGACCTGGGAGTGCTGGTGGACAACAAGTTAAACATGAGGCAGCAGTGTGCCCTTGTGGCCAAGAAGGCCAATGGTCTCCTGGGGTGCATTAGGCAGAGTGTTGCCAGCAGGACGAGGGAGGTGATCCTGCCCCTCTCCTCAGCCCTGGGGAGGCCTCACCTGGAGGACTGTGTCCAGTTCTGGGCTCCCCAGTACAAGAGAGACATGGCACTCCTGGAGAGAGTCCAGCGGAGGGCTACCAAGATGATTAGAGGGCTGGAGCACCTCTCCTAGGAAGAAAGATTGCAAGAGCTGGGCCTGTTCAGCCTGGAGAAGAGAAGATTGAGAGGGGATCTCATCAACGTGTACAAGTATCTGAAGGGGGAGTGTCAAGAGGATGAGGCCAGCCTCTTCTCCGTGGTGCCCAGCAACAGGACAAGAGGCAGTGGGCAGAAACTGAACCACAGGAAGTTCCACCTGAACCTGAGAAAAAACTTCTTCACTGTGAGGGTGACTGAGCATTGGAACAGGTTGCCCAGAGAGGTAGTGGAGTCTCCTTCCCTGGAGATATTCAAAAGCCATCTGGATGTGATCCTGGGCAATATGCTCTAGGTGACCCTGCTTGAACAGGGAGGTTGGACTAGATGATCTCCAGAGGTCCCTTCCAACCTAAACGATTCTGTGATTCTGTGATTCTGTGATTCTGTTATTTTACCAACCTAGTTCTCCTTACCTTCATCTGGCTATTTGACAACTCTGACTTATCTCACCACTTTCTCCATAGTTCTCCTTATCCTTTCTCATTCATACCTAGGGGTATGTATCCAGGGCCCTTTTTCCTCCTAAGCTGAACATAAAAGTGGAACAATAAAAATACGTGTGCCTCTATTGGCTGCTATTCCTAAGAAGAGAGACAAGACTACTACCCCAGCACCCTGTCACTCATGATGCATTCAGATCCAGGAGAAACCTTGCCGTCAGACAGCTGAGCTCCCACTCCAGCTCTGTGTGGAAGCTAGGCTTTGCACATTGGCTATATTGTTTCAGCTTGTATTATACAATGGGGCTTAAGTACTACCTATACTAGATGAGGGCCAGGGATATCCTCTAGTAATAGGGGAACGAGATCTCCAGAGAATAAATTTAATGACCTCAGCATCAGAAATTCCAGCCTTGGTTATATAAATTTAAGCTGCTGCAGGTAAAAAGCTGACAGACACATGACGGGAAAGAGGTGATGAGCCAAAAAAGAATGAACCATGCCCTGTCACAGTACCATCCTCTTGGCTCTCCCATGATAGTGTAAATTGGAAATTTCATCCAATCTGAACATGCTTTTTTCTGTTCTTATAAAATTTTATCCTAGACACTTCAAAAAAACTCGTCTCAAACAGGATGCTCTTAATGGTATAATGCTTTCAGTTTCAGCAATGTCAATCTGAAGTAACACCACTGACGTCAACAGAATTATTTTGGATGTATTTGTAAGAGTAAAAATGTTAGTAAAGGACTAGAGAAAACATTATCTGTTTTTATTATTGTTATAGCAGGAACCACACAAGCCAGAAAACTCCAGATAATCACTGCTTGTTGGAAAAAGCTGAGGAAAATTACTGGGGCGGGGGGGAGGGGAGTGGAATTGTTAATGTTTTCTCTCAGCTCTAAAAATAAAGCTCACGGACAAAAAACAAGAAGCATAGATAAAAGTAACAGCTGATCAGGGATACAGGAAAATACGGAAGTTCTTCCATATCAGAAAACCAGAAGACACTACAGATCTTCAGCTTTGACGCATGAACAGATATGATAGAGGGCACACACTGAGTGTTGTGAAGTATTCATTATTTCTTATAATACAGAAAATAAAGTGCTCCCAATTAAATGTTCAAGGAGACTTTAAATGAGGAAGGAGGTACTTTTTTACACAGCAAATATCCCAGTTGTAGAGTTTACTTACACAGGGCACCGTGGAGGTCCAAACTATAAATGGATCTGGAAGGGTTTAGACACATTTATGTAGCATAAAGGCTATTAAACATGAAGGTCTACTGGCAAATGGCAATTCACCGAGTGCCTATCTTACTGACCAGCAAAGGAAGGATCAGTGTAAACTTACCAGTTTTGTTACACTGCAAATCTTGCTATAGGCAAAAGGAAATACACTTCATCTTCAAAGCCAAGAACTGGTAACGTAACCGAAATCTTAACAGTCTAATCAAAGAGTTACTATTAGTCCCGATTAAAAAAAGGAAGAAAGAAAAGAATACTAATAGGAAAATAGCCTCAATAACGACACAGTCAAAACGGTTATGCACACACTTCCTACTATTTACCCCTTTCCCTGCTGTTGTGCTCCCCCTTGCATGCTCCCTTTAGACCCTAAGGTTGCTGCCTTCAGTCTCAGGGTAGCATTACAGCAAGCCAGCAGTGTCGAAGGCCTTTGCCAGGATGCTCACAGTATCGATGCTGATGGTTTCTTTCTCTTCATCCTAGGCGCCACATGGGGCTATTTTTATATTTTTGCTAACACACTTTCACATCTTCCTGTTTCTTCATTGGTCTGTAACTATATATTACATCAAAAAGTACTATGTATGGTGATTTCATTTATGCTAAACATTTGATCTTTGTTCTTTTTCTTACTCTGTAATACTGGTTTTGCCCAGTTCCCAGGAGTACATTTCTTTAACAGACAACTGGTGAGCAGCGTATAGCCGGGGGTGTCTGGTGTTATCCTTTGCCCCTTTTCTTATCATCCCATGCCTGCATTCCTCTGCACTGCATCCTGTGTTCCCCCTTTTGGGCCTCTGCTATTATACCCTATCTGTATTGCTCTACATTATAGCATTATGGCAGGGTCATAAATACTTCATGCTACACTGAATAACTACTTGTTACAGCTAACTATATAAAATAAAGTAAACCACACACTTTTACAAAGATAAGCAAAAGGAAAACAAATTAGGCAATAGACACCTGGCCATCAGAAAAACATCCTGTTAGAGCTCAGCAAACTAAAACAAAGCTCTAGGCAGGCAAAAACAAGTTCAGGCAATGTCTGACAAGTCCTAAGGCCCTGCAGAACTAGCATGAAGCCGATGGCCAGTTACTAGCCATGGCTGTGTTGTATTCATAGGGCTAGAGTTTCTAATCCTGCTTTCCTGTGGCTCCGCTATTTACCATGGCAGACACGACCATGGGTTAGATGGCTCTGACCCCGATGGCCAGTCTCACCTTGCAAATCTCCCTTGAATTCAGAAAGGAGAGAGTATAGAGAGAGCTAGAGCCCCTTTAGCAGCAGGCCTCAGGAGAAAGCACCACTGGTGTACCACTATAGCACTGGTTAGATTATTGGTACAGCATATCTGTTCCTGTAAACCAAATAAAATGTTTTCCAGTATTATTACCTGGAAAGGTACCTGGAGATCTTCCAGAGAGACAGCCTCTAAGAAGTTATTATTTCCCACAAGGAAAATGTTCAAGTTTCAAGGACATAAAACGAAGCATCTGCCCCAATGACATTTCAGAAGACAGAAGTTGCAGCAGCACAGCAGGATAAACAGTGAGGAGATTTGATATTCCCGCTTTAACATCCCTGCTCCCTGAGTGTGTGAGCCTATGTATCAAGTAAAGCCAGCAAAGATGAGGAAAAATATTCATAAACCTTTCTATAGAAAAAGATATATTTCTATATCCATGAAACTAAATGAGTTTTCCACCAGTGAAGGTTCTGATGCATTAAAATATAAGAAGAGCTGACTTACAGATCAGCTTGAACGAGGAGTCCATCCTTATTTACACTTCAGTTTTTCCCAAATTCAGGCTTTCACCAGGAAGTGTGGTTACAGCCCAGGCTCCAGCGGCAGGTAGCCCTAGTAAGGCGCATGGGAGAGACACAGAGCAACGAGCTCCCATGTCCCCAGGAGCAGGGGAGGGCTGCAGCGGTGAAGAGACTCACTGACGGCCACTGAAAGTTAGGGCCAAGGAATGGTTTCTGTCCTTCAACAGCCTTACTCTGCCACCACTGCTTACACTGACTGCTGCCTCACAGTCATAAAAAACAGTGGGCCAGCTGCCTTCATCTGCTGGTAGGAGGTATACTAACAAGGGGATGGAGAACCTTCAGAAATGGAGACTGATAAATGTAATCCAGCTGTGAATTCAAATGCCAAAGAGTAGGTGAATTTTTTTTTAATTTTCCAGACAGTAGACACTGATGGGGGAAGACTAAAAGGAGACAAGGAAATTGGGATAATGCAGAAGAGGCCAGCAGTCCACAGACTTCAGTAACGCCATGTCAGGTAAACAAGAAAAAATGCAACCAACAAACAAAGGATCAAAACTGTTAAGCTGGAAACCTAGGCTTGGCATGTGAACAAAATAATAAATGGCTCGGTGATGCCATCACTCCGGTCCACTTTGGGATCTTAAAAAGCATGTTGGGAAAAATTCCTAAGATCCCTGGGGAAAGGCCACAGAGAGCTTCAGGCTCTTCACCGCGAAGCTTGGGGCCAAGTGCTGTCCCAGTCAGCAGCACAGGACAGTAGGACCATGGTCAGCAGGTCTGAGGCCGGGTGCATCGAAGGTCCTTCTGCACCTATCACCTGCCTCCCCCTCTGCTGCAGAAGAGGGGCTGGCTGTCAACTCCCACCAGACCAAGACTGACTAGCGAGCAGCGAGACCTCACTATACTAAAGAGAGAGCAACCAGCTGCCCGCGCCAGTTTGCCATCCCAGAGCAACCACTCGCAGCCTTAGCTGCTAGCCTCACGTCTTTTTATTGAGCATAATAAAAATAATTAATCATTCCTTTACTACTGTTCATGGTAATGTTAATATATTTACTATCGCCTCGACTTCTTCATGCCTGTTAAAAAAAAGTAGTAACCATCATGATGATCAACATACTATTGAGCAGGGGAACAGAAGGATATGCATTGTTTTACAAAATATGCTATATTCTATAACATACAGAAAGCAACTTGCTTTACTAAAGTGTACTCTAAACACTCCTGTTTCTATTTCAAACTACTTTCTGCTTCGTCTTTAATCTTATGATTTCTATTCCACGAAAACCCTTGATGGCATTCATTTTTTAGCATGTTTGCTATGGGGTTGGGTCAAAGTCTCTGGAAGGAGAGCCTCTTCACGTGTTTAGTTTTGTATGGTGATCGACTTTCTGGAACATGTTTCATAAAAATCAACACAATAACCTGTTCATAAGTGGCCTGTACGAACATGTAATGGAAACAAAGAGACCAAAGGGTCTTCCTCCTTCCTGAACAAGAGAGAAGAGGCTGAGAAACGAGTCCTTAAGCACAAGCATGCAGCCCTCGCGTGTTAGACCCTAGCCACCGCACGAGTACAATGGGTGAACACTGCCTGCAAAGTCCCCAGCCAGTGCCACAGGCCCTTTCTATCTCATAATCCCCTAATAGCACACAGGAAAACCAACAGGTTTTCAAGGAAATCAGGACGCTTCCAGCAATGGACACACACTATTACCAGTATCACTCTACTTGACTGTATGCTTCCCTGGTACAGTCCCTCTTTAATCAAAATACTCCTCTTAGCATCTGTTTGAATTGCATCAAGTCAATGTGATTTAAAGCAGGTGAAATAGAGGGAGCCCTCTATTTCCATACACATCTTCTATATATCCCTTCCAAAGGCATGATGGACTCCTTAGTATTTTTTAATACAGAAGGATTTCCGGCCCAGAATTCCAATTACAGGATTACAAGGAAAAGTATCTGGATGTATTAGTAGTCCCTTGTCAGATATCATGTAACAGGGAATTCCTTATTCCCTGTGAGAGAATAAGGCCAATTCCTCAGAAGATGCGATTGGAAACACTTGTTTTTAAAGTTTATCTAGAGGCATAAGTGTATTCCAATGATATATGTACCAAGAGTTCAGTCAACACTGAGAAAAGAAAACAGTTATATTTTGTGGTGATGCCAAACAGAAATTGCCTGAACAAACCAGAGACAGACAAATTAATCTCTGATTCACATCTGTTTAAGTCCAGAGAACCTCCAGTGATATCTATACAGTCATCGTGGACTTAATCCAGATAACACAGAGTAAGATTTAGCCCATCCTACTGATAATAAACTCAATGCTTCCTTCCGTATTTTAAAGTATTTGCACGGAAGTTTTTTTGTCTATTCAAACATGCTCACTAAAATCAAATATGTCACGTTCCCTAACCTTCTCAGTTTTTCAAAAGACTAATGTACTATATAAACAGCTCTGCTTCAGACAAAAAGGATAACCACCACATAGATCTTTTTCTCTCACATAAGCAGGAAATTACGACTCATTAAAATTTCTGAAGTTGTGAAACCTATTCCAGTCACCAAAAAGAAACTTTGACTGATTTTCAGATTGTTCATTTAGTCTTCTGCTTCAGCTTAGGAAGAGTTAAGGATGCTTAAGGTATTTAGTATTTTTGGATAAGACACCTCATATTTTTCTTCACACTTTTTAATAGAAAGCCCCCTAAAATAAGGCTCCAAAACACAGACTGAATTTCAGACATTCAATTTTAAAAGCCTACTCTTCTCATAATATATATATAGGGTTTTTTTTTTTTTCTTTTTTACTAACTGCATAGCTTCTGGCTAATTAGGCAAGGTGCTTTTTTCTAGAACTATGCTTATTTATTCTTTACAAATGAAACAATGACTTAAAATTTCTGTTTTGATTAACATGAAAGTTCATAAACACAAAACTTCTAATTTCTTATATTAAGGAATGCCATGCAGTACAGCAAATTATCTCAAACAATCACTAGTGCCAAGTACCCTGCTGATGTATTTGAATAAGTGTTAAATTTATTCTTCTGGTGCAAAGACATTGGCATGAATGGATGAAAATATGCATTTTCATCTTTCAAAAAATTGTATTTCCATGCTTATCTCGGAGAATGTTCTGTAACAGCCAGATTTTTCTCCAGTATCGAGTACTATTTCTGAAAATGACATATGATTTAATAGAGCAGAACTGTAGCTGTGTTAATATCTATTGCTGTAAGTTCCTTCTCTATCTATATGGTCTTATACCTACATCCAAGTCTGAATCAGATCTCAGAAGCCAGCTGGGGTTAGCCTTAATCAAAAGTAGGGCAGACGTGGCCAAGGGGTACCTACCAAATACTGAAGGAAGCAGTACTGTCCGTTTCCAACATGTAAAACTCTGCCTAGGTCAGTATGCAACCGATGTCCTGCAGCCCCAAGCACTCTGATACTGTGGTCCACGTTGAGTGCTGAGGTCCTGTAATAGGTTGTGTAAGAGTCGTCATTTTTTAATCCCATTGATCTGGCCAGGCTCCAAAATCAGCTACTAACAACTGGATCATTGAAATTCACCTGAAGTTCCATTTAGATTTTTTTTATTATTTCCCGGTTCACACGGTCACAAACAGTCATCTCTACAAGGTGGCCGCATTGCATTTAGCCAAGGACCTCCTGTTTCTGCAACAGCGCAGGAGTGAGAGGCAAGCCACCTTACTGAGAATCTTAAACTCCCACTAACCACCACAGTAGCTGGGCATTGTCATTGTAAACTGAATATTCAAAATAAAAAGTCCACTACACTTGGTTTTCATGAAGAGCTTTGATCCTTGTGGGAAAACTGCTATAACAAAGGAAAGCATTGTATTTTTATCATTAAATTACCTGTTCAAATCAGGTCAATGATGACTGGAAGTTTCTTCCCTCTGATAACCGGTACCTTCTATGAAAGAAGCTAGTTGCTGCAGACCATTTCTTACTCATCAGAGTGCAAAACAACAGGAAAAAGTGGCTAAGGACTAAAGCAGATATGGTGCCCGAACTACCTGTCGATATATAGTCAGGATTCCTGAGCACCTTCCGTAGCAGGTTCTGTGCTGTACCAGTGCCTGGTAGAAAGGGTCTATGTGCCAGGAACGTGGTTCTGGAATTTTTCACTGGGACTTGCTTCAAAACTCTGAAAAATCATAGTATTCCATGTATTACTGTTATGGTTTTACGAGTGCTGTTAGATAAATACCTATTAAGTTGATAGAAATTGGCCTCTGCGTGATCCCTCCCCAATTAACTGAATCCCGACAGGCTTCACGTGGAGAAACAGCACATGAGGCAAGGCAGCTGCTGCTGTTGATCAAAAGAACAGTCTAGAATATTCACATGAAGGTATCAGATTTGGACCAGCCCCTGAGAGGATCCAAAACCCATCCTATCGGTGGGCAGGAAAAAGGCCTTGTATGACTATGCCCATGATTGGGTCTGGGCTATAAAAGGCCGCTGCTGGCACTGCACTGGGGGAGTTGGCCGTTGGAGTTGGTGCTGGTGAAGGAAGAAGGAGAAGAAGACAGAAGAAGAACAACGAGAAGAGCAACGAGAAGAAAGAAGCGGCGGTGAGGCTATAAGAGCGAAGCCACTTACAGTCCCTGGGCTCATAGGAGTGAAATCACTTAGGGCCATAGCCTCACCTTAGCAGAGTGGCGTCGACAACCTCCCACCGTAGGCTGCTGGGCAGCTGTTGTCAGGGCCGAAAGCACCAGATCAGAAAACCATGCTCCTCCCTACTCCCCCCTACTCCCTCCTGGGACGGGATGCCAGACCAGGACACACCTTCTCCACACAGCTGCCTGACGGTCTGTAAGTCAACCAATAGAGGCATTGCTCCTGGGGATCAGCACACCCCGTCGGTGTGGCCAGATCACAGATACAGGTTGTATCCAGACACGGTTTTATATTGAGGATCAGCACACCATCCGGTGTGGCTAGATCGCTTCTACGGCTTTGTTCCTGGGGATTGGCACACCAGGCCAGCGTGGCCCGATCAGGGCAATCTCCCGCCTTTAAACCCCTCCCTTCCTCTTTCAAAAATGTGTCAATACCACTTATAATCTTATTTCTTTTGCAACCTTTACTGATTACTGTGTGACCTTATTTGTCTCGTTGTTGTTTTTCCGGAAACTTCCTGCAAATACCACTATATATAGTTATCATACATTTGTGTTAATTATTTAGCTGGAGTTAGTAAAGTTATACTATTTGTAAATCCATTCATCCGAGTATCGTATTCCTATACTGCCTAAATGAACCCATTTCTTTTTTTGGTAAGTCCCGAGGAGAATAATCTGTTTTCCCAAATGCCCTTTAACTGCTGTGGATGTTCCTCTGTTATGGAGTGGGACGATTACCTTCATGCAAAATTAAGCCCCAGGCACATCCAGTGAGATATAATGATATGCGGTTTTAGTACAGAATTTCATATATGAGTTAGCATCACAAGGTTTGCAAAATATAAAAGCCAGCAAGAGGCTCACACCCACAAAGAACACATTACAGCAACTGAAAATGTGGTGTATAGATTGGAAAATCCAAGGCTACCCAGGAACAGAAAGTTCATAGAATTAAAGGTTTGAAATACTTAAAATTATGGCTACTTTTCATTACAGCTTGTTCATTTGGGGCCAATACAGAGCTCAAGGAGATGCCATTGTGCATTCAGAGGGTGCTGATACTTCATGTGGGAACAGCTGCTCAGCAAAAAAATGGCTAACCCTGTTAGTGCCAATACAATTAAGAAAATGCTTCCTTATTCTTGCTTTAAAAAATATAAATGAAGAAACCAAAATGAATAGAAATATGCTAACGCTGACTACATGGGCTGCCATTTTGGTCAACTTTGATTCTTATCTAACTTACGGGCAGATTTCTGTAGAGCTTAGCGTTAATCTTGCAGAGCCAGGAAGCATGAATTAAAGTTATCTTAGCCAGTATTTCAGCAGAGCAGGTTGCATGTTCCTGAATAGAAACACTTTTCTTAGCTAGTAGTGTTGCTGTAACTCTGATGTCTAAGAATATAGAAGCAGCAAGATTTGCAAAACTAAGTGTCATCTATTATATTTGGAATAAGACATTTTAGGGGGCAGGAATACAAAACCTTTCACAAGTCTGATCTAGACACAGCAGGCATCAAGCTAAGTATAGGCTGAGAATGACTGTTCTGGGTATAACCTAAATTAAAATTACTCAGATGTCTTCAGAGAAGAAGATAGCTGACAAAGTATGTCAACTATAGAAGGGAATGCCTGTGGAACAGCCATGGGTTAATAGTTGATGGGATGTAGGGAAAACTATAATGGTTATAAAACTTTTACTTAGTAAATACTGAGTCTACAATTTTTAATATTCAGTGGAGTTGATATTCAGTGAACTTTTACTTCCCAGGATTGTCTTTGAAGTTATGGTGTAGCTCATTTTCCTTGTTCCAACTGGGTGTTTCTGTTCTCTACTGATTGTCTTTGTGAGTAGGCTCTGCTCTGTAGCTGCTGTTTGGCTTCACCCACACCATCTCCACAAAGTCATTTTAATGTTTCATGGAGAATGTGAATCTGAGATACGTATGTGTAGGGTCCATGCATTTTGATGAACCAGTTATGGGGACTTTCATAATGCTTATACAGATATTCTAGGAGACATATATCTATCTCACCAACATAAGGACAACCTTCAGCAAGCAAGGACATTCCTCTAGGAGGTTAGACTGTATCACTGAAAGAGCTGCCTGAATATCAGGACCCTGAGTGCACTAAAAGGGCTTAGTTGCCCTGACCAGCCAACTGATATCTCCATCCGCTGATCCAAGAGTTCCATTTCAGCCCAGGCCTGGACCTTCGGTCCTTGCCAGAGCCACATGGTAGATGTGCCTGCGCCTAGCCCTTTCTCCTCCTGCTCTAGCTTAAGACTAGTTTTCATGGATGGACTCCAGACCTATAATGTAGGTAGCCAGGCCTGTCCCTTGGATCAATCTTGTCATAGCCTTGTTTCCAACCCATCTCTTGCCGGTCCCAATTGGACTCCCTGGATGGACACTGGACCAGACTCATCACCTTGCTTTTTCTGAGGCTGCTGATAGACTCTGTCATTCTCACCACTCTGGTCCTGCTCAGGTCCAGTGGGACTGTACCCTAGTTGGTGAGGACGCTGCTCCTGCCCGTGCTACAGCCAACCTCAGCTCCAGCTCATCTTCCCTGTGGGGTAGCCCAGCTCCTGCTGCTCCCTGACAGTGAATACCACATGAACATTTGGCAAACATAACAATATCGTCACCAACTCTATTTTCATGCAGAAATCTATATGGGAAATCATCAACTATACCACATACCAAAAGGAGATCATAACTTCCAGTAAATGTTCCTAGAATGTTACCTTTTCCTCAGCATATGAACAACTCTCAGGAACCCCAGATATATTTTAACTACTCTTTTCCTGCAAATCAACAAGTTGAGTTAATCAGGTTTTCCCCAGACAAATTGCTTCCAGTCTGTTCTAAGCCTGATGTTTGCTGGAACAGTGTCAGAGCTGAAAAAGGACCTACGTAATCAATATCTTCATTCTCCAAATATATGTTAGTTTAATAAATATATTCTCTGTCAGTACAAGCTTTGGCTCTGTTTCCAAAATGAGCCCTTCATTTAGTTACATAGGTAACATTAGTATTTCTAAGCTTTCCTGGAGTTAGGCTAGCTGCAGATGTTATTCCTACAGCCATTATAAAGCAAAACTTGGGGGACCATCTCAGAAAATTCACAGGGAAAAGATGCCTGTTGGTATTAAAGTGCCTTATTCATGAGAGCTGCACAGGAACCAATGCAGAACAAAGACATAACAGAATGCTAGAAATATAAAGCACTTAAGTATTTTCACCAAAGGCAAATTATGAGGCTTAATTAGGCTAGAACAAAAACATGTGAATTTTTCTTTAGCATTTCAGTTTACCAACCTCTTGCTAAGACTTATAGAGCAAATATGGGTAAAAGTTATAGGTTATAGTTAAGGAAAGGGACTAGGTCCCAAGAAGTACTTCAGTACAGTCACTTCAGTCTCTTTGGCTCAGAGGCACTGCTTGACATAGAAATATCATTGTGGCAGAGTGAACATAAACGTATTGCTATGTGTTAAATATTTCACTAAGACTTTGATGAGGATGCTACAACTAGCCACATTAAAAGTATTTTTCTCTAACTTATCAGAATGCAATTTGCTAGCACTGCATAGTTATTTTTCCTTCCTTCAATAAATACTTTTCTACTCTACTTATATATTTCCCTACAAGCTTTGTAGCTGATTTCACAGTTAATGATGTATAAAACTTTCCCAAATGCACAGGGAAATTTCAAAATACTTCTGCCATTAATTCTGGTTACTTAACAGCATAAAATACAACCACAGACTACACAATTATCAGTACCATTTTAAACGGAGCGTGAACAGTGTGATAGTTACAACCTCAGACTTAATCTTAAAAAGCGCACAGTAAGCCCTTGTCAAACAGAGACTATTAATAAACAGATATGGTTTAGAACAGTGTTATTAACATGGAGAATAAAGGTACTCCACACTCTTAAGGCTCCAGTAAGAGACTTAAAAATGGTATTTAGAAAATTGGTTTACATTTAAAAGCGTGAGATTTGTTCTCATGGCAGTTTTGTCTTGTTAGTATTCGATAGTCTTAGCTCTTGATCTGTTTCCACTGATGCATGCATGCCCACAGACCCACGTCATTGCTATTGCAGCATCATCTCTATGTGCATATTGTGAAAGTATATAATTGTTTCCACTTACTGTCTCTTCAGGCTTACATTCTCTCTGTATAGATACTAGAATATTTTGCTGTCCCGTCACCTTTTTACGGCGCAGGCTACTGTAAAACTAACACACGGAGACAGACCCCCACATAGCAGGTAACTGTGACCCCAGTCCTACAGCAAGCTTTGCCAGGGTGAGCCCTGGCTGCCGCGAGCGGCTCATGTGCAAGATCCAGGACTCTCACATCAGCAGATGTAAAATCCCTTTGTTCCTCTCAGGAGCATGAGAAAAACCGCAAGGTTTTCAGTGCACAGTGGAATTAACAGGCCTGGTTTCCTACAAATTTGAGTGGCTATGTATTTTCTCCAAACCCTGTATCTTAAATATCTCTTTGGAAATCTCTGCTACTCCCACAATCTCGCTGAAACTGGCCAACAGGCTCAACAGCTGCGCTGGGGAGAGACAAAACATTACACAAGGAAACAGCCTCAGAGAGGCTTCTGCTCCTGTTTCTTTGTGTAATGTTTTGCCTGTCTCCACCATAGTTTTTTCTTTAGCATAGACAGGACTATGCTAAAATCACCCTGTCATACACCTTCTGGATCTTCCCTGTTTCTGTGGCTTTTTTGAAGCACAACGCCGCGCAACCCGCCGCTACAGGACGCTCCTACGCCCCGCTACGTGCCCTTCCACACAGGCCTGGCTCTTTCAGCGGCTCCCTCGCTCCGTGAAGCGCCGGGAGAGGCAGATACCACCGCATTTACGTTCAGAGCCGCCTGCGCCTGGTGAACCACCGCCGTCGCTGCTGCTGCTCCAGCTCCTGCAGCGTCTCCCTTAAAAGGACCAGCTTAGGGACAGACGACACCGGGCACGGAAAACCTGGCCTGGAGAAAGAGCAGCAGCAAAGGAGGTAGCAGATGAGCTCGCACTTGAAACCGTGCATGTTCACTTTTTTTTTCTAAAATAAAAATAATAAAAATAAATAATAAAAATAAATAATTCTGACAATTAAAAAAAAAAGCTGGAAAACAGCTCAGGTAGTGAAAAGGGCAGAAGTGCGGGAAAACAAAACGAAACAAAAAAGAAAACCCAAGTTGCCTTATGATCCCTGAGGGAATCTACTTGGGCCGCTCGGGAATCGCCGCGAGGCTACCCAGCCTCCGCGTAGCTCTACCAAGCCTCCCTTCGCCCGTACGGCCTTTTTTTCCCCCCTTTTTTTTTTTTTAAACTCCCGCACTTCGCCGCCTCCCCACCTCAGCGGCGGCGGCGGCGGTTGGGACGCGCGCCTGAGGCGGGAAGGGCCGCCGGGCGCGGGGGGGGGGGCCGGCGCAGCCCGCCGGGGGGCTCCCGCGGGCGGGCGGGCGGCACGGGGCCGCCCCGGCCCCGCGCCAGGGGCGGAGCGCGCCGGCGGCCCCGCCCCGCCCCGAGCCCACCGGCGGGGAGCGCGCTGCCGACCTCGCTGCCCGCGCTGCGGCCATGAGGCTCTTCGCCGGCGCGTTGCAGGCGGCAGCGCTGCTGCTCGCCGCCTCCTCCTCCTCCTGTGAGTACTGGGCGCGGGGGGGCCGGTGGAGCCCCCGGGAGGGCCGGGCGGAGCGGCCTGGCGCCGCCGGCGGCAGGGCCCGTGTCGCGCCGCACCGCACAAGGGCTCCGGCCCGCGTGTCCCGCCGCAGCGGCCGTTGTCCCGAGCGGCGGCGGCGGGGCTGCGGACGGGGTGGAGGCTTCGCGCGCGCCGTGGGGAGGCGGTTAAATCCCGTTAAAGCCCCGCCGCGGTGAGAGCTGTAGCGGCTGGGGGGAAGTTTGGTGTTTTGGATGATTGAGTTTGGTTGGTTGGTTTGGTTTGTTTTTTTTTTCCTCTCCACCCTTTCGAACCAGATCGGAGGTTGCACAGTTGACATCGCCAGTTTCTCTAGAGAAGACCCCTAAGAAAAACGAGAGTTATGAGGCTTAACTTTCAGGCCGTTTTTGAAATAAAAGCAGTAAATCCAAACAAAAAAAAACCCTCAAAAAACTAAAAACCAAAGAGCACTTTTGGTGGGGGTGAAAGTCTACACATAACATAAGGAAGCACACACATCCCCCACCGGTTATTTCAGCCTTTCCCTACTAATCCCTCCATCCGCGTGAGCGTGAGCGCGCGAAGAGCGGCGGCCCGCAGGGGAGCGGGACACGAGTGGGGGTCTGCGGCGGTGGGTGCCCCGCACATCAGTCAGAAAAAGGGCACAGAGGGGTCAGCCTAGAGCTAGACTGGAAGGAAACGCCTGCTTGACGCTGTTCCCTGCAGCATGCTGTGATTATGGCCAGGGGTTTTCAGTGGCTTTGAGTTAGTTGTGGCTTTGCTGTTAGGACGGATCTGGTGTTTGGTGGTGTTCTTGTCAGGCGCGTACCACAACGCCTCCTTTCCGATGGCTGGTCCGAGCAAAGGCGCAGCCTCCTGATTTCTTGCGCTCTAACTCAGGTGGTGGGAGGCCAGATTCGGCTGATAATCATCAAAACACATTTGCGCAAAAGGAGAGGCGTAAAAGCCTGAGCTGCCCGAACTGCCTGTTCTGAAGAGTGAAACGCCCCACGCAATGTTTCACAATTTTCCTTAGTAAAGAAGTCAAAAGGTAGATATCAAAATTAACTTGACATAAAAAATGCAGAAATATCAGGCAAGCCAGCGATGTTAATATACTGTCATTGTTTAGTGTGGTGAAGCTACAATATGAATTATATAAAAAAGAAAAGTGAGGAACGTAAACAGCTTTACAATTTCCTTGTATTAAAAAAAAAAAAAAACTTTTTTTCTTTTTTGGAGAAACTATCCGTAACCTGCTCTGCTAATATAATATGACCTCCATTTAACAACAGAATACTGCCATTTCATCTCATGCAAAATCAGCCTGCTGTCTTTATAATGCTGCTTCCTGATAACGTGTTCTAGTTTTACTCAGGGTACAGTAAACCTTCTGGCAAGCTGCGCTGACTTACGGTGTAGGAAGATAATCAGAGAGCTTGATCCAAAGGCAATGGAAAGACTTCTGAGACAGGATTAATCACATCTAACTTTAGATGACTACATTGGATTGCTTGTATGCGAACTTGTTTTCAGGACTCCCTTTATAATGTGCTGAGAGGAGCTGTGACCTTTTGAGGCTCAGGTCAGTGTACTATTTAACTACCTACTTTAGGATGGGATAAGTTGCGCCCTGGAAGTAGTTGTTTTTCACTATGGGTGGATACACTTGATTAAAAAAAAGGCTGCTGCACCTTAACACGTGGGTCAGGCTCTCATGTGCGTTTATTTTAGATCAGGCGCCTCAGTGCAGTATCCTGAAATACAGACTTAAGGTTTAGACTTAAGTAAAAGTGCATCATTCACTTAAGTTTGAATTTTCAGTTAGTCATAGAGTAGCATTTATATTGTATGTTCTGATTTTTACTTTTCGTATTCTAATCCTTTTTTATTTAATGATTATGTTTGCATCTTTGTTTTTTGCCCACTTCCATAAACCACTGCTGAGCTTTATATTGGTTTCAGCATGAGTTAGAGTGGTTCATTAATTAACACTACAGGAGAAAGCGTGAAATGCATCAAATACTATGAACTGCAAAAAGTGAGAGTGGCAGTAGATTTGTCCTCACTCCAGTTAAGATTTTTGGGCAGGGTCTTGGATTTGCAGTTCGTAAAAATCATCTAGCTAATATAGATCTGGGGTCAGGGGTTGCTTTTGTTTTAATCTCCAGAATTTGAGTTTCATCCGTACCTCCCGGGAAGAGCAAGTACTTGAGTGGAGACTATCTGTGGGATGGTCACATTCATGTGGCTACTTTAAATTCCCTGGTTTAACTATTTCAGCCCCATCCTTTATTCATTTGAATTTCATGGAGGTTACTGTGCAAATCGGAGATCTCTCTGATGCACTGTGTGCTGTCAGGGTCACTGTACCTTTTTTTTCTTTTCTTTTTTTTTTTTTTTTTTTCAACCAACAGAAGCGGAATGACTTTGGGACGAAACACATCTACTTACCTCCTGGGCGTCAAGAGAAGATTACCAGATAGAATTTAATATGTGACTTTTGAAATGTTACCCAAATGAATGTACAAAATTGTGTGTTGGAAAAATGTGATTTTATGTACCCACACCTCTCCGTAGCACTATGTTTAGTTAGACTAGACATAAAACCTGCCAGAAATCCTTACAAATGTGTTTATTTTAATGGTGAATGCAGCAGTGGGCAAACTGAGTTTTGTCACATGCTAGGAATTCAATGAGTAGTGCAACTAACTTATTAGTGTGTGGCTCTTCTCCCTATCCTCATCCAGAGGACAACAGTTTGGTACATGCATGAGCTGGAGAGCACGTATTTCTAACTCTGAAGGTTTATGGGTGTTACCCAGTGTGTTGATTCTTACAGGAGCTGGTAAAATCAAGTCAGTTCAAGATTTTGTCCTGTTCATTTTCAACAAGTTATCAGAGCTATCTCTATCTCATTTACCTTTCATCTCTGTGTTTAACACAGGCACAGATCTTCACTTCCTACATCTGAATGCCACTTCTGAAATGATTTCTAGGAATGGTTTGTACACTCTTCATATAAAGCTGGAAGAATTGGACTGATTTTGCCCTTCTAAAAGTTTGCTTATCCAAATTAGCATTGATTTCAAATTACGTTGTCTCAAGCTCATGACCGTTTATGCACTAGTACAACAAACCCACAGATGCGTCACGCAAGCATTCGTTGTGACAAGCACTAACCCGTTCTGCAGGAAGCACACCGACCTTCAAATACAGCCTGGCCGACCACAAGCAGTTCTCTTTTTAGCTGCGTCCGCACCTGGCATTAAAGAAGGAAAACATCAAGCTGTCCGGCAACAATGTCGTTTATCCCCTCTCCCTGTCCTTTTCCAGTGGGGATTTGGTACTTTGTTTTAACTTGGAGATTTCCTTGGTTCAGTTCTGTTTCACTGTGAAAAGTGAACACTGAGACTTTTTTTTTCCCTCTGGATCATGATGGGAGCAAGCAACACCACAGAGTGTCTTTACTCAAGATTTCAAGGCCCAGCTTTGTGGCTAATTCTGGGCCCCAAATAGCTTTCTCTCTGTTTGTGCTCAGAGCCCTCCACGTTGCAGTTGTCTGCCAGCTTTCTTCCCCAACTCCTTCAAAAACTATACCATGCTCATGGGGCTCACTTGGGTCAGTCAGGACATCAAATCCTCGCACTTCCCTTCTCTGGTAAAGGCCAAAAGCCTCGCAGTTTTGCTGTGGACTGGTGGTACCATGCGATCTGTTGGGTTCAGCGACAGCTTCAGTTGTTTAGAGCCATTGCTACAGAAAAGGGCATGATTCGTTTCCCTTTGACTTAATGCAGAACGCAGTCCGCAGAATGCAGTCCTGTCTCCTGGGCTAAAGTCTGCTGCTATTCCTGGAGTGATACACACATCTTCGATTCCAAAGCCATTTTTGGGGGATATAGAATAGTTTGCAGATGGTGTCATTTTAAGATTTTTCTCACCTGTCACGTTCAGTGCCATGTGTTCTCTGTGTCATATGCTTATGCAGTACCCCATTTTAAGATATATTTGTATGTTGTATCTTTTAAGCTAGAGCGGGTTCATGCTCTCTTTCAAGGTACGGTTGATTAGCTATCCTTGCTGATCTGAACCTAGGGCTAATGCAGTCCTGCCTTCCCTTCCACCTCTGGTTCCCCCTCTCTTACCTTCATCCAATTCTGCATGGAGCCTGTTTCCAGCTGGTCGAGCTAATAAAAAATACTATATTGATTTGAGGATTTTTTTGATAGCATTAGTTTTCTGTTTGCTCATCATCCTGAATCAAATCACTGAGCAGACCAGCTCCAGTCCTGCAAAGAAAAGACAGGAACATCTGGCAAGGAGGAGGGGACAACGGGGCTCTGATGAAGATCTGTTTTGGCAGGGCTTGGCCCTTCCTTGGGAAGCGTAGTTTAACTATGCTCCTTTTTTTTTTTTTTAATGCAACCAGTGTAGAAGTTCTTGTCTTTTTTTTCCCTAAATTCTCTAATTAAGTAGTATAATACATCTTCCAACACTGCGCTCAATCTTGGTACTAGAGAGATCAGACATGAGTTTGTAAACCTTGTTATTCTGACATCTTTCTTAAGAAAGGTTTCATAACCCCTAAGAAAAAGCCTTATTTCTGCACTACTTATTTCATGTTATTTGCTTGCCTGTGATGGGATATTGTTGTAAGTGACAAAACTAGACTGTGGTTGGCAGAGGCAAAATTCACGACGGATCTCCTTGCATGTGTGTGAATGCCGGAGTTCTCATTCCGTGTGGTTTATCTTTAAATTTTACCACTTCTATATAAACCAGGCCTGAGAAGAGACTAGCCAGGCCTTGCCAGAAGTAGTCTTAAGGGTATGATGGTATTTCACTGGCAGATAAGATCGTTCTTTATCTGAGTTCACTTAACCTGCCAGGCGCTCAGTGGATGTGTTAATGCGCTGTCAGTCCCAAACCAAGGGATCCAGCTTCTTAGTGGAGTTTATTATCTTGCCGTGCTGTCCGTGTAGCAGCAGAACAAGCTCTCATCTGCCTGTAGAGGCCTTACAGACATGGTTTAGGGGAAGATTTGCATGAGAAGTTCTTTTCCCTCTGCTGTAGGTGATGCTGATCCTATGTTATTACTTAAGGAAGGTGCCATGACTCTGTCCTTCTGACTCCTTTGTTGACCAGGTCTCCTATCAGCTCCGGAGAGGAGAGAACTTGGGATACTAATTATGAGGAAGATAAAGCTGAGGATGGGAAGGAGTTCCTGTTTGTTTAATGGTTGCATAGTGGAACAGTTACTGTCATTTTCAACGGGCTAAGAGCAGACCGTTGTAGCACCGTGCTGTTATATTGTTGTTACATCTAGCTCTTGTCCACAGTAGTTTACTCATTTAGATGCTCAGGGGAAGTGACAGATGGTGTACTAACATTTTTTTTTCCCTTCATAGTAATAAAATACCTAAAAACATCCAATTCTCCTTGTTTTTCCAGTTGGACAGGGTTCTGAAAATGCAAACACTACAAACAACTCCAGAAGTTCTGACCTCTTTCCTGTGGAGCAAAACAGTAGCGTGCAAGGTAATACGCTTGGCACTTCTGTTGCTATTCCTCATTAGCATCTAAAAAAGCAATATGTATTTTTACATACCTTAAACTATCCTTGTAGTAGTTTACCCTATTGATTTGTGAGCACCGGTTGTGCAGGAAGGAGACACTCTGATCCTCGTGCCTATTCCAAGCCAGTTAAACTTATTCAAGAGGAACTGATGAACCGTGGAACGCAACTTGATCTTCACTACCCTTAGGAAACTGAGCAACAGGATGTTACTGCTTTGCCAAAGGGAGAGAAGAAATTAAGTGGGGAAATTGTACGCTTAGGACCAGAAATAGCTGCCAGCCTCAATTTAAAATTAAAAAGAGGAACGCCAGCTCAAGAAGTCTGCTAGACTGTTGGTTTCAGTGTTGTTGAGGCACTTGTTCAGTTGATTTGTAATGTGAAAATGGATTCCAGGTCCACAATATCTGTATTTGTTGCTACAGTACAGGTTTATTTCATAGCGTAAGAGAAAATTTTAACTTAAGCCTTAAACTTCACAGCCTTAAGCAATGTGTGGTGTTTAAGCTATCCATGCAAAGAGCATATTCTTGAGTCATTTTTTCTCCATACTCCTTCACTCCTCTCATTTACTGTTGACGAGCAAGTGGGATGCACATCCAGTACTCTGCTCACTGACTCACTGTATATCTGTGCTAATTGCATCCCTGACTCGCACCTGAATTCCTGGCAGTCCACGTGGCTTCTCTTCTCCTGTATGAGCATGCAGTCTTCATGCAGATGCATTCCCAAAGTCACAGCAATCAGCATTCAGAACTTCGGGAAAACCCGGAGATGTATTCTGTTGACAGTATTGGGCCAGTGTGGGAAAGGTTGAGCCCCAGGCGTATCCATGGCTTATGCTGGTGTAAAAGTCAGTGTAGCTAAGAAAAGAATTTGGCTTTTGTTGTGCAATTATAGACTGTTTCTCAAAGGCAGTTTAATCTCCCAGGTGTCTCAGGATAATGGTTGTGTGCAGTACTCAGTGGTGGGGCTAGTTGGCTCTGAGTATGCCAAAGAAAAAGCAATTAAATCATTCTCTGCATTCTTCTTTTTTTTTTTCCCCCCCCTCGCTTGGTAGGTGGTGCAAAAGTGTGAGTTTGTTGCATTTGTTGTTAAACGTGAGCTTGCTGATGGCATGCATGCAATTTCAAAGAGGATTGACAAAAGTTTTTTAAAACAAACTTTTTTAGTGTTAAAAACAGTAGATCTAGTCAAAGGAAGTATGCCTGCTTCATGATTGTGGTGATGATGTTGCTATTCCTCTCATCTCAGAGGTTGTGCACTTTGCTTCCCAGCCATGATAAAAAGCTGTAGAGCTGCTTCTGCTAGGTAGGTACATAGCACTGGCAATGTGTGGGGATGCCATGAGAGACCAGTGACTTCAGAGAAAATAATAATTGTAGAATGGACATAGGCAACAGCCCAGAACTGGAGAGAGGGGAGTTTGAGCTGTGGCACTGTCAAGAATGGGAGTTACAGAACAGGCCAGTGGATCTATGCGAAGAGGAAGAGACCATTAAGGTGTAAGAAATGTTGAAGAGGGGTACAGTGATGAGGGCAGAAGTGAGGGCGGGGAGTTGCCTGAGAACCGAGGAGTAATATGAGAAGGGAGGGAAAAACAGAACTGCAAAAGTAGAAATGAAAGAAAAGAGACGGAAGCAGTTGACTGAAACCTAGTTTATATTAAAAATGTCCTTTGAGATAGGTGCATTCATAGAGCGTTTTTGTGTAGAGACAGCATAAGCCCACAGGAAGGGGCTACAGTCCATCCCTACTTCAAATGACTGTGATATATTTATTCCTAGTGTGAGCCCAGTCTGTAACAGAGATGCAGCAAATGGAAAAAATGATTTGAGGGGCAGGAAACGAAACTGAAATAGAGAAATAAAAACTGGAAGAAATCCACAGTGCATAAGCAGGTCAGGAAGGTCAGTGAGAATGTGGCTGGTACAGCAACTGAAAGTTGAAGAGAGCAAACAGAAAGAGATGTGAAAAGTTCAGGTGCAGACCATTTGGATAGCACTGTGCATGCACTGTAACCATGTTCCTGCTGCATTGAAATCTGGAAACATTTTTCAGAGGGATAAAGCCATCTGCTTTGGGCCAGCATACTCTCTGCTCCATTCTCACTTGTGGCCTGCACGCATAGATATCCCGAGGAGGATGTTGTGCTTCAATTATAGTATCTTAAAAATGACAATGAATAATTCTTTCCATGTTTTCTTTTTGTCCTTGAAGGGGCTAATTGTTCATCCAATCTCTCTATTGCCTCAACCACACAATCTACAGCAACATCTGCAGCAGGTACGTATCTGTTCATCTGTCTACTACTATGAACCTAGAAGCTGGTTCCAAAACTATCCTAAATCATAGAAAATTCTAAAGAAATCAAAAATGGGTATTTGAGAGAAGCATTACAATTTTAGGAGACTGGAAGGCAACGTGTAAAATAACTCAAGAATCAAATTGTACTGTTTTTCAAGTTTAGGTAGCATGCTTAATGGGTGGAAGCCATGCCATTTACAGTGCCATAAAAAGTCAGGAATCGGAAAATAAAACTTCAAGGAAGAATTGAAAGAAGTGGGTCTTTTAATATTCGTTCTTGGTCTTTTAAGAAAATTTCTTACATTTTCCTGGAGTAACATTGAATAGGTTGTTGTGTAAATAGAACATATCTGTATCATGCTATTTCACAGTAAATAGATTTAGGGTATAATGAAGGCATGAATGCTCCAGTTTCAAGGGTAAGACTCCATTTTCTTTTAGGTGAGACTCATGGCACCTTATACCACAGAATATAGCTATCTTTATACAGCTCTTAGCACAAAATGTTGGAGTTCAAGCAAGACATTAGCAGCAGAGCTGGGGCAATCTGTCAGTAGTATTTTTGCGTTGTTCTGACGCTATCATCTTTCTTTCATACCTGTGCAGAAGAACTGAGTATGAATGATTTCCTAAGGCAGCGCTGTTGCAGTTGTGATGCTCCAGCATAAGTAACGTGTTTGCAAAACACATCTTTGTAGGAAGAAGTAGTAGCTTTATTAGCTCAACTAACAGAGTTTGAAAGCAGATTTTTAATCTGACGCAAACAGGTCTTCCACTTGCATTTGCAGTGCTCCAGCCTTTGGCTGTGCCAGTGTGAGATTATTAAAAAAGGAAATTGAGAAAATGATTTTCTGAAAGATCTTGCAGAGGCATATTTTACCACATTAGTAAAGACTAGATAAGAATTAATGTCATGCAGTTGTCCAGTCTGATGCACAGATAAATGGTTATATCTAAGAGAGGAAGAGAAGAAAAGCTAGTTCCGTGCATGAATTGGGTCCCCTTTGTGCTAGGAGCCATATAAAAAGACAGCAAAAATATTACGCCTACCCAACGGTACTTTGCATGTTTGTGGAGTTTTATGCTGATCGTAAGGTGTCACCTATGTGATTATGTTTTCAGCTCACCTCTCACTTTGTCTCTTTGTAGTCTCCAGATAGCTTCTGAACTATTATGTTTTACTTCTAATTCATTTAAGAATAAAATGTTGGCTATAAAAACAAACCAAAAAAACAAATCTTAACAAAGACCTCTGGAAAGCAAGGAAACAGTTTAGTTTATTATTCCATTGTGTGCCCGATACCAGTTTAGGCATGTCTAACTGGTAGAGCAGAGAGGTGAGATTTTTGTACTCTGCTTGTTGCCTTAGGCCCTTCTCCATGTTTAAAGCCATTGTTAAACACCAGCGTAGTCCTCCCTTCAAATAGCTTGTGACTCTTAAAGTTATTGCAGGGGTCTGAGCTTTACTCTTGCGAGATAATAGTGGTAAAAATATGCCTGCGCCCTTTACAATTAGGCATTGTACCAACGTAACAGAAAGCTATATGCCTTAGCTCACACAGTTAGCTTCCCAGCTTTCTTTTTTTTTTTTTTTTTTTAATTAGAAACTTTACAGGTTTCAGGACAACTGTTTTGATCATGTCTTGACCCTCTTCAAAATAAAGACTACTGGATTTATGTACTTAATTTTGGTCTTTGCTTTTTCTTTTCTTTTTGGAAGTTTTTTCATGGCAAAAGTAAAACTGTGCTATTTTGTAGGAAAATGCTTTTCCATCAAAAGGAGAAGATTTATGTATTTTAGGAAGAGCATCCAATGATTATTTTGTATGTTAACATACATTATGCACGTTATAATTGTGTATGCAGTTTGAGTTGTTAGTTGTGCTCTTTGTTGAGGAGTTAGAATGTAAGGGAATATTGCGTGGCTCTAATAATTGCTATCGTCTTTACAGTGTATACATATAGTTGAATTGATAGGATATAGCATAGCTATTTAATCTTTAAACACAGGAAAGTAAAATAACTTTTAAAAAATGAAGCATCATAAATCTGAATTATGTTATTGGCATGTGTCCTTTTTAAATAGTAAAGATTAACTCAGGCAGTCTGGGTTTGTTCAGCACGATGTTCGATGAAGGCCAGCTAGGGGGAAAGTAATTAGAGAAGTAAAAGATAAAAGGGCAGATGTTGCTACCAAATATTCTTTCATCTCGACTATGAAATACCCATAGGAATACTATGGGTAAGATTTTTCAAAGACGCAGAAGAACAGATTGGTGCTGAACTCACGTGAGCTTCCCTAATTCCCCAGATGCCTCTTAAAGCCTCCCTCTGATGTTTCGAAACAACTGGTGCTAAACACGTTGCAAAAGATAAATCTGTAGAAAAGTAACCAGCCTTTACTTTTAATATAAATGTTACATCACCAAGTGCTGTAACCTTGATAACATAGGAAAAAAGGGTCAGCAGTATGAAAGAGAGGAAAAGAGGAGTGTGCAAATCTGCTGAAACCCTTTATGATAGCAGCTTGGAAATTTTTTGTGCCAACTCAGTTTTCGTATAGCGTTTTAATGCCCGTGAAGTACCACTTTGTGGTAATATCACTCATTAACATTGCACCTGGAACCGTTAGCCATTATATTGCTTAGAAACATGAGCCAGTTTGACATTTAGAAATCATGGCTTCTAAAAAACCTATGAATAGTTGACACTTGATTCAGATTTGTCTTTTGTTTTTCCTGTTGGTGTCTTTTATATTGGAAATGTAGTTACC
This sequence comes from Struthio camelus, assembly GCF_040807025.1. Taxonomy (NCBI): domain Eukaryota; kingdom Metazoa; phylum Chordata; class Aves; order Struthioniformes; family Struthionidae; genus Struthio; species Struthio camelus. Next base: position 208,670,373 of record NC_090942.1, read on the forward strand.
ACTGCTGTGTGATTTCATCTCATATAACTGTAGATGGTTTGCGTATAGACATCCATATCTTACCTGTTTCCTACAATGACGAGTTATTTGATATGTGTAGATAATTGTGCCTTTGGGGAGCTTAACTGTCATTATTAAAATGTGCCCTGAATTTTATGTGATGTATTTTACACATGCTTCGTAGAGGAACTGAATTTCCTAATTGTAACAAGGTAAGCATATGAGTGTAGCACTCCAACTGTTCCATCCCAATGAATGTTTCTTTCAAAGTATTTCCTAGGGTTGTCAAAATACAGTGATAACATTAAAGAGCAGGGAGATAAATAATGCTTACTAGGGGGACTCTAGTGGCTTTTTTCAGTAGTTCTAATGGTAAGTGTCAGAAAACTGTGGTTTCTACCAGTTCCTTTCTGACATCTTACATTGTCTTATTGTTATTTATGTTTTTTACTGTTCACATCTGTACTGGGAACAGTGATTCTTAAATCTTAGCAGAGATATCATTCCATGAATGTCTTCTCACATTTTAAACCCTACTTTTAGGAGGATCATTCTATAGAAGCATTTTAGCTACTGTTCAAAAAAAGCAGAAATTGTATGTCAGATTTACTGATGAAACTAATTTTTCTTTATTTGTTCCAGTTTTACACAATTTCAAGAAAACATGGCTATAATCAGACATTTGAATAATGGGAAATAAAAATATAATCCACAAATGAAAAGCCTTCATGGTATCTAAAAATTAATCCATGTTCTGTGAGGTTATAGAAATAATGCAGAAGTAGATAGCTGCAAAATGAGCTTTCCCCCACTAAATTTCCTCCATATGTAAAAGCTGTTTGACTCATGTTGTCTGCTTAGAGAAATTTTAGTTATATAACATGCTTATGTTTCGCATTAGTTCCTTCTTGGAAGAACATTTAGTTATTCTTAAGATCATTCTAGCTGGTTGCCTTCTGTTCACATTTTATGCATTTTGTTCTAGATATCAATCTTCTCTATTAGTTCTCTTGGATTTTATCTTACGGTATTCTTATTCTGAACAGTTCATTATTTCTTTAAGTGAGAAGAGAAGGAGGAATGTTAGGTAAAAGCAGAATAAGAGTTAAACACATTAGATGTCCACCAAAATTTTGAAACAGCGTTGCGTTCTTTGTTTTAATCTTGGCAAGATAGTCCACTACTAAACAAATGATAAAAGCTAGCAGCTTTACTTTAGCTGAGCTTCCACCATATGTGGAAAGCCTTTTGAACCTTAAGTTTAACGTCCAGTCACTGAGAGTGTTCTTCTTCTGTGTCTCCATAAGTGCATACAGAAAGACAAATAATAAATAAACTATTTTGTAAATACGAATCTCAACAAAATACTATCTTCCAGACACTCACGAAAGCTGTTTGTTTTCTTCGGGATCGTGTTAAGTATCTACTTAACTTCTCTGTGTGCTAAAGCACTCTCGTAAGCTCAGATCTCAGAGCAGAATTTGTTGTTCACAGACCTTTTTTTTTAAACATTTATATGAAACAATGTGCTCAGTTTTAGCCGCTGTTCTGTTCCAGTGGGACAGAGTTTGATCACAGAAGTCTGTCTGATAAGTTTAATACATATGCAGCCTAAGTAAAGTCAGTGTTTCATTCAAAAATAAATTCAAGATGAAATCATTACTGGAATTTTGTTGGGGGAAGAGGAAGTTTACATACAAAATCTGAAAAGTTGGGTGTTTTGTGGTACGTTCTTGATCAGAGTTTTATCTCATTTTAACATATTTTAAATTAAGAGTAATTCTGTGGAACTGGGTAACGTTATCCAAAAAACTTGACGGCTTGTAAAAGTTATGAGATATTACGCGATTTTTCTTTACAGCCTTTCCTTAGAATCATTCCTGACCTTGAGCCTTAGAAATCAGAAGTGAGGCCTTTCCAAAGGAAGTGCACAGGGAGGAATCTGTATGCAAGCCTGGATATCCATGTAATGACAAATTCATTGCTACTCTCTCATTCATATGATAAATGTAATGTGCCATTCCAGGAGAATACTTGGAAATTTCAGTTCTACAGGGGGAAAAAAACACGAGACTAGTTTACTACTATCTTTTGATCTGCATTACTAAGAAGTTGCTGTTTTATGAAAAACTGTCGTATTCTACGAGTCAATTCAAATGAATTATGTCTTATGTCTTATTACTTTTATTCTTTTTTTTTTATTTTTTGTATAATTATATATTATATTTTTCTATGTGATGTCACTTTGCCATACAAATTTTACAGGTACCCTCCTAACAACCACTCAGCCCGCCAACACCACTCAGCCCGCCAACACCACTCAGCCCGCCAACACCACTACATCTGTCACCACTGCTCCTCAGTCCATCAAAACCAGCGAGACAACGGTATCAACCACAGTTTCAACAGTCACATCCTCACAACTCAACAGTATGATGACCGCTTCCAAACTTTCTTCTGCTTCTGTAACAGGTGTGTTCACATCTCAGGAAGCTCATAAAGACTTAAATACATGTCAACATGAATGTTGCACAATTTTAGAATTGTTTGTTTTACAGCAGTGTAGCAAAGAAAGAAGGTATTTGCGTGCTTAAACATGAGACTAAGTTTTATTTACTGATGTAGCCAATTAAATGTTCCTCTCAATGCTCCATGTACTTAATAAGGCTTCACTTAAATTAACTGACCTGGTGTATTTAGAAATAAAAATGTGAAGTGATCTGAACCAGCAGGTACCAGCAAGGAGATTAGTGATGTTAGGAGAAAGCCTGTTGAGACTTTGTGCTAGGCTAATAAATGCAACTTCTGTTAATTTCTTCACTTCTCCCTTCCACAGCTCACTTGAACTCATCCTTAATACCTCCTTTTTCATTGACAGAGACTAAATAGAAGACTTGTGGCTCAAACTACAAGTACTACTTCTGTCTTAGTAGAGGGACTCTGTTAGCCAAATTTGTAGCAATATTATGATTATAATGAATCCTTCCTAGAGGAGGGATGGGTCATGCTTCATGTGAAAGTTGTCAAATACAGTTATAATTGTAAACATTAGTATCTTCTTGCTGGTTTCTTCTTGTTCAGACCGCTTCATACCTCCACATCGAAAAAGATTAAATTGCTCACGTTGAAGTGAAGTCTTACTAGATAGGTCGAACTCTCATCAGCAGAACATTTAGTTAGCCACATAACTCGCCTTGTGGTAAGCACAAATAAGACAGGCACAAACTATGTCTTTGGGGAATTTGTAGCAGAGTGAAACGGTTTTAAGATGGAATCTATCTGGGCTATAGGTGGAGGCTTATCTAGAGTCATGATACATATGGCAACATCTGATCTTTGGGGAAAGTCCAAGTTTGTATGGGGCTGAAGAGCTGATCTCAGTCTAGCTGTTCTTACCTGGAGAGTGAGGGTGCAATTCCATAAGACAAGGTAAAACAATCCATCACCACTAAAAATGTTTTACTCCTTCCATTTGCACTATACTGACTGACTAGGTGGTTGTTGGACCCCTCTGTGAGCTGATTCAGTGTGCTGATCTGACCAAAAGCAACTTCTTGTTTTGCTTGGTTAGTTTCAGGCCAGATTGATGAGTTAAATTGGCTCATGGAAGGTCTGAAAAACACTAGCACTGGCACAGGAAGGGCCGGAGCTGCCTGAGTAGAAGGAGTAGAAAGTAAATGGAAACGGGGGAAGAGAAAGAGGGAGGTGTAGAGGAGAAGTGACGATCTTGGTCTTGCAGAGACAGCGAGCAGCTGGATCAATTGCTCATAAAATCACCATCTTATGGATTGATGCTTGTAGGCTACAGGAATCACATAGTTGTCAACCAGCTCCTAAAGAAAATTAATGGTAAGAATAACATGCTGAACAAGAATCCAACCTTAGGAATAAGGCTTCAGTTGTGATAAACATGGTCTTACAGTTCCATTATAGTAGGTCACCTCAGCTTTCTGGGTGGTGCAAGCTCTTACTATACTATTCTTTGTGTCTCTTGCCAGATTTATTACTAGTTAGATAAAAGGAGTTGACCGCCAATTGAATTTTTAGCAGATGCTCCACAGAAGAAGTGTGGAAGGATTCTTTGTTTCCGTGTCTTTGTTCACAGTGTGTGCAGTGATCACCAAATCTGGCACATAGCAACTTGGCTTTGGTTTCGGTTTTCTTAGCTGGTATCTTGGCAGTTGATGTATGTAAATTTGTTAGGTTGAGTCTTTAGGTAATGTGTTGATGGGGAGGGCATGATATAAAGGAGTCCCTTGAAACAAAATTTGCAAGCTGTGTAAAAACTATTTTTTGTTTTCTTCTTTCCAGCTGCACCGAAATCTGAGACTGTCATAGCCAAAACCTCCGGATTTGATGTGGGTAGTTTTGTAGGTGGCATTGTGCTGACACTTGGAATCCTAGTTATTCTCTACATTGGATGCAAAACATATCACTCTAGAAGAGGCATTCAGTACAGAACCATGTAAGTTTTAGACAGATGTTCTCCTGTCAATTTATTACTTTCTTGAGGAGAACAAGGACGAACAAAACAGGGAGAACAAACTAAACAAAAAAAAAAAGTTTTTTAATTTTTTTCACAAGAGAGGTTTTATTGTGATACTGTGTTTTTTACCCCTTCAGCTATTCCTCATTATTCATACGCCTCTATTGTGTGTGGGCTTATCCTCTGATTTATTATATAAAATCATTTCTTACACTCCAGTCCTTTAGCTATTCCAAATTAATACACTGCGGTTTTGTTTGTTTTCTTTATTTATTTCCCTGGCTTGTTCAGTTCTCCTCCCCACCCCCTGTTCCGTTGCAAGACTCCCCTCTTCCATACCACCACCCCTCATGCAAGGTTATTGTAAAGTTAAGCTTTAGTCTGGTATCGCATAGATGTGGATGCCTTCTTCTCTACAGCATACTTGACTAAAGAATTGCTGATCCACAGCTGGGGTATCTCTTCCATCCTGACTTGTTCTGCAATATACACTAGATTTCTTCATGGCTGGGTATTTGCTTCCATGGAGCCTGATGCCAGAAGGCTTTCTTTCATATGCATGCGTGCATACTTTCATCCTTATTATTTACTAGCGCTATAAATACTTCTGCCTGCATCTGTGCCCTTCATGTGCTAATTGGTTACAACAATTTTTGTGAATTATTTGCTACGTTTGCAAGACTTCTAGTTCTTGCTGGCACTCCTTCCTGGACTCCACTTAGCTATTTACTCTCTGGCATTTCCCCCTTGCCATTAATTTTCTACAATAGCTCTGTATTCTGTTACTTAAATGACATCGTACTGGACCTTCTTTTCTCTCTCTCTCTCTCTCTCTCTCTCTCTCTCTCTCTCTCTCTCTCTCTCTCTCTCTTTCATACCACCTTTTACATACCTCAGAGCCTAGTTTAAACAGCCAGTTTTGAAGCCAGCCATTCAGTATTCCACTTTCTTAAGCCTGATTCATTCATTCAACTGATTGATTTATTTATTATCACAGAAAACATTCAAATTGGCATTTTTAAAGCACAGTATTTGATGATGGTCAATATATGAACTGAAACTTCTGTCCCACCTTGCAATGCAATTGATTGATTGATTTTTAATATTTGATTTTTTCCTGTTAACTTGGTCTCAACTCCCAGAAACCTGGCCATGAAATTGTGTGTACTGAATCTGCTTTTAGTACTTTTCACACGTCCATGAAACTAGAATTCATTTAATTGAATATAGATATCGGCATCTAAACTAGTCATTTCATATCGTTTATATCACCCTAAAGTGGGGCCTAAAATATGCTAGATGAATCAGTCTGCCCGTGCATGTTTGTCTTCACTGACTGTGAAGGCAGCTAAAAGTCTTAGATACAGAAGTCTGTGGTGTGGGTATCTAAAGCTATGAGCTGGATCTCACCTCAGGTCGCTTTTTTATTCAGACTAACCCTCTGACTTTCAACCTTCTTTGAGCTGCAGACTGTTAATATTTTTCCTGTGGAGTGTAGTTCCCTGTAAAGCATATGAAAGGTTATTGAGGGTAGGTTTGCTTTTCTTAGTGATCTTTTCAAAACCCCTTAGAAGTTGTCTGTGAGCTTCAGATGGTCTGTAGCCTACAAGTTGAAAACCACTGGTTTAAATGTATTTGTTAAGTGTTTTCCCATGCAGACTAAAATTAAGGGTACGTTCACCAACTTCTTTCAGACAACTGATCTCTCTCCATTATGATATGAGATTATTCGTAGGGGTTCTGTCTTGGGTATGGTTCTTCCTTTTGGAGCTACCTACTAATATTACTGGTCTCTTTCTCTCCTGAAGCATTAGCTTCTGATGGCACAGCACCAGTCGGACGTGTTAGCTTCTTTGTGTATACCACTTCCTTTGTACTGAAAGCAACAACTCCAAGTGATCAAGGAAATAATAATTACTGTTTAGCCTATTATCTTACTATTTCCTTGCCAAATGATCGCTTTTGTCCTTCATAGGCAGCTGTACTCTGCTTTCTTCCAGGCTTGCCTCCTTGTCCCAGGTATAGTTTAAGAACTGGGAATTCTTAACACTAGGTTGCTTTTCTTTCTCCTTTTGCAGTATCATCCATCTCAGTTGGAAGACACTTGTTTTAACTGAGATGATGTCATTGGACTTGCTGGGACTAGTTAAGTGTTCAGGCCTTCTGTTTTTTTCTCCATCTTTGAACTCCCATTTGCTAGTCATGGGATTCAGCAAGTCCTTGCCACATAACTTTACTAACAGTAGTGCTTGAATGGATATTGTAGAGGTCAGATCAGCAGTATCTTTTTAACAACAGAACTAGTAGCTGAGCTTGTCAGCTGGCTTTGATTAGCTGATACTACTGGATACAGGCAAGAAAAGATAGGATAAAAATGCCTGAGGAACAGCTGATCTAAATGTATCTGTTTAAATACGATAGGAAGGTGAGGCTTAAGGAATATTGACAAAGTTACCTTGTTTGTTCTTCAGGCTTGACTCAGAGAGGGCTGCAACTCTCTGCTGTGTGTACTTAGCACTTACAGCAACAGAGCCTTTATTCATGAAATAACCTTAGCAGCAACTGGGTGGCTGTCCTTCTTATGTTGACTGTTGCTTTTACTGCAGAACAGTAATTACTGTGTTTCTTTTACAGTGATGAACATGATGCCATCATTTAAAGAGACTTCAGGGAAGGCAGTGGAGGAAACCCAACCTATCAGTCACAGCTGTTTTAACTTACTTACGCAAAGAGTTCCTTCTACAAAGATGATCACTGTCTGTAAAGCTCTCTGTGGGTCTGATCTTGCAGAATGCTGAGAATCTCTTAAGCATTCCTGATTTTTACGTTGGCTTTGGTAAGAGGAGGAGGAACTCAGCACTTTGTAGAAATAGGGTTTTTTTTTGTCCCAGTGCTTGTAATCAAATTTAAAGAAACACACACACTGTGTCATTTAAAGATGCACAGACTTGTGTGAGATGCCAAATCACTAGCAGAATTGATTACACACCTAATTAAAATTTTAATTAGGTTGAATTATTGCTCACACATTCCCATAAATCCAATGTATTTTGTAATGAGTATGATATGCTAAGTAATTTAGAGGCCTGTTTTAAGAGCAAGCACAGATTTTTGCAAGTAAAACGCAAGAGTTTTTTTCTTACTCTTTTGTATTAAATTGCATTTATTTTAAGTTTGATGTTACATTTAACAAATTTTGCATCTCAGACAATTAAGTTCATTTTTAAACTAGTATAGGGACAGGGTTTGCTAACTGTATAGAAGATGATAATGAACACCTGTTTTTAAAACTTCAGTCATCAGCTCAGTGATCTGCAGAGACTTTCCCAAACACTGTATAGAGTGAAACTAGCTGTGGGAATCTTGGGCAGATTGGAGATACCATTCACAAAAGAATGTCTTTCTCTGAATGGGCTTGATAGGAAAACACACTATGCAATCCTTAGCTTTTATATGGCATGTCCTGTTGTCAAAAGGGACAAAGTAAAGGGATAAAGTCAAAAGGGAAGAAGTAATTACAGCTGTCATAAATATGGAGTGTCCTGCTAAAAATAGCTATAGGTTGCATGTAGCCATCACTTCACTGTTAGTATTATAAGGAAGCTGTATCCAGTATTTTAGCATTTGGTTAAACATTGATAGTGACCCAGGGAAACAGAAAAGCTGTAGGACAGCATTTTAAAAGAATGCAGTTCCCTGCATTTTTGCAGGGTGCATACATGTACAGAGGCCTGGTCAAAAGCCTACCGAAGGCAACAGTAGCTGCCAAGGACTTTTGGATTAAGTCTGAAGTACACTGGTAAAAACAGCTGTACTGTTGCTGTACAGCTATATGCAAGACTGCTGCTGCCTTACTACCCTTGCATTTACACTAGGGTAAACCTACTGACTCGTAGATGGACGCCTAATTTTCACTGGTGTAAAGAAAATTAGAGTGAATGACGCTGAAAAATACAGATCTGAATCTCCTCTAGATCAGTAATTGTTCAGTCCTACTCCATTTCCCTTTGTAGATGCTGCTCAGGTGAAGAGTGGTGGTGTGTTGAGACTCCTGGTTACTGCTGGCACTTGTCCATCACCCAGTGCAGAAGAGGGAGGTGGTGATAGCTGTGGAAGGTCAGGAAGGGAACTGGGTATGCATGGCTGGCAGGGATCCAGGATGCAGTGCATCAGAGGAAATAAATACAGCTCTGGCACTGTTTTTTTTTTTTTTAATTTTTTGTTAAGCAACAGTTTATTCAAGACTTGCACTTTTGTGAACCTTTAAAATTGCTGTGTGGATGATTTTTCCCTTTTTTGTATAGAGTAATAAAACCTTTCTGTTTGAGGCACAGCAAAGCCCAGCAAAACCTGGTTTATCTACTAGCACCAGCAGCTCATGTGAGACTGGGACTGCATGACTACCTTGTTTTTTAATAAAATTAAGGTATGTTGGGGGGGGGTTGATCATTTGAAGTAAATACTTTGCTGGATTTTTTTTCCTTTAATTTCACTGTTTTTGAGAAAATTGCAGTTTTGAAATAATTGTTCCACAGAAATGCAGTTCCTTACTTTTGTTACAGAAATTAGTGTATTAAGTGCACCTGAGTAGAGTTACTGGGATTGTCTCACCTCTGTTGTACAGATGAATAAAATGAAGTTTTTGCAGTTACTATATCAGTTTTGGTTGGATTTTTATTTTTTATAATTAATTCCCTCAAACACCAAGATGTTCACTGTCTACCCTTTTAAGCCATAACCATGGCATGTGTTATTCAATGCCTGTAATTTGAAACATATTTTGTAATTTTACCACTCTATTAAAGTAAAACTTAAGATGTCAGAGGCATTAATGCAAAGGTAAAGCATGACCTCCTTTAGGGTGTTTAGGTAGAACACAGTACGCAATGACTGATACATCTTTCTTATATTTGGAATGCAAATACAAGGTTGTAAGTGAGAAACTCAGCCTGATCCATGAAACTGTTAGAATAGGATGAGTAAGACAGGGGTGGTATGATACAGTGAAAAGCTAAGTACATATTTAGGCCTCAGAGCTGAAAGTTCCTCTACAGAGGTAGACCTGAATTTAGGATTTTTGAGTCTAGGAATTTTAGACAAATATCAGAGGCAAATACAAGAAAAGGTCTTTGCCTCATTGCCTGAAATCTAGCACCATCCCAGGCAACTGTTACATAATCTCTTTTATTACATAGGAATCTCAGTATTTCCTCATGGAAGTCTTTTCCAGCTCTTCATCTCCCTGGTGAGTAGTAATTTAATTTTCATCATAACTTTTATCATGTTTATACCCATTTTTATGCAGTAAATAATCTTGTTGCTTTAATAGGGCCTCCCCTTTTCTAGGCATACTTATGCTACAGAGTCCTTCAGCTGTTCCTTAACTAAGCAGGAGTTTGTTTATGCTGTTAAGATGGGCTTTATAGTTTCCTGCTTTGACTCTGTGGTGTTCTCCAGAGAATTTCACATATTTTTTCATCTTACTAATAGTGATGCCTGTGCAATGCAGTTCATACTTCAGGTTTTATTTAGACCCCCTCTGGTGACACATCATAGAACTGCACTTCTACTGTCAGGGTTAAAGTCTGTCCACGTTCAGTTGACAATTACAGCTCTTTCACATTTGACATACCCCATACATATTTGTAATCCTTACAATTCATATTAAAGTTGATCTCATTTTTTTATTGCTTCAGTCTTGGGAAGTCATCCAATAACTACAAATCATAGCACATTCATGAGATAAGCTTAGGTTACCTGTGGTAGTAATTAGAATATGAGGCAAGATCAGTCTCAAAACCAAATCTCAGAACTTCTGTATTCTACCTCCTTCCCACGTTGTGGGTTTTTCTTTTTTTTTTTGGTGCATACCTGTAACACTCCTTTAGCCTGTATTCAAATACAGAATCACAGCTTTCCCACTTAATTTTCTATGAGGCCATGTATCAAAGGCTCCAAAGCAGTCCAGAAAACCCATTACACAACTGCACACACACCACCTACTCCCCCTCCCCCCCCCCAAACCCAAGATTGGAAATTCAGCATTTTTTCCAGGAAGTTTACTCCTGTCACAAAAATTCTGAAGCAATGTTACCAACAACCATGTTATAAATGGTTCAATAGAACAAGAGAACTGAATACCTTCTCTTTTTCACATACCTGAGGTGGGCCATTTTATGAAGTGTAATAAGAAAACTAAATTTGCAAGTTCAGGCCATCCATCACATGAAACAATACTGCACACCCCAGAAACATGATGCTACAGTTGCCTCAACACAACCTAAGGCAGATGAACACTGCCTTATGAACACAAGGGGGAGTGTCAAGAGGATGAGGCCAATCTCTTCTCAGTGGTGCCAAGTGACAGGACAAGAGGCAAGGGGCAGAAACTGAACCACAGGAAGTTCCACCTGAACCTGAGAAAAAACTTCTTCACTGTGAGGGTGACTGAGCACTGGAACAGGTTGCCCAGAGAGGTAGTGGAGTCTCCTTCCCTGGAGATATTCAAAACCCGCCTGGATGTGATCCTGGGCAACATGCTCTAGGTTGACCCTGCTTGAGCAGGGGGGTTGGACTAGATGATCTCCAGAGGTCCCTTCCAACCTAAACTATTCTGTGATTCTGTAACACACTATAGTTTCACCTGCCTCATCTTTTTTGATGTCTTGGCAGGGTAGGCTGAAAGATAAAGAATCAAATTCTGAGAGCGTGGTGCTATAGAGTTACTAAACACTAACATTTTCAGTCACTACCAACAAGCAGTACAAAAGAAGTCAGTGGTTTTTTGTTTTGTTTTGTTTAATTGCACTAATGGGGTTCCTAGATATTTCAGACATGGCCATTCCTTTCCTCAAAGGAAAGCAGTACTGTCATTAGAACTGTCAGTCTAATCGCTCATGGATACTAGAATTGTATGCTGCGTTCAGTTTGAAGAGAGTTAGGCTTCTCAGTCAATGCTCAAAAGCAGACTGAGAAGAGAGAAATATGTGCATTCAGATAAAAAAGGACCAGGAAAAGGTAAAAATTATTATTGTAAAGCTTCTCAGCAATTGCATCACAAAAAACATACAGCTGCTGCTTGTGAAGGAGCTGTATCTTGCAGCATCTCAAGACCGGTATTAGAAACCACAGCTACTTTGGGCTAGATCCTTGGAGTGAAGCTGCCCATCTGGGCAAAGAAATTGCTGATTTCCATGAGCAGAAACTATTGCCTTCTATCATCCAACAGCAAATCCAACTAATGCATTAAAGCGATAAAGATTCTTTCTCATAAGCCATACAAACTATCTGCCAGCTCAAGACAAGCAGCAGGCTTGGACATTTGAGAACTCAAGTTGATCAGCAGAGCTGCACAGGAAGCTGGGGAGGGGGGTTTTTTATTACTGTTCTACTGGAAGATTGTTGTACAGCAGGTCACTGAAAGTTTAATCTGAGAATAAACTGTTCCCCTTGTTCCTGTATCAGCACTGCCAAAAGACACCACTAAGCATTTTCTAAAGCCTTGACTCAACTTTTAAAGGCCGTGGACATGAAATGAAATGTGAACATGGTCAGTTAGTTCACAAAAGTAATAGTCATTTGATCTTCCTCAAGCATTACTTAACACTACAGACAGTAGTGTTAACACAGACAGCCTTCTCTGTGGTCCAACATTAATGGATTGTCAAGGTTCTATCTGCAATGCAGTTCAGACAACCGATTTCATGTATTGCAATAGCACTGAAGACCATAACTACTCAAATGTACAGCATTACAGAACAGCATAACCACAACTGGTTGAAGGGGCAGGGGGTGGAAAGCAGTAGCCTAGACTAGCCTTCCTACCAAAGCACTGTCAAGAAGTTTTTACCTGGTAGTTTCTAGGTAACGCTCTTCCACTTCCCAGAAAGTCATTCAGGTGCCTGACACAGGCACCTGGTGCCATTTTAAGTTCTCCAGGACATTCAAAACATTTGCCCCCCAAGCCTGACAGGTATGGCACAGGTACTGTGAGATACCCTCAGACATCACAAATAACTCTGGACACCTATATTTAGGTACCTGAATCACTCTTTCAGTTTCTGCAACTATGTATATCCTGCTATCTGATCTATATATAGTTACTGCAATGTTTGAAGAAAATAAGTGGCCCCACATGGTCTAAATGAAAATGCAAAGCTTGGAACATCTTGTTTAAGGATACCAAAAATGTAGCAGGACACAGGATTACTCCTCAGTTCCTCATTCAAAGCAAGGTTTACACGATAAGAAACATTTCAGAACTCCTGGTTACCCGGACTTCTGCAGCTTCCCCTGCAGATTCTCATCTTAATCTACAGAAAGTATACTTGGTTCTAATATTACTAATTTGTGTTTTTGAACATCAAATTTCAAGTCATGTACCTTACTCCCTATTAAGTGTTCAAAGATTATGAAAGCTTTAAGTTGTTACACAGGACAAGAGAGCCTTTAGAAACACTTCAAAACAGGAAGAGTAAAGAGGTATCAATTAAAGTTGTTTAAAACAGCTTGCTGGGTTTGAAGCATTTACATTTTTAATAGAAAAAATTAAAGAGATAGTAGGTAAAGTTTCAAACAAAAGTGTCATTCAAAAGACTTACAGTAAGTTAATCTACAGCTGACGTCAAGAATCCTACTTATTACAAAATATGTAGGTTAAAGCATTAAGATAACTATGCTGTCAGCTAATGCACAGCACTAAACACAGAATTACAGAAATTATGGAAGAATGGATGAAGCTAAGAATCAGTATTACTGAATTCACATGAAAAAAATACTGAAGAGTAAACAAGATTAATTCCCCTCCCCCAAAACAGCAAAGCAAAACTACTTCAAAGCTATTACCTCCAGTTTTATTTTGAAAGGGATTTTAGTCCAGGAGGTACGGTGCAGAAATACAAGGCAAAGACACAGATAACTTGAATATGTGTGTTTTTTTCCCCTGGCACAATTGCCCTCACTAAATATAGCCATTTCGGTTACTACTGATGGAAGCATCCAAAAATTGCTAACAAATCAGTGTCTCAATCACGTGATTAACTCAATAAGTGTTCTGGCCCTTTTTAGCTAGCCTTAAAGTCTGATTCAATTCTTTGACTGAAGTTATACTAGAAATAAAACATACTGTTAATTCCAAAGACAGTCTAAACTCCAAACCCTGCAGGCAGATTTCTCAGGATGGCAGGAGATTGAATTGGAGACAGCAGGAATAGGAGACTTGGAGGGTTCTTTTACAGACAGAGATGGGACTTAACAAATAAGTTACATTTCAGATGTACACCAGGAAAGATATACAGGTATCAAACATAACATCTATAACTATGAATGGAAATTTGTTTCCTAGAGAAAAAGCATTAGCTTCACTTAATATGGGCTCTAAACTTAACACTCCAGCAACCATTACACAGGACAAGTCACTGCATCCAGTCAAGTTATACAGCCTGCACAAGTTCTCTCCAAAGTATACACTTAACCTTCATACCTACAGGGTGCTTGGTATCTTCTTAGAGAAGTTAAGACCCATACAGGTAAGAACTACATTTGAAGTGATGAGAGCCAGTTACATACACAAAACTTGGAAATGTCAGTAGCTTGAAGCCTTACAAATAATATATTCTCTAGTTGGAGGTGAAAGTGCCAAGACACCAAAATACCTGTTAAAAACATCTTATCCTTGACCAGTCTGAAGACTGAGTGGTCTCCACTTGAGTTAAGCATATGACTGAGAAAGACCGACTTCAGAGCTAGACAGGTTGAAAACACAGGTTCAAAACACTACAGGATTTGACGCAGTTATCCTGGCAGTGGTGTTTTTTTTTTTTTAAACTGATGTGGAAATCCTATGGAAAAAAGTTATTCATGGATATTTCTACAGGTATCCACTGTGCAAACCCAGGGACATGAAGGAAACAGTAAAGCAGGACTCAACCACTAGGAAGAGTCACTAGACTACCAGCTTGCAAAATAAACTAAGACTTCAAAGGGGCATATAAGATCTTACTATTTAACATGTACAATCATTGTAAAGTTTCAAATGCAGAAAAGTAGCTTTTACATTTTAATCCTGAGCATGAAGGCTTTATTGCTGCATAGCTGCCCTCTGCCTTGTCCCTAAGGTCAGGAAAACCCATTGCCTGGCCAGGATTTCTATTCTCTAAAATAGAGGCAGAGGGGGAGTACCTAATATTATTGAACTTCTTATAAAAAGGAGTAAGAGTGAGGCCCCTACTTTGCCAAAGGGAATCACCAAGCTCACAGAATCGTTGAGGTTGGAAGGGACCTCTGGAGATCATCTAGTCCAACCTCCCTGGTCAAGCAGGGTCGCCTAGAGCATGTTGCCCAGGATCACATCCAGACGGGTTTTGAATATCTCCAGGGAAGGAGACTCCACTACCTCTCTGGGCAACCTGTACCAATGCTCAGTCACCCTCACAGTGAAGAAGTTTTTTCTCAGGTTCAGGTGGAACTTCCTGTGGTTCAGTTTCTGCCCCTTGCCTCTTGTCCTGTCACTTGGCACCACGGAGAAGAGACTGGCCTCATCCTCTCAACATCCTATCTGAATGATACTCATCAATGAGTATCATTCAGATACACATTGATGAGATCACCTCTCAAGTCTTCCCTTCTCCACCCTAAACAGGCCCAGCTCTCGCAATCTTTCTTCATACAAGAGATGCTCCAGTCCCCTAATCATCTTGGTAGCCCTCCACTACACTCTCTCCAGTAGCGCCATGTCTCTCTTGTACTGGGGAGCCCAGAACTGGACACAGTCCTCCAGGTGAGGCCTCCCCAGGGCTGAGGAGAGGGGCAGGATCACCTCCCTCCACCTGCTGGCAACACTCTGCCTCATGCAGCCCAGGAGACCATTGGCCTTCTTGGCCACAAGGGCACGCTGCTGGCTCATGCTTCACTTGTCCACCAACACTCCCAGGTCCTTCTCTGCAGAGCTGCTTTCCAGCAGGTCAACCCCCAGCCTGCACTGGTGCCTGGGGTTATTCCTGCCTAGGTGCAGGACCTTGCACTTGCCTTTGTTGAACTTCAGGAGGTTCCTCTCCACCCAGCTCTCCAGCCTGTCCAGGTCCCTCTGAAGGGCAGCACAGCCCTCTGGTGTGTCAGCCAGTCCTCCCAGTTTAGTCTCATCAGCAAACTTGCCGAGGGTGCACTCTGTGCCTTCCTCCAGGTCATTGATGAATACATTGAACAAGACTGGACCCAGCACTGACCCCTGCGGAACCCTGCTAGCTACAGGCCTCCAACTTGACTCTGCACCACTGACCACAGCCCTCTGAGCTCGGCCATCTAGCCAGTTCTCAATCCACCAAGCTCCAAGAAGTCTACTTCCCTGTTCAAAATTAATAGAACATCTAAGCAGAATTAAAACATAATTATGCTTGTCCTGTCAAAGTTAAAAATCTTATGCAAGGAAAACAGCATTTTCTAGTTGCTGTAGCCTAGAGAGAAAAGTTAAAGAACAACTGAGAATAAACAAGCACTCACTTGGAAAGTAAAAATATTTTAATTGTCTCCATATAAACTATTATTAATACATACTACACAAAACTGCAGACATGACCAGGACTTAAAAAAGGTTGCTGTTCCTGCAACAGTTAACCTATCTTACCTCTCCCAACCCCACAAGAAAGCCAATAATGAACCAGAACAGTAGCTGAAGTTTACTATTAATAAACAATCTCAGCTAAATTTCTTCACATTTATGTGGAGGAGAACTCATAAAATAGGTATACCAAGTTCCATTTTCAGATATGACCAGAAAATACTTTTTAATCAAACTGTCATAGAGGCATACTTATGGAACTGCTTTCCCTATTTAGGGAGAAAAGCTACTGAAAGCCTCACTTTAGTATTTAGTCAGTCTTTCATACAAAAATCATATTTGGCAAGGAAGACCTAGTATATTCAATAATGACAATATAGCACAGTTGTGTACTAGTAAACTAAGTAGTTGATTAATCTTCAGTACCACAGTTTTCCATTCTTAAGACATCAGTGACTAAAACTTTAGCACTTGGGACAACGGCAGGAACAAAGGTATTATTTCGCAAATGCAAGCTTCCCCTTCCTTACGAAAGAAAAGTACGCACTGTACCCTTGATTGTCCCCCTGCAAATAGGGCATTTCCTAAGAGAAGGTGCACATTCTTTGCACACCACTAAGTGACCACAAGGAATGAAAACAATGGAAACTTCTTTATCCATGCAAACTTTACATGTTCTTTCTTCTTGTAGTCTCCTTAATTGTTCTTCCATAGGTAAACCTGTAAAAAGTGATTTAACATTAAGAAACTTGAACACATGTGCATTTCTATTAGAAAGTGGTCAAATTCCATTCTAATGCCACACCTTACTTCCTAGCTGTATTCCATAATTCTAGATTGCAGTGACAATAAGTACATTTTCCGGAGCTAGAGAAGTGGCATGCAAGGAACCACCTAGTCCTTACTTCTGTAAGGCAAGGAGGCACCTCAGGGATTGGAGGCCAGCTATAGTTCTTGAACTAAGGTTCTGTATTTCAGCATATACTGTACTTTTCTTGTTTGGCTATTAGAAGTACAGAGTACAGTCTGATTAGTAGAAGTCAGCTTGTATACTTTATTGCAGTCTATTAACATATTACGCTTCAAATACACTTATACTCCAAGAGCGAGAAAAGACTGGAGCAAAGTCAATCTGATGGCTGACAAGCTTTGCCCATCCAGCTGTTGGCCCAGCTAGATCTTAGGATTCCCACAGTTCACTTGGGAAAAGTGAAGATCTCCACAGAATGCCTGAATGAGAGCTCATATCCAGGATAAAAATCTGAATGTACTTGAATTCAAGCTTCAGGAAGCTATACTTCCTTAGTGTCAAAGCACCTGCATATGGCACAGAACATACCTTATGGCAAACAAGTGCATGTGCAGACTTGCTTGCAAGTTTAACTTATACAGATAAGCTCAGCTTCCTAAAGCTAAAGTTAGGGATGGGGTAAAACAAAACTCTTTTCTTAATACAAGGAGGTTTTTGTTTGTTTGTTTTGTTAAAAAAGAATGTCGGCTATTGTCCCACAACACCCTTTGAGGTAAGAGAGGGGAATTTAAGATACCTGAAACATCTTCTGTGGGAACATACTTCACACTCTTCTCCACTAAAATAAGAGGAAAAGAACATTAGTCAATTGGCTAATCTATATTCCAACAGAATCCAGTTTTTCATCTTTATGCTACCCTGACATGCTGATTAGACTTTTAAAAAAAAGTCAGTTTATCAAAAAGAGACATACCAAATAAATCTTTGTATAGTAAAGGGTCACGGTCTCGTAGACAGTTTCTGAATATGCTGGCCGCTGCATTTCCTTTCACTAAGACCGTATCTATCAGCTCCCTTGCTTGCAACGGTGTCTGAGTCTTTTGCTTAATAACATCATGCTCAAGTTCACTTATCACTTTAGCAGATAGTAAACTCTCAAGGATTGGAAGTACACATGTCAAACGTTGGAATAAAGCCATTCGATTTTTCCGGATTAAGGACAAGTCATCTGAAATGCAAAGCAGATTAGATGTTCATTAGGAATATAGTACTCCAAGCTGCATTTCTACTTAACAATAACTGACACATTAAGTTCTCCTTGAACTTTTCACTTACTACACATCATTAATAGGCCTCCATAGTTTTACTGGTATTTACATGCAAGAATGAACTTAAACCACATAACAGTTTAGAAGCTAAAGTCCTTTCACCAATGAAAGCCTGTGTTCCCCCTCTCTAAATGAACTAGTGAGAGGATCTTGTCCAACTTAACACAAGCAAGAGTTATGTTCTCTGCAGAACTATAAAAAAAAGAAGCTTCTGCATAACACCACAGCTAGCTTGCTGAAAATTATTAGATTAACTTCAGTCAGTGGCAGCCAAAAACATTGCTGAGATAGACAGATCAAGCTTACTTTAAGAAGAGTCCAAGAGAATTATGTGCAAGAAAAACCAGAGGTACAGCACAACTAAAAAAACTCCCTGAATTTTGTAGAGTCACACAAGAAAAATCATTCTTAAAGGTTTAATGGTCAAACATCTCCATTTCTGTGACACAATACAAATGTAGGAAAGAAGCCATTTAATTCAATTTGTAATTGAGAAGTTTCATTACCACTTCACAGTCAAGAATTTGGGTTTTTAAGCATCAAAATAAGACACTTATATGGTCCTAAAACAATAGCAAATGTTAAAGATGCATCAAGTAATGAGTGTTAATCAGTTGATCTATATGGTTATGAGTTGGATAGAGAGAAGCTGACCTCTTGTCATCTTACAGAAGAAATGTGTGAAAGTTTATGGCCTCTTCCAGGAAGTGGTTACGTTGGTTCATCAATTGAAGCTCCATAAAAGGGGAGTAAGTTTGTTTAAAAAAAAAAAAAAAAAAAAAAGAGAGTGGTGTGCTAGGTAAAGTCTCTGTTCCATTTATTTTTGATACATGGCAATAAAGGCACCCAGACAAAAAAAGTGACTTTGTTTCTGTGGAGATAATCAGGTGGGTCTGAACACTTGGCACCTGTATGAACCATCCTTCTCAAAGGGAGCTGCTGGACTGATCTAGTTCCATGCACATACCCAGGCAAAGCTTTTATAAAAGCTCATCCTAGCAAGAAGTATATTAAATCACTTGGTGAATAAGAAGAATTTTAAGAAGCCAAAAAGCAGAAGTATACAAGCCATTTCTGGTTTTATTCATGCCCTAAGCATACCGGATGCCACTTCTTCAGACTGCCTCTCTTTCTCCTCTTCCCTCTTCTCATCTTCAGCAGTGAGCAGATCAGACACAAGATCATTAACAGTCTTGTAGTTTTCTCCAGTGGCCAAGATTTTACTTTGCACTGTTTGCTTTATTAGCCTTCTACTAAATCCCATCTCCAAGGCAGCTTTAACCACAGGTGTGTTCATCATAATTGCATCTTCTGAATGACTTTCTCCAGGTTCAAAATGAATAACTAATCAAAGAAAAGCAGTACTAAGTTAACAGAAACAAGAAACCACATACAACCCAGAAGTCAGACACATTCAACTTTACCTACATACACACACATAAATACACTCGTTTTCTAATGCTAGGTATTGTGCAAGTTCAATGGTTAAACAGGCTTTTTTAGTACCTAGTTTTTAAAAGGAAACCAATGCAATCAAATGGAATCGAAGCAAAGCCTTGCTCTGTGCTAAGCCTTCACTAAAAAAAAAAAAAAAAAAATCAAGGATAAGCCAGAAAAAGGACAGGATTACCTTGTGTCTTAGCTTTTTTAAATAGTCAGAAAACTTGTAACTGCAGCCTTGAAATTTTTCTCTTTTGATAACAAGCTCTTAATTTTGAGTTGCCTGCTATGCAACCAGAACTGTTCTATTCCAGCTCTCGATCAATGTTTTCCATTCAGCTTACTATGTCGCAGGCATATGAGAGTCTGACTCACTGCTCTAGATCAGCATGTAACCTACTACTGTGACCTACTCACTCTTTCAGAGTATACTGCCACCACAACTAGGCTTCCACTCTCAGAAGGGAACATGGAGAAAGACTTCACTTAACCTGCTTGTCCTACCCTTTCCCCGACTGCAGCTCAGAGAATATGTACTTAGCTATGTACCTAAAATGGAGCTGCATGACATGCATATTGACACCCTTCACCTTTGTGGAGCAAGTGCTCCAGAAAGTTCAATACCTTAGGTCAATTTGGCAAACGCCAACCAGACTTGTTCTGCTTAACCCACCACGAACGTAACAAAACATAGCAGATGGCAAATCTTCAAAACCAAAAATCTTAATGAGATGCTGTGTCTTGTTTTCCTTATTTCTATAACAGCATCTCTTACAAGCTTCCCTGAAGTTTGTCCATATAATGCTAAAGCTACATAATTGTTAAGAATATTGCTGTTTTCAAGAAACTCAGTTGTCAAGAGGTAGTTTTGGATAGCCAAGTGTTAAGTCTTAAAACATGCGTTTCAAATTATACTGATATACGTACTTGGGGGATCAGCGTTTTCATCCACAGGTATATCAGAGGTCGACAACAGCTGTTGAACATAATGGAACTGCATTAGTATCAAAGTATGCCTTTCCTCTCTACATAGCTTTCTAGAGCATTTCTTCCCTCAAACATACTTAACAAATACTATTTAGATAAAAACCTTAGCACTTTGCACAGAGTTACATAAGTCTAACAATTTGCATTACTACAAAACAGATATAGATTCAGTGCTTACTTCTATGAGGAGCAGCTTTTCTCAGTTACATTTATTCACTCAGCTTCCTCTTGCCAGAAAAGCTATGGTTAAGTTTGTTTGGGTTTTTTTTTTTTGGGGGGGGGGGGGGGGGGGAAGGGAGTACGGGGGGAAGCTAGTGGAAGGGAAGGGCAACATCAGGAATTAAAGTTGTCTAGGGCTGACTTCTGATTTACATAAGTTCCAGTGAGTAATTAAGACCACTAATTGCTATTTCAGAACTTCCTTGTCTCCTGACAAGGAGACTAGGAGGCTCTCAGCCCCAGAATGAGTAGTACAAGGTTTGTCTGTAAATGACAGAGTGCTGTAACCCTTATATTACTGTAATAGTATACCACCCACTTTAAACTATCAATTCTCATGAAACACTTTCCATGACTAATCCTGTACAGCATAAGTTCTAATGCTCCAGCTCCTTTAGGCATAGCTCAGCCTTAATTTCATTCCTCTAAAAAGAGCAGTTACACAGAAATCTATACAGATATTAGGCAGAAAGGTGCACCCAACTCCCCAGAAGAACACATCACTCTTCAAACTGGAAAAACCAAACAGTTGCATAAAAGTAAAGTTTACCTGTTCAAGAAGGTGGGGGAACCTGGCCTGAATTTGACTTACAAATTCTCTTCCTTTTACATGAAGCAGATATTCACACCTGAAACATTGAAGAGAAGCGTACTAAATTATACTTTCCACTTCCAAGAATAATCAAGAATGAAGCACCTTACAATAGCACAGTATAATTTAAATACATGTTTCTCTTCCTTTCCTGAAGCAGAAGAGTTCTCTGCATTGGAAGCCTGAAGCCACCTAATGCCAGACAATGCTTCAACAAAGCTCTTGTTATGTTCAGCAGCCAATAGCTTTAGAGGTAGCAGTTACTATTCTACTACCAATTCTAACTGAAATGGCCTAAAAAGAGAAGCAATTATGTCAGCTTCACTACAGACTACAGTGATAAACTCACTGTTTCTCACTCGCATAATCTCACCATTTTTTATCTCCTACACAAGTCACTCAAAAGAGTATACAAAGTGACACCATCAGAACCGTATCCACTTCACTAATGCTGAATTCTCTTGAATATGTTTACTGACAGGCACAACATAGAAGGAAACAGAGGTTCCTCAGGTCTACGTGCATCATGTAGCTCAACAGAAGCTGATAACTTATCTATTAAAGATTGTTAAAAGATCTGTGGTATGAAGAATTATTATTAGCTTTCTTGAAATTAAATGCAGCTATTTCCATCTTTAATGTAGGTGGAGATTTCCATATACAGACAGCAATTACATATGCAACTGCCATTTAATTATGGGGAAGTGTATTCTGAAGTTATGTTTGACTTTTTTCCAACAGAGATATAAACAGCATCTTCTCCTTCACAAGCCCTTCCACACCTAGAAGACTAAACCACACTTGCCAAATGACAATTTCAGGAGCATTCAACGTGGGTGCAGAACTACACCAGTAAAGTTCAAAGTTTGTTCTGCTTCACTTCCCAGTAGCTTTTGCTCCCCTAAAGCCCCTTTCTGATCGATTCCCTTATCTAAGTATGCTCATCAACAGTGCAGCATCACTTGCTAGCAAAGACTTGGGGATGCATACAGCTTTTAATTATAAAGTCATTGAGGCCACCTTAACACTTCAATGCTTTTAAACAGAAATGCTCGAAATACACCCAAATGAAGTGAATTTGTACATAATATGGTGAAGTTAAAACAGAAACAGAACAAGTGCTATGCCGTATGTAACGGCCAAGGCCAAAAGTTTTATTTAACCAGCGAGATTAAGTTTGATAAGGATTTTCAAGTTACCTTGGGAACCACTTTGCATGCTCAATCCATGGATCGTCTCCAGACTCCCAGCACCTTAACCCACCATCACAGCAAAAACACTTGACATCATCATTGCGCCCTTTAAAGAAAAAAGGGGGGTGGGGAGAAGAATGAAATATCTAGCAAACATTCACAGAAGTTATTTTAAAAACAAATGTTGACATAACAATATGAATTACATCAGAGGTCAGCTTTTCTTACCTACATAGTAAAAACCAGCATCTGCAAGCTGTTTAGGTTGAACTGGAATTCTAGTTGGCCAGTTAATAAATGTTTTAACACGTGCTTCATGGGTTTGCATGCTCACATTAGAAACATTGAAGTTCAGTTGGTCTCGAGTAAGATTTTCCACAAAAGGGCACTTAGGAAAGTGTCTCCGATGCTCCGACATGGCATTATCTTTCGGTTCCCAGTTACTCAGATGACCACCACAGGTAAAACAGGCAACTTTGTCTGCTGTCCCCAGGTAATAAAATCCAGCCTTCGCCAGATCCGCGGGCGAGAGAAACGTCAGGGGCCATGAGTGAAAAGTGCGTAGTCTAGCATCTTCTGTGCTCATGGAAGGATTGCAAAGCTTCGGTCTCAAACATGAGAGGTCAACAGCCCTAGTAGTTATGGGGTCTTGAGGAAAACTGGAAAAAGAGCCACTGAAATAGCCAACTTGCTCTAAACTTTGAGTGAAGTTTATGGAATGTAGAGATGGTGAAAAACTGCTTGTGACCAGAGGTGAAAAGGCAGAACGAGAGGACAACCCAAGGTTGTTAACTGAAAGCACGTTCTGAATAAAATCGCAGCTAGGATAGAGTTGTTTGTGTTTTTCCATAGCATTATCTCCTGGTTGCCAGTTGTCCAACATTAACCCACAACAGAAGCATTTAACTGTGTCTTTCACACCAGTGTAGTAAAACCCAGCCCGTGCAAGGCTCCGTTCTGACACTGGCACATTAACAGGGAAAGTAGAGAATGTGGACATTCGGTAGAGTTCACAGGATAAATCATACTTCAGTTCATCACATAGAGCACTGTGCTTCATCATGTTAGCCAAGAAAGGGCTATTCTCCATTATGTTCATAATGGACTATTTTTGGAAGAATGGGACAAGTCTTCCTCTGGGAGGTAGTTGTGTGCATTAAAGGCAACTCCAAGTAACCCCTGCCTCTACAGAAATAACAACCTGCAAGTGATTATTTTTATATGCATCTTTGAATGCACATGTAAACACGAGTAGTTGCACGATTAACAGCCTTTGAACAGTGGGGAAGTTCTCCTTGTACTTTGGTCTACAACTGCTTTCAGTACAAAAGCTATTTCCAATTTGACAAATATTACAGAAAGCATGTTAAAAAAGACTTTTCCTTGCATTATCCATCACATGCTTTCCTTCTATTGTACATCTAGGAGAACAATATCAATTAGGCAGGCTGCTAGAGGTGGGGTCCAGAGAGGAAAAAACCTCAAGTAGGTTTATCAAAATCCTTCCTCAATAAAGAAACTAAAACAGGGGGCAACCAAGTTGACAATTTTGACTATAACATTAAGTAATTTAAAAGTTATTTCATCCTAGAGATCTGATAAATATGCAGCTTATATACCTGTAAAGATTTAAGTTTGTAAATCTCATTAGGAGGCTGAAAATAATTGTTTAAGTTCAAAAGGCATTAAGAAAAGAGCCCCTGAACATCACCTGGTATATCTACTAATATTACACTGCCAAGAAACCTCAGCTTCTGCATATTTTTATAATCACAACAGTTAAGACCAAAAAAGGTCAGTTTAAACTCAACCTTGCATATACCAAGGATTCAGCTATAGGATAAATAAATCCTGTACACTATCGATGATGAGGATGAACGATCTTAAACAACAGGCCTGGAACAGCCTCAGGCTTTCTTGTCTATAGCATTCTTGGCACAGATTGAACTGACCATTTCAGTTTTAACCTGGTGCCTTAGTTACAAGTACACAGTTATCATATCTAACAGAAATAAACTGATTTTTATTGGGACATCCTAATGTTCTATATTGATTAATTATGTTTTTTCCGTATGCCATGTTTATAAAGTGAACAGAATCCTTGGATAAAACAACTTTTAAATGTGTTAGTTTCTTTATTTGTGCACAGAACTACCTCCCAGAGTTCAGACTGAAGTCCCTTCTAAGGGGCCTACACCTCCATGTTGATATTCACTGTTCACAAGCAGAAATTTTAAGTCTCTATAGTTTCAATCATTTAATTCCTTTGAGCGGAACACAACCTGTAAGGAAGAAAAAGAGCATTTCAAAACACACAGCAGAAGTACATGTAATATCTCTATAACAGAAGATACAGTAGCTGAAACATTAAACTTTTAAAGCCTTTTTTTTTTTTTGAAGAAAATCAGCTAGAAAGTTTCATGGAACAAGCTTTACATACTTTCTTATGCAGTGGAATTCACACACTTTATTTATTTATTATTAACAGATATGCAAGACTATTTACCCTACAAGCTTAAGCATTTGATGGATGAATTAAGTTGCTTGTTCACAAGGTGTATCAGTGTAATAAACAGCAGCCTCTGCAACAACCCTGGTTATCTTTGACAGCCATACAGTCATCCAGGCTGTCTGAATCTGCCTAGATGGGTCTCCCCACCCCGTCCCCATTACTGGGGAGTGGCACCGACCAGTTCTTTAATCCCAGAGAACTAACATTTACTTTAAAAAAAAAAATACACTTTCAGAATTTCAAAAGAGTCATTTGATACTCCTCTGCCTTCGCCTTATAAGTCAGGCGGGCCGGGGCTGCCCTCCGGGTACCCTCCACCTGTTGTCTACAGCCGCCACCCAGCCAACAGCCCGGCCGCCGCCGGCCTGCGCGCACCCGCGGGCCGCGGCCCAAACCCGCTCCCGGCCCGCCGGGGGGACCCGGCCGCCGGGCACTTCCACCGCGTCCCTCCAGCGCCCCGGCCGCAGGCAACAGCCGCCGGCGCTGCCCCAGCACCACGCAGCCCGACACGGAGGAGCAACCGCCGCCCGGGACGGAGCCTCCCCGCCCACCCTCCGTCCCTCGGCGACGCCGACGTGGCCGCCGCGCTCCCGGCAGCGCCCCGCCAGGCCGCGGCTCCGCTCCCCCCGCCCGCTCCGCGCTGACTCACGCCCTCCGCGCAGGCCTCTGCAGCAGCCAACCTGCTCCTGCGCCCCAGCCTATATGTGGCACCGGCGGGTGGCGGAGGGGGGGGGGGCGCGGCGGCGCCCCCGGCGGGCACCGCCCCCCGGTCCGTGGAAACTCCGACCAGCGGGCGCCCAGCCGGAAAGTCCCGGGCGCCGGGCGGCGCATGCGCGGTCTGGTACGAGGGGGAGGGGGCGGGCAGGGGGTGTGGCCGGCCTCCACCGCCCCGCCCCCTGCCGCAGCCGCGCGGCGGCCGTTAGCGGTCGGCGTCGTGGCGCCGCGCCTGTGGGCGTTAACGGTCGGCGGGGTGGCGCGCCGCGCCGCCGGCCGGGAGCGCTGCTGTGGCCGATTCGGATAAACGCCCTTCTGGGGAGGCTCCCGAAGGCGGGCGCCTGCCCACGGGCGCTTTCTGTTCCGTTTGAAGTCTGCCCTGGGGTCTCCGGCGAGCGAGACCTGACGTGGGGTGGGTTTTTTGCGCATAGCCTAGCTGCCCTCTTGCTCATTCGAGTAGCTGCAATGAGTAAAGGTCTAGCGCTGTCGCCGCCGCCGTTAGCAGGAACATTAGGTGCTTTCCTGCTCGCAGGGGAAACCCGCGGGGCGCGGGCTTCCCCCCGCGGCCCGGCACGAGGGGAATTCCGGGCGCCGCTTCCTGCTGGCGCCGCGCCAGGCCTGCCTGCTCCGCCCGCCGCGCTGCGCTGACGGGGACGGGGTCAAAGAGCTCTGTTTTTGCCAGCGGTGAGTTCTTTATCTGTGTCCTAAGCATCTGTCCTTCCCTAAAAGAACTGGTCTGATGAGTTACCAATGAGGAAAAAAAGCACAGTGACTGTCGGAACAACCTGTGCCAGCGAAATGGGGGCCTTCCTTTGCCCTTTACTAACAGAGCCGTCGCAGCAGAAGTCTTGTTACAGATGTAGCTCGTCGGTACAATTTTGCTATCTTCCTGTGTTGGGTAGTGGGTGGAAAGCAAACGGGACTTGCATATATGCTACCATTTTACCTTTTCTCTTTGATGCTGGTAGAAGACACAAGTTGCTTAGCTGTATTTCCTATTACAGGTTGCACTGTAGCATGTGAGAGGGGAAGCACTGTGACCAATTAAAGATTCCAGTTATTAAAATCTCAGGGGAAAAACAGGAGGAAGACAAAATAGAATGTAAATTTCCACTGGAATAATTTAAGACACTATCTGTGCATACAGAAATCTGAAAAACTTCCTCAGAGGGTACCAGAATACTATCCGGACTTCAAAATCTCCCAACACAATCAGAGTCTCACTTTTCCTCTAAAGAAAAAGGGCAAATGGAAGATGAAAAAGCCCCAATTTATGCATATGTGAGGACAGAATGATAGTAGGGTGTTTACACAACTGAGAACTGAAGAATAAAAATAAAGGAAGCATGACTGAAGAGCATATTATGACACTAACGGGTAATTTTTTGTTACAGACTGTTCCAGTAAAATGAATTTACAAAAGACTCATTCATATGTACTCTAAAGCTCTTTCAAATTTCCTGTCATACATGATGCCATTGGTCATCAATAATAATAAAAATATCTGTCAAGTTTCAAACATCTAGCTGCGATAAGATAGCACTATAACGCCATTTAGCTTCTCTTTGCCTAATTAGTTGTTTCGGCAGTTACACACACATGCACACAAAATTCTTTTAAAAGTTTGAAATTGTTACCCGATCACTGATGAGTTGTTTTTAAAGAAGCTTCTAATACTGAGAAGGCAACACTAAAAGTTCAAATACTGAGTCAGATCCACAAATACTATATCTGAAGAGTCATGGGTTGTAGGACTTGGAGTTTGCTGGACTTAGCTCCACTTAATGTTGCATGAGGAAGTGAGCTCTATGTATGTATATGTGTGCTTGGCTGTAATTGCAGTCAAACATTTGCTTTTGTAGAGCAAGGTGATAATGTTCTCAGCTTCAGGACTTCGAGCAGGAATCTCCAAAGAAAGTAAAATTGTGCTTATGTATGTTATAGATTATGAAGCTTCTTACTTTTTACCATACATTCTCCCAAACTTAATAATTCAGTGTTCCTCCTTAACTCAATCATTTCCCCCGTTCTGCCACTCCACCACTAGCCACATATCTGCTTTTTGCCGCTCTGTACACTTTGACCTTCTCTGACTTTGGCAATGCAAGCTGTTCTTCCCTCCTAGGCCTCAAGGCAAGCAGTTTCAGGCCGCCTCATGCTGCAATGAGGAGAAAGGGAGGGGAAGGAACAAAAAGCAGGCTAAAATACTTTTGATAGCAGGAAAGGGGTGTAGCTGCCCTCAGCTGCCAGGCTTTTTCTGATTCCTTCATCTCTGTGAGAATAGTAGCAGCTTCCCCAGTTCTGCACTCCCAATAGTGACTTTGTCTTTCATGAGAAAGAGATATGAGAGCCTTACCTAGCAGTGGTGATTGATGGTCCTTTCTCAGAAGGCCATGAAGTAAGAAGGTAACTAAAGGTTTCTTCTTGGACAGGACTGAAATTCGCAAGGACCATGCACATCCTTCAGCATCCTGAGTCTGGCTTCGACAGGTAACCAAAATAATTATTCAGAGGAAGGGAGAGAGGAGAGTAGTTGTGTTTTGGTCATACCCAAGTTAAAAGCAGAAGGCATCTGCTTGGACTTTGGTTCTCAGACTGGTGCACCTGCATTGTGGAAGTGATCCTTATTCCAGCCCGTTCAGCTGTTATATCAAGCTTCCAAGATGAATGGATTAACCTAAAAAACAGTAGGATTTATAAACTAAGACAAGACACTGTACTTTGCAGATTCTTATCTCTGGAAAGGGGGAAGGAAGGTTGTATTCAGATCAAGTTCTCCTCAACCAAAGGAAACTGCTTTCTTAAAACAGTTCCATATAATCACAGAGGTCACAGTGCTAATAAAAGTGGGGCAACCACATTACCAATATTTATGAAGATGAACTTGACATTATTGTCTGAAACAGCAAAGGTGGTATAGCAAATTTCTGGAGGTTTAGGTGGAACACAGTTGCCCTGCAGCATGAGTGCCAATAATGAATAGGATAGAGAACACTGGTATCTGAAACAACCGAATGTCCAGAAGTCTTATCCAAGAGTCTTGATGAAGGTCAGTCTCCTCATGGTGTAATCCTTCTCTGATGCCCTCTCCAGTTTACTATCTTCTACAATAATAAAAAAAATCTAGCTCTAATGGCATCTCTGTAACACACCCCTAAATGTCTCTGAAGGAGGAGAGAGAGGGGCAAAGGGCACTGCTATTTGCCTTGCCAGTGCTACTCCCTTTCTCTGTTGTGCATCAAGTAGGTGTTTGTTCTTTCCCGATCTTGATAAGAAAGAATGGCCACTAGAATCTTTAAGTGTAATACAATGTTTAATCAGAATATTCAAAGATTGAAGTGAAATAGAAGATTGTCCCTTTTGGTGCTGGGACCGCCGAGATGATACAGCATTGGGTGGAAATCTCAATCAGAGCATACGGCACACTGTGCAGATCCCATCTGTAGTGAGGCCTTTTTGTCTTTAGAGCTCTTACAGATTTTTCTCAGAAGACAATTCCATTCATTATTCCTAATGCTGAGCAAACTGTTTGCATGAGAACACGCTGCTTCACTTTTAGATAAAGACAAGGACATGCAAGTGGCATAGTTGTTGCTGAGTGGGAGCTGCCTAGAGGCTCCTCCATTATGATTATGTGCCTAAGTTTATTCTGCAGCTAAGGCTTGCAGCACAGGCTTGCTGTGTCTACTCTGGTCAACTGTTATGTAACTCACTAGCTGTTTGATATACAAGAGTCTTCCAGTTAGGATCACTATGACCACCATAAGTTATCGTGTCAAAATATCTCACTATGATTTCAACCTTATCAATACCCACTGCTGACATGGACAAATATTAACAACGATTTTTATCTCAGATGTTTTCTGGAGACCTAACCAGCTCAAAGTAGCAAATTCATCATGTCTATACTATCAAGGATGAGATACAACATAATTTGCAGTTTCGGTAATGCTGCTCTGATCTTTATTTCTAGCTAACAGTTCAGTCCCTACTCACTTTTTTGTTCTATAGAAACATTTAGTCAGGTGAAGACAAAATACTCTGTGGAAGATTAAACATATTACCTGTACTGTATCTGTAGCCTGCTTGGTAGAAACTATAAAATCCAAGCTGCTTCTAGGAGTAAGAAACGAGGGCATTTCCTCAGTGTCTCAGTGTGCTTCATCATGCAGCCATGCAACTCAGTGAACAGAGAGATGGAAGGACCCTCCTGTACCTGCACTCCCACAAGTCCTACCTATAAAACTTTGCACCCATATTTAAAGATGAAAAGAATTGTCTCTGGCTAGTTCCCACATTTTTCAGCTAGCAAGAGGTATCAAAAGGAGCCATGGAGCATGATCTAGCAGCTGTGCTGATGCTACTTATTTTGAATTTTGGAGGTATTGACAGTTCATTGGTAGCATCAACCCCCTTTCTAGCGGTAACAAGGTAGATTTCTTCTGTTAAACCAATCTAGGATGGTAATTAGCATCCCACATAAAACTGATGAACAAATTTTCTTTGGAAGGTGTAACTCATCCATGTAAGAGGAGGATAATGAACAGAGAAAGAGGAAAAAAGTGTTAAGGAAAACTTAGGAAAAGCCAACTTTAGGCAGAAGGTATTAACTGTAGATGAAGCTGCAGTACCTATTTAATTTAAAAATTAAGCCAACTTCAAGATTAGAGTTAAGTCAGACGTGAGGGAGGCGTGTCCCTCTTGCTGACATGAGATCAGCTAAACTTTTGATAATTTGCGTGGATGCATACTGTTTCACACTTTGTTCTGACTAGACACAGCATCAGGGCATCTATGCATAGACCAGTAATATCTATGATTTTCATTTTTAAATGAGACTTCTGTAATTGCATTTGGTAATATAGCACAAAATGGGTAAATATCATGTAACTGCTCACAAAGAACACATATTGTTGTATCAAGATATTAAGGTCATCCATGACTCTGTCATAACCTAAATGTTTGAGGAAAAAAAAAAAAAAAACCTGCATCTTTGAGGCTCCCTTACGGAAGGTCATTACATTCACAATCTGGAAAGTTTCCATTAGCTTTGCACCCAGACATAATTTTGTTTTACACATCCTCCTACGCAAAGGATCACAAGTACAAATGTTCAAGTTTACCTAAATCTGTTGTATGTTTTCTTTTCTCACATTTAGTGGTCAGAGAAATTCTTCCATAAGCCATAATTAGCCTCAAGAATATATCAAAGCCACGCTGAATAAGTTGAGGCTTTTAAATCAGTCAGGAACTTTCTTACATTGGTATTTATTTGGAGAATAAAAAAGAGTTGGAATGAATTGCAGGAAAATCTTGGCAAATGCCAAGTGCAGTTCTCTTTCTAGATTTGTCAGTCTTCTTACTTTTCCAAGTTTTCTTCCCTGCTTCTAGGAAAACAATGTTGTTCTGCTGATAGTTTAATAAACATTATTTTCAGCAGGGGAGAGAAACATGAAAAATGCCAAAATGAAGCTGATTGGACTAAAATAAGCCACAGCTGGGTGGGAAGAAGATCACATACGTATCAAGGAAATCAAAAGGCTGCTATTCAGCTGCCTCAACTTCTTTACATTCAGAGCTCCAAATCCTTGGTTCTTCTGAAGCAGTTACTTTTGTGAGCAAAAAGTTGCCTACTTTGACTCAAAGTTACTTCACACTGTCATAGAAAGAAAATTTCTTTAGAACCTACCACTTGTTTCCCTCACTTCTTCCCCATCATCTGTCTGCAAATATTAGATCCGTCCTAAGGTATCTAGTTCACTTCAGTTGTACTAATTGTTGCTATTCACATTCTAAGCAAATGTTAAAGAATCTGTTGTGCTAATACTCCTTCCATTGAAAGAGTGTCTGATGTGACCCCATTTGACTTCCCGAGGATTAAAGTAGAGGTTTACTATTAAGGGTTTTGTAAGTTGTTTTATGAACATCTTACATGTTTTATACATCTTAGATGTTTTATAAATATGACTGCATTATACTTTACTGTGGGACTGGATCATAGCTGTGATGAGTGTTTCATTTAAAAGGACAATCATCTCTTCAGACGTCACAAATATAAGGTGAAGTTTCGAAGTTTCCACATCACAAATGTCACATAAGCACATGAGAACTCACTTAAGTTCCAAAAAGCTACATGCAAAGAAGGATTAAAGCCTTGTGTTGGCACATGCAAGATAAGGGCCTAGTTCCGGAAGCAAAATTCACAGAACTGAGCTATGTTCCTGAGTTCTCAAAGCAGCAAATGGGGAACTGATCTGTGGTTTAAAACAAAAATACAAAAAAAAAAACCCCAAACCTCTGCGAAACTGAACCAAACATAAATCTGTTCTGCAATCTAATGGAATGGTGATGGTGCAGACACCTGTAGCGGATGTGGGATCAAATAATGGAACTGGGAGCTATTTAATTCAATACTGTAGTCAAATGGTGGTAAAACTACAGCCTGAGAGAAACTAGGCTTTTTGATGTGGCATTCTGCTGTGTAATAGTATTTTTCTTAAGAATGTTTTGAGAAATAGAAGAATAATGGTTGCACTGGAAGTCCTTTTTCTTATTAGCAGTTTATTAACTGCAGTGGGATGACACTGACTATGCAATCACGGGAGTAAATAGATGAAAAATAATCAAACAGTGCACACTACTGAAAAAAAATTTTCCCTAAACTTTACATTAAATTTGTAATATTTTAGAGATTATTAGAAGGAAGACTGTAGTGAAAATAAGAAGAGAGGTGACAAGCCTTTGATAAGGAGTTAAGCTGGCAGTTTTAGATGGTGACAACAAATTAAATATTAACCACATACCAATACCAATGGGGTACAGTTAACAAGAAGGGAAAAAAAGAAGAGACACAAGAATTACTAATTGAGTAGATATAAATAACTATTTAATGAAAAGTTTAGAAGTCTAGATTTCCATAGGCTTGACCTTGCTGTCAAATTTTGATAAATGTTGTGTTAGATAGGTCAAAGGATTGGAAATGTACTGGGGTAGAATGGGCAGACAGATACAGTCTCACACAAAAAATGATTGCATAAATCAGATGGCCACAGGAAATTAGGCTAAACCCCACATAATAGAATCATGCTGAATATTCACTTTTTTTTCTTTAATTGGAGTAGGAAGAAGAACTGCTCCTTTAGCTGGCTTGCTCATTCAAAAAGACCACCTCAGACAGAAAACAAGGCTTTATTGACAGTGCTTAACTTAGAATCAAATAGTGGCCATGCTGACCTAAAATCCATCCACCCCAGTAGCAACCGGTACCAGATATCCCCGGCAGTAGATAATCTGTTTATACAAAGAATCTCATCTGGGCACCTATTATAATAATATGAGCCTACCATCTGCAATTCAGCATTGTTACTAATTGTGATAATCCAGAAGGTCACTCAGCTCCTTATTTAGGAACAAAGCTTTGAAGAAAAGTTTGTATTCAAATAGAAACATTCTTAGTGGAGAAATTCAGGGTGCCAGTGAGAGCCTCTGGCTCAGAGAGCTAGAGGCCTGCTGAGCTCATTATCCCAAGTGGTGCAGAAACAGGCTACAGCAGCCTTAAAGGAGCAAAGAGTCCAATACTACTATGTTGTGTACTTTTCAGTAGAGAGACTGACTGAGACCCTTTTCAGCTCAGAAAGTACTGTCCTAAAGATCACTGAGATCAAAGATGCGAAGAGGAAGGAATAAAATAACATTCACCTATCCCTCCATTGTATG
This sequence comes from Struthio camelus, assembly GCF_040807025.1. Classification (NCBI taxonomy): domain Eukaryota; kingdom Metazoa; phylum Chordata; class Aves; order Struthioniformes; family Struthionidae; genus Struthio; species Struthio camelus. The sequence continues at coordinate 208,703,865 of NC_090942.1, forward strand.
AGGTTAAAGAAACAAATCAAAACACCCCATTACTATCACACAAAAGCAGTAAAAGCATATTTGCCCCCAAAAGGAAAATGTGATGAGTTATGCTTGTAAGCATCTGGAAAATTAGGGCCCAGCCTCGCAAGCTTTAAGATGCCATTATTTTACAAAATATTAATGTAATAAATAGACATAAGATATATTTTTATCCTGCTCTGAAAATGAGGAATATATTAAAAAAAGAAAAGACCATCAGTGCTAAGATTCAAGATGCACTGACTGACTCTATTCAGACCTTGGCAATAAGTGGAGATTAAATTACAGTGTAGGGGCTGGCACAAAGGAAGTCAGCATGTCTTAATATCAAGTGTTAATATCAAGCCTGAAAAGCCCAGCATCATTTATAGCACCACCCACACTTTGAGAAATGCAAATACAAGGGCCTGAATAGAGTACCTTGGTTTTTTAACACTGGCCTTCTAGCCACTTTCTTATTACTTCCTTGCTTAATTTTAGAGAAGGTTAAGTTTCAGATTTCCTCAAAGCTCTTCCTAAGGAAGAGCAGGTTTGAATGGGTATCTTAACTATGAACATGGTTTGTATCTGAGCTTCATCAAACACATTCTGTGGGTCTCCAGAGTGCTGTCTCCTTCACTTGAACAATCAGTTACAGGCATAAAAGAAGCTACTATGAGAATGTATCCAAAAGTAAGCAAGTTATCGTCCTTTGAAAGAATATATAATAGTTTGGAATTTATTCAGGACTGTTGAAATTTCTCTGTGTGGATATGTTTTCTGGTTTCTCACTTGGAAACAACTGCAGTATTCATACCTAGTCAGTTCATAAGGTTACCAGTTCTGAATTTGCATTTCTCAGTATGCAGGCAGTCCCTATAAAAGATGCAGAGCATTTCAGACATTAGCTGTTATGACAGATTTCCCTTCTATTGGTTTCTATGAAGTAATACAATTTTTAAAATAATGTATTTTGAAGTGAAACATTACATATACATATGAAGCTGTTCTGTCTTGAATCCAAGACATGTAGATATACCGGCCAAGGCTTTGTAGACTGAAATACTTAAAAGTTGGGAATGCTATTCTTCTGGTTTTCTCTTTTCAAATTTCCCTTTCTCACTCCAGTCATTTGCTTTCTAGCCAACACTAATCTTTTGCATGCAGAAAATCCAAATCAGCACATTTATGTCATATGCTTTTTTCAAACATTGTTTTTATCTCTTTCATTTATGCACAAGTACTCTTCGGCTGACAAGTTGTCAGCTGCATCATTTGCAAGTTGTCAGGCCTCCCACAAAACAGCAAGTTTGCCCAGTCCCAGCAAGAAAGACTGTGAGGTTTTTTTTTTTTTTCCCCAGAGACAAAGAATAGCTACAAAATCCATTGTAAACCAATTCACTTTGTTCAGTAAACAGTGGAACAAAAGACAAGCCTCTGCAAAGCAGCGTGTGCTTGTCTTCCGTAATATAACGCTATGATGACAGGCACTGCAGAAAGCTATAGGAGACAGACATGCTACAGCAACTCTGAAAACAAAAAGAGCTGCTGACTAGCAAAACTCTTAGCAAACACCAAAATCAAAGGTGTAGAATTTGAATGTCATGCAAGAGAAGGACAAAGGTAAAATGATGCAATTAGCAAGAGAGGGATTCATGTGATAAAAGGTTGAAGAGCTGTAGGATAGACATATACATCTGAGCTGAGCGGTCTTCATAGTCAAATGGAAAGAAAAGAGTCCTTTTAGGATGTGTTTTTCATTGAATCCTGAAACAGACACTTAAAACGGGTTACGCGAACCCCAAAGTGCCTTTTTCTCCCTGCTCATTATGAAGGAGGTAACAGTATTAACTTGTTAGTGAACGAATTTTGAGATTATTAGGACAGATAGTGCAAGAAAAATCTGTTTTTAATCTTATATTTCTGTAACATCGTAGGAGGCTAACATAACTAAAACCAGTGCACTAGGGAAAAAGGATATGGCTGGTCTAGAACTACATGCTTTTCTGTGTGTGGTTATATGTATTGAAGGCAGGAGCCTAACAATTGTTATGTTGAGCCAGATGTGTGGTCTGTTGCAATTTCCAGGACCAGCCACCTCAGAAAAAGGTACAAGAAATTCCACAGCAGCAAGTTATAAGTAAGCAGGCTCAACAGATCTTGGAATATGTTTATTTTACATTATCTCTGTCCGTTTTCACTTTCATTTCACCAAGGACAGAATTAGCTCAAACTGCAAAGAAATGAAACTAGATTTTCTGCCTCTGGGGGTGGGGATCGGAACCAATGAGCTACATTTTTTTTAACTGCCCTGCTTTGTGTTCTGGGGTTTTTTTTGGAAGATAATCTGCGAAAGGTCAATGCTTTCCTGGAATGTTTAAACAGAATGAACTATGACAATAATACATTGTTAGTAGGACACCAAAAACTGTGTGTAGAGATAGTTTTTGACATGATAGTTTATGACATGGAGCCAAGAGAGCTTCTGCACTGGGGCAGCTTCTTTTGGACCGGGCCACTCCTCCATGTGCCTCCAGGCATTGTTGTCCCCGCTGCTTTTCCGGTTTGGCTCTGTCAGCTCTGATCTGCAATAATCGGAAAGTAGAAGTACAATATGTCCCTTGTCCCTCTTCCTCCCCTTTGTGATAAGCAAATACATGACTGTCCTGATCTGTCTTAGAGCTGAGATGCAGGAATCTGCAACATTAGCTTTCTCTTCTCCTGATATGTCTCATTTTCATTCTCTAAGGAGAAACTGAAGGAATTTGCAGGAAAAAAAAAAGAGAAAGCTAAAACACCAATGCAGGAAGTGATCTCAAAACCTTATGTGTGTATTAATTCCTTCTTTCTTTCATTATAGTCAGGAAAGCACCTCATTCTATAGTACATTTTTTAAATAGGTCAGACGAACTACATGGTAAAAGAGCCTGTTTCTCTCCACTAGCTCTTAAGGGAACCATGGTGACCAGCTCCAAAGTGGGAGCTAGCTGTTCACCCCCAGCTTGTCTGCGCTGGATATGAAAATGAACCCTGCTCATCAACTGTCATGCTTTGAGTGTGAAACCCCATTGCCCACCTGCTGTGGCTGTTGTATCCCATGCATCAGCAACAACTCTGCAATCTCATCCTTGTTCTGTGCGCCGGACAACCAAACTGCAACTGGTGCCTGCCGTTCGGGCTTCCAGCCTGGGTGAGAGGACAGAGTGATAAATGGCTCATCAGGAGGGCAGCCCTGCTGAAGAGCACAGTACTGTTTCGCACACCAGGATTTTGGAAAGCTGAGCAGTCTCCTGGCTGTTTCAGTCATGCAGAACTTTTAGCTTTTGACACACTTACAAAGTGCAGCATGGTGCCAGATTTCACAAGACAAGTAGTTGAGCTAATCAAAATGATCTGGCTATTCCCACCAAGGAGTACGTTTTCCAGAGCATGATTTATCATGCAGCATGACAGTAGAGTTTTATTGCCAAAGAGGCTTCAGCAAAAATTTAAGCAAGGTTTCGGAGTGCTTTCTGGGGAACAAGCTTTCCAGGGAGGCAGGAAATTTGGCAGGATTCCTTTCAAAGTTTGTGGGAATCAGCTTCTGAGGCTAAAGGGATCTGAGCGTTCATAAAGTGAAGATGGACCTCCCCAATCTGTGGAGCCAAGGACTCGGAGGAGAGAGGCATGCTGCTGTTTCACAGCCAGAGGGTTCTCCTATGAACATCTACTTTTCCAGCAAAAGTGCAGTCAGTAGGGAATGTCCATCCCCGGGGCTGCTCAGCAGTAGCTATAGTCACCCCAAAATCTACAGATTGCACTCCTCCATGGAAATCTGCTGTGAAAAGAAAGCAGTGACATGACCAGGCTCTCAGCCCTTTGCCTTCGCCCCAGCACTCTTCTTGCCCCGAAAGCTCTGGCCTCAGCAGTTGTGGCCATGAGGCCTCCTGTCCTCCCATCTCAGCCCCGCAAGGGACCTGTGGACAGGCCTCTCTCTCAGAAAGGGAGAAATTAGACTTGTCAGCCCCAAAAAAAAGGCCTGCCCCTACCCATCCCAGGCAAGATCCATTCAGCCAGCCCATGCTTCAGGCTCACAAGGTCTCCGCATGCACAGGGCCCTGCACAGCTGTGTCTGCACAGGGACCCTGCAGCTCAAGCAAGCTGTGGTTCAGCTGAAGACATATTTCCTAGGCTGCCCATGAACTGGAAGGCACCCTGGCTAAGCCGTTCCTGGCAGCAGCCTGCTACTGCTGCTGGGACCAGCCACAGTGGAGTGCAGACGTTACATGACTCATTGCACCCACACGCATCACTCCTATTACCCAATGTACAGACGAGCTGCTCACGTGCCTGGCATGTCGTCACACTCCTAAAACGTAGGCTGGTTCTCAGCCTTTTCACATATCCAGAAGCAGTAAAGAGGTCTGAGCATACCGGCAGGCCCTAAGCTGGTCCCCAATACTGGGTCTAGTTGCAGGAAGTTAATAAGCTAAAACCTGGCATGAAGAGGGAGAACGAAGTACAGCGTTATCTGCAAAGAATTAACTGTCCCTGTGGTGGTGAGTGCTGGGGATCCATAGAGCTTTTTTCATAAAATCAGAGTTCAGAGATGCTATTACGATTGCCTGCACAGCACTGTATTGCAAAATTACTACTATACATGTAATCACATCACTTGATGTATAGTTTTCTCTCACCAATTTTTAACTCCATTGCTGTTCAGAGAATCCTCCACTTCAGATATACTCAAATTTCCCTGAGCTACCTGCCATTTCATGCATGCTAGCTCTGAGAGCTGGAATACTCTTCTGGTTGCTCCAGTCCCGATCCTTCTCTCTTCTCTCAGGCTCTGCACTGGATGCTAAGGCTCGGGCTCCTTTTACCTGGCTTTAAGTACATAAGAGGCAACTCACCAGGCAATGCTGATTTCAGGTAGGCTGAATGCCCCTCTGGAACAGCTTCCCTAATCATCTAGGGAGCCTAGTTCCTAACTGAGAAGCCTCAATAAAGTGCCTATATTTAGACTAAATTGAAAGCTCAACCTATAGCTTCAAGGCCCTTTTCCATGAGTCAGACATCACCGTGTGGCCCTTGTCTATATGTGCTGAACTGCACTGCCACATTTAGTCTGCCTGGAGAAGGCAAAAAAGGTGGGAAAGTTTCTAACCACCAGTTCAGCTGGCTTTAGCCATATTTTAATAGCACCAAGAACACACGGCCCTTTACAGCAGGACATCTGTTTTGGTGACACACACCAACTGAAAAGTAATTTAACCTGAAGAAGGAGTTGCATGTCCCAAATTGAACTGCATTTTTCTACCCACTTTTTCCATATCAGTTGATTAACAGAAAAATCATCTTTCCCATAAACTTTGCCTAGCAGCAACAATCCTTTTTGGTCAGCCCTTTTTGAAAACAAAACTAATTTTGATTTCTACATTACCCTATTCACTTTTTCAAAAAAACAACACAGAATCCCAAATTAATTAAATTATAATCAACCTTCCAGAGAAACGTTGCAAGCATGCTAATCTCTTCCTGTGCAATTAGGCATGACGAGTCTTTTGTGTCGCTTATCTCTATTGCATTCGAGACAAGAACGGCTGAAGAGCCAAAGTAGGCAGCTACACAGCGAGAGGAACTAATTAGGTTTGCTAGCTATTGAATTCGCAGGGGTAGTTCTTTAAAACAGAGGTTTGAACATTCCCCTAAGAGACCAGACAGCAGTGAGAGAAAATGCCAAAAGGGCTGATGTTGTTTTAGCACCACCGAGTGGACAAATAAGGGAAAAAAGTCCATTTTTGATACTCTGCGTGTGTGACCTCTGCGACCGTGGGCGAGCAGAGAGGTGCAGCCAAGCCCCCGTGCCAGCCCCGCAGCCCCCCACGCCTGCAGCACGCAGGGGAAACACACGCTGCCCCACTCCGTGAGCCTCCTCTGCTTTCCACATCTGTCCTGGCACATGGCCTCTTTTCAGGAGCAACCTGGTGGTAACAGTCCAGTTATGAAAGCATCCTGCTCGTTTATTTATTCTGTGCAAGATGGTCTCAAGTGCCTCAGCAGTCCTGTAGTTCCTATTACTGGATTAATTGGCACAGCCTCACCCAAGTTCTTGTCATCTAGAGTCCACGAATATCTTAGGAAATTTTCATGCACCTCATTACCAAATCAGCCTTTTTGGCTATGCTTGGACATGGTCCTGGAGTCTGAAAAGCCACTCAAGAAAACATTACATCTGTAAATACAAACATATTGCCTGCAGTAAACTAGTATAACAAGATAAAAACAAACAAAATCTGTCATTTGTAATACAGAATTTCATTCGCCTCAGAAATAGCTCAGACGCTATTACAATTTTCTGCAAGTATCTGAAATCCTTAGTGGTGTGTTCTCAGGTCCATCACACAGTCTGCACTTGCGCATCTGTAATGTCACTGCTTTCTTTGCTCACTTTTGGATGAAAGTCTTGGACTAGCACATTCCTGTTTGTGCAGGAATGCTCTGACATCTTAGAGGAAAAGGTCACACGTTTGTCCCACTCTCTTAAACTTTTTTATAAGTCAGCTACCTTTATTGAAATCAATGCCCTATTACATAAATGAGTGAGTTGCTCCCTAAACTACAGGAAAGGAATCTTTAATGTAATGTTTTGAAGTGTTTCTTACACCTGAACTGTTCTACATTTTTTTGGACAGTAATGCTTGTAGGTGGCTGAACTTGGTCAACTTCCTTCTATCTTTTTCATGCTGTTCAAAAAAAGATATATGAAGACATGTAGCAGCTGTAACTACATAGGAATTGATTTCCCCTGGCACCAAATAGGATAGTTTATTAAACTAGATAAAAACTAAATTCATCCCCCTACCTATATTCTCCATACTTTCCTGCAATACTTCTGCCTAAAACTTTTGCCAGCTCTGTCCCTTGTGACTTATCTGTTATGGATCTATTATTTGGATTACGCTAGTGTCCTTTATGCTAGTCCAAAAACTGCACAGGATGTCTCTGTACTGAAGAGTTTACAGCCTGCCTAGATAAGACAGTGAGAAAATGAAAGCTTGGGCTGCTTTCAAACCACACAGCAACTTAGCAGGACTGCTGCAATGGCCTGTAAGTACGCAAAGGAAGATCCAAGTTATGGTCTCTGTGTCCTCCGTTACAGAATTGATGAAAAGCAGTCAAAGCTGGCTCCTTTTGAAAAGTGTATCTGTGTGTTTGTGTAAGAGACAGGAAAAAGGAGAGAGAAGTCTGTTTTGAAAAATATCCTTCAAAAAGTTAAAACTTCGATTTAAGTCTCCTTTGGGATACTTTGACTACAGCTCTGTAGACACAGAGTTGTCCTGGAATTAGCTCAAGTGCTAACTTGACGTGTTTTCTGCAAATTCCATATTTCATATCTTGTTTGCTGTTTGCTTATCAAATAGAGCCTCCATAAAATTAGAAACATATGAGAGACCACAGTCATCCTGAGTCCTCTCACCTTTGAATGAAGGAGAAAAAAATTCCCTGCAGAGATTCAAAGGCTAAAAATGCTAGTTACTGCTACCCTTTATTGTGCACATACCCCCTTCACCCCACCCACACGCCTCTGAAGGTCTAGAGAAAGCAAGAACCGTGTCGGACAGTAGATTTCTCTTTTGTGTTTAAGACATGGCAGAATGAGAGTGCCTAAGTCCAAAACAATGCAGCCAAAGGCAGCAAGACTTGTCTTGTTCTAAAGAGAGCAAGAAAAAGCCTGACGACTGCTTTATTTATTAGTCTAATATATAGAGCATTTATCCTAGAGGCCTGGATTCCATTCCCTGCTCCCAGGACCATTTCTGTATTTTACCTGGTGGCTGTTTGTGTGTTTGATATTCAGCAGTTCTGGGATAATCCACCTGCTGTCTGCCTGCCACTCTCCTCCACTGGAAACAGCAGTCACACCTTCGGCCCCAGGACTCTTGAGTCCTTTCTGCTCTGCACATCAAGTATCAATAGGAAGAAGAGCAAATCTTGGCATTATGCCAAGTTATTCTATAACCTTGTAGTCTGGACACATTTAGGGTTATGCTGGTTTTAAGCCTTCAGAGTAAGGAGGAAGCTCACACTAGGTCTCCCACGTCCCGGGTGCGTGAGCTGGGCACAGGCTCAGCACCAGGCACAGTGTGAGCGCTCCACATGGGTGCTGCAGCAGTTCATGGGACTGAACACCTGGACACTCAGGGATGCACAGATTACTCAAAATCAATAGTTATGGAATAAGTTTGTCAGACCCTATCCGACTTGTCAACATGCACTATCTGACATCCCCTATCACCTTCTCTGTTTATTGTAAAAGATTCTCAGCCCTTTCTTCCATGGAAGGAATGAGCCGCTTCCCACCAAACGGCTTAATATCAGGTGGGTGTTGCTCTACGTGCTGGCAGTTTTGGATCTCTCTGAGATCATCTGAGTCCTCCTAAATGTTGCATACAGGGACAGTGGGTGCCAAACACAGTACAGCTTCCATGCCACATGGGAAGATCCTTAAAGTCTGGCTTTGCAATGTTCAGTTTGTAGGCACATAAGTAATCTTTTATGTCTGGTTCTCAACATCTGGGACATCTATTATCGAGCTTGTTTAGAAAGTATATTTGATCTAAGCTGTGGTTGGAGCCCAGTGTCTGCATTTCGTCTCTCAGCATTCTCCGTTGCCCAGCTGTTTGTGTACCAGCTCTCTGTGTAAACAGGCCTGCTCCTGCCTCATCCACTCAGCAGTTTCACAGCCCAGCATCTGTGACCTTGCAATTCTCAGGCCTCCCCTGGAACAAGGCTGGTTAAGGGAGAGCTTGTACTAGCCCACAGCTGTCTCACTACTTCACAGCAACAAGAAAAGGAGTACAGAAAACTAGCACCATATATTCATTTGAATACAATAAAGATATTGTTCAAGCTCTCCCAGCTGTGGCAGTGACGGTCTTTTTTTTTTTTAGTTTATTTGATGATTTTTGCAGTAGGAGTATGAAGACTTTAAAAAGTACAGATACCATATATTGCTCAGGTCTCGCTTATCCCTCTTGTCACATGGCTGGCTCAAGTCCTCAATCTGACTTACAGATTGGAGTACTAGTACTTTTAAAAGATGTAGCAATGTGTTTTACTTCCCAGCTGAACTGCAATGGAAGTACAGCCTAGGTGGCTTGACCCAGCTGACTGAGCAGCCCCAACCATCTCCCTGCGCCTGCCCTCCCTCTACCGCCTTGCTTGTCGCCCTGTCCCCTGCTGACCTGCTTTGGGCTCTTGGAAGCACCGCCGGAGCAATTCACCACCCTCCTTGAGCCAACGGCAACCACAGCCTACAGAGCCGTTTCTTGCAAGCGCCATCCAATATTTGGGTAACAAAAACCAGACATGGAAAGGGAACAAGATGAGACACAACAGACAGCTTCCCACGCTCCATGTGCATCACACATTCATCCCACATCACATCCCTCTAACATGGTGTACTACCTATCAGACCACCCGAGTACATACGCCTTCTCCAGAACACAGGGAATGAGGAAACCAGAAAGGTAAATCATGGAGAAACCGTTTTGAACCATGCAAACTATAAAGAAATACAATTTCCTACAATTCTCTGATAGCTCGATCACAGTAACTTTTACATGGATTTCTACAAACTATCTCCGGAGCTGAATTCAGTAGCTATGTGGAAACAATATATCTCTTTACTGCAATACACTTCATTTTCTCAAGGCTGTTGGGATAAGGGATAATTTTTGCTATATAAAACATGAAAATACAATTGATTAGGAGACTGTTAGTTTAACATCAAATTACATAAGTGAGCCTGCTAGTCAAATGTTATAGACCCTTTTCAAAACAAATGTTCCTTCTTAACATATGCAGTACATAGAACAGTTCACATCCTGGTGAGGAAAATGAGATCTTCTTTAGGTAACAAAGGCATCCATTGCGATCATTATTATTCAGCTGCTGGTTAATATCTAGTAGCTGCATAACTAGACATCAAAGAGATTCATGACCATTAAGAGGGTGCCAACTATGTAGGTAACTTATATCTTTAATTAACCTTGTCTGAAGCACTATAGATGCAAAATCCGGGGCTCATAAGGTCCAGCGTGTGCAGTGCCTTAGGTTACTGTAAAATTGTCCCTGGGTATTGTTTTATGAAGAAGATTATGCTCTAAATTAAGTAACAATCAGTTCAGGGAAGCCCCACAGCTTGCGCTGTGCAAGACATCAGATTAGATTAACAAAGCTGTCTCCTGGATTTACAACTGAGAAACAGTTGAATCCTTCCTGCAACAGCCTGGGCGCAGTTCTGATCTGCTGCAAATCTAAGCAAGAGCTGGCTGAGCGAGGCGACCTGTGAATACTGATACTGCTTGGTGCACAACATGCGCTCATAAATATGCCATTCATATCTATAAGCTTATTTTTAAGCTTATATCTAGGATATCATATTAGTATAAATGAAATTCAAACAGCTTCTGCAGATGTGGGTTATATTTATATATAGTTATATATAGTTATCTTTTTTTTTTTAATTTGGATTTATTTGAAGCTCATTTCCTATGCTAAACTGTAAGTTAATACTTCTCCCTTGTTTCTCACATGGATATTTTCTGCAGCGTCAGCAGTTAAAAATAAGCAGTCATTAAAAATAGGCAGTAAGCATCTATTAATACTTCTGATTTTGGGAACTGACTCATTTTTAGTAAAGGGTTTTTTTTTTTTTTAAGACGGAACTATTCTAGTCTAGGACGTCCACTGCTTTTGTGAATTGATTTTTTTTTCTTTCTCTAATTTAAATAATGGTTCATACAAGCCCTGCTGAAAGTATTAGAGACTGAAATATGAAAATGGCAATAAGTCACCCGTTTACATGCTCACTTTTGTGATCAGGACATAGCCTTTTTGAGAATTATCCAGAAAAAGTCAGTGGGATGTATCTTAAGCGCTAATGTATTTAGGTTTACATGTATTTGTAGATTTATCTGCTTTTTATAATACTTTTTAAAACAAAAGCCAAATATTCTAAATTAAGTTGACTAAACTATTTCAGAGATAAATACTAGCAGAATGAGGATAAATGTAAGAGCAAAAGACAAAGGATCCCAGATACGTATTTAACAGAAAGCTGAAATTAGAGGGTTCCTAGAAGAATACAAGAACACTGTTCCAGATGGCAGGAACTGCAGAGGAAGAAGAGCACGATTGTACGACGCAGTGAAAGGAAGCTAATGATAGATGAAGTAGGATGAGAAGCAGACTCTCCAAGGCATGCATCCAATTCTACAGGTTACGTAAAAATTATCTTTACCATTTATGCACTTCCCTCTTTTTCCGGGTGATGCACACTACAGATAGAGCTGGTAGCACTGCTTGTAATTACCACCGCCTGACAGTTCTCATTATACAATCCTGCTTTCGGTTGCTCAAAAGTTTGTTAAATGTTACTCATCCAGGCTGAAATGTCCTCTGCCAAGTATCAGCCTCAGGCTGATTCTTTCCTCCTCCATTTTCTTTTAGGAGGAGGAAAAAGAGGAGGGCAGTTTCAGTAAAAATGGTTCTGTGGTTTTCAGGGCAAGATTAGGCAACTGTTCATTTGAGCAAGAGCTTGAAATTTGGCAAAAGGTGGGAGATCACCCTGATGCCAGAAGACTCAGCCAAGTTATGTGTTTTTAAAAAGTCTCAGCTCACGTATTTTAGCAGAGGCTTGTCAGCTTGGCAGATGGATTTGCAGAGGGCTGTGTTAGCACAGGGCATGCTCCGTCCCCTGCCAGCTCCAGGGCCCCGGCGAGGCTGTCCCCGCAGGGCCGCAGTGCCGGCACGGTGGTGCCCGTGCTCCCGGCCACGCCAGGCTGCCGAGCAGGAGGGCAGCGCGTCCGCCCCGGCTCCCGCACAGGGCGGGGGAGGCTGCCTGGCGGGGCTGCAGCGAAGCCTGGGGAGGCTTGTAGCAGAGCAGGAGAGGGGAATGCTGAATAAGCAGCCCAAAAACTGGATTAGAAACCAGGGAGAATAAAACCATGATGAAGTAAGGACCTGCAAAGGTGAATACTAGAGACCCAGCCTAGTAAAATGAGCCCAGGACCAGAGGTGGGGTGACCGAAGGAACAGGAGGAGCAGGGCGGTCAGAAGGAGTAGGACGAAGAACAGAAGGAAACAGAAGGTCCCTTCCGGAGCTGAGGTCACCCCATTCCTCTCTTATTAGCAGAAATGGGGAAGTCCACTAGCAGGCATGGTTCTTAGTGCTGTCAGGGGCTTCGTGCGTAGCATGAAAAGCTATTACTTCTGTTACTTGGCTAGGTCTACGGCTTAGGTTTTCCATCACGGTGTGCTACTGCATCCCACTGGTGGAGAACTGCAGCTTGGGATCAGAGCAGACTTCTCTGCCATCTGTCACTGTCCCCTAATGTTGCAGCATATGAGAGAAGTGAGGCATGGTGCACAGCCAGACTGGCCGTCTCTGTTTTCCCATTCTTGCTGCCTGGTGGGGAAGAAAGAGCAGCCGTTGCCAGGCTGGGCTGCAGGGAGATGATGCAGGCCTTAATACCACATATTGCTACAGACCTGGAAGCATAACACAGAGGAAGAGCTTGGAAGCGATGGCTACTAATGGTATCATTTACTCACACGTCCTAGCGACCTGTCTTCCCCCACGCAAGTCTTCCTTCACACCCTTGGCAGCTCCTGACCCCAGTCTTTTCAGCATGAGTAGTTATAAACCTTCCCCCCAGCCATGCCAGCATGCCCACATGCTGCACCTCAGTGTCCTCCCAAAGCCATTGCCCCAGTGACCAGTATCCCATAGCCCTCTGCCTCCCAGGATCACCTCAATATCATAGTATCCTCCCCAAAAGTCTAAGTCCCAGTAACAGCACTCTGGAGCCCTTCTAACTCTTGTGTTAATCCTGTTATTCTGCAGACTGCACACAGTTCACCTCATGCCCAAGTCCTCCCCGCAGCGCCAAACCCCTTCTCCAGCTTCCTTCTCCTCTCAAGAGCAATGTGAGGAAACTAGATGCAGATACCTCACTAGCGAAGAAACACAGTGCTTTTCCATCTTTTCTAAATATAGTCAGGTCAGTCCCGAGGAGTGGGATCCCTCCTAGCTAACCTTAGATATCTACATTCAAGCAGGTGATCCTCAGCTTCCTTTACGGTCAATGGAAAGAAGCAGACACTTTTAGGGTACCATTTGTCTAACTCAATTTAGACTTTTACTTAGGTGCCCCAGAAGCACTCATTTCGCTTTAATCACTGTAAATGGAGCTAAGGATTACTAACTTAGTTTAGATATGTCCCTTGTTGACATCTGACGTTCGCTGAGATGATTCCACCCAAACAACATTGCTTATTTATTCTTATTTCTTCGTTCATGCTCAGTGACAGTCTTTATTTTCCTTCAAAATAGCATTACAGCTTTACAGGAGAAAGCGCACTGCGTCATCAGCTTGCTCAAGTGAGGGTGGCTCAGCAGCAGCATTCTTGAAATTTGGTTCGATTGTCGCCATTAGCATGCAACAATATAATACCACCTAGTGGTAAGAGATTGGATCTCAAATTATGGTGTAAAAATAAATTCATAACACACTGCTAGGTACAAAGGTGCCACACTGGTAAGCATTATTAAAAGGCAGAAATAAGGGGAAAGTCCAGAAATTATTTTTCTAACAAAAAATAGCCATTTCCACTCTTGTTCCTAGAAAGCATTGATCTCAACTAAGTGTTGTTTAGAACAAATTTAAGTTACGTCTTTTGTTAAGGTCAATACCTTGCAGTGTGATCAGCTTGACCAGAATGAGATGTCAGTCATAGAGACTAGAGATGAGAGGAGAGAACAACACTACGCACTGGATAAATCCATTGTGTGCTCATATTTTGAATTCTCTGTGCCATTTTCTTCCACAAAAATGAATTGTAGAAAAGGTAAGGTCCAAAAAAGGGCAGGCAAGGCACCAAGGTTTGGGACCAATTTCATACAGAGAATACTTGAACAGACTAGAACTTTTCAGCTCGAAGAGAGAGAGGACTACGGAGAAAATGACAAAGTTATATAAAAATAAAAAGTGATAGGAAAAGAAGAAAAGAGGAGAAAGAGCAGGAAACAACTTCTCACCATCTCTTCTCATACAAAAACTAGATGACCTCAAATGAAATTAGCAGGGACCAGGTTCAAAACAAATAAGAGGCAATAGCTATTCGCAGAACTTACTTATAATTAGGCAAAGAACGGTGTAACTCTGCGACAAGATGTAGTGAATATTAAAAAGTTTACCAGGCAGCAGGAAAGCTTTCAGGACCTCTATACTATGCGTTTATAGCACAGTCGGTAGCAATACTTCCTTACTCTGAAAATAACTGTTCAGGGTTCTCATTCAGATCAAGTCAAAACGCTTTATTTTAATGGCCACTTGGGTTTGTGAGTTTCGTTTCTTACATAAACATAAAATGTTTCCAAATAAACCCTCAACGTCTCTACAAACAGCTACGCTTATCGGACCAAAGTTTAGGAGATCCTGTCCCCTGCAGTGGCCAACAACAGACAACTAGCGAGGCTGTAAGCACAGGAAAACAAACACTGTTAGAAATACAAAGTTTTTGAATAGGAGAAAACTCTAAAAATGAATTTCATTATTTTATGAAAAATCCTTCACAAATTAATCTTGGCTCGAAGCGACCTTTTCGTAATACAGGATGGCTGCTCATTCAGTGAATATTATCAGAATGTACTTCTGGTTCCCTGCAGAACGTAGGGAAATGATTTGCAGCCATATTTATTTGAGGACCATATTACAATGAATACGTGTAAAGAATGTATATGAGAAGCCAGCGCAGGATTGCCTGGCAGCCTTCAATCCGTCATTTCCATAGCTGCTGGACTTGGCAATCTTAACATAGTTCTTTTTGTATAGCGCAAGTTATAAACCAAATAATCCTGAGGTAAGACTTTCACTGTGTACGTGTTACTGAATTGATATATTTTTCAATTCCCTTCAAGTCCCAAGTGCAGTCAGAGTGCCCAAGTTTCAGTCAATATGATTTTTCATACCAAAAATCTTCTTTGTTGAGTTTAAAATGGAAGTGTCACATCTCTCTCTTGCAATGACTGGGGCAATGGCTTTCACAGAGACATCAAAAACTATTCAAACTTTTCAAGGTCTCCTCAAAATTTCCACAGCTAGACAATGTTGCCCAGAAGCACTGAATCACTGCCACGTCCAGGGCCAAACTCCCTGTAGGCTGACAAAGGACGTTGTTATCTCTTGAACTTTTCTCTTTTACTCTAGTGATTTACTAGGCAACGTTGTCCTGAACAAAAATTGCAGCTCCCACATCCCGAGAGTCTGATGGGAACAGTGCAGGAGCAGAAACACAAAGTAAAGCACGGTCTCTGCGGTCTCGGCATTGACTCATTATAATGAAAAGATGGTATTCCTTAATGCACATCATCCACTTTCTAAGGGGGAATGCAAACAAAATGCTTCAGTGATGTCAGAGGATCTTTCTCCACTTTTTATATGGGCAGACAGTAGCGTACCTGGGAGTTGAGATGAGGGCAGACCTCCCAATAAGCTCCAGTAGTTATTCCCCCTCTGTCTTCTTCAAATATGAGGGAATAGCAGGAGGGAAGGAGGACAATTTTGGACATGCAGCAATCGAAGATCCAGTTTAAGTTGCCAGGAAGATTTCTTCATTATTGACTACTGCAGAGTAAAATGCAATTATCAAAGGATTGGTTAATATATCATAAAAAACTCAACGGACCTGATGTTTTTGTTTACATCAGTACAAATGGCACATCTTTTGGTTTTTTTTTTTTTTTAACACTGATGAGTAAACGTTTTAATAAATAAAAAATAACCACATTAAATTTGTAAGTATGCTCCACAAACAACACAAAAATAGCTTAGGAGGCTAATATCATTCCAAAGCAAGCACAACCTAAAAATAATAAAGCTAAAGTTAAATTTAACAGAAATCAAATATATTAAGATCCAGAAAATCTTAAGCAAAAAAAAAATTCTTTACTCTGATTCTTCAAAAAGTTATTTCAGGATCATAAACAGATATTACTCAGATTTGTACTGAACTGGGATTTTTTGGCTGTCTTATTCGTATATTTTCCTCTCTGAGAATCTGACCTTTAGAAGTGTTTAAGGTTGGACCTATATGAAACAATGAAGCATTTAAAAGTTGACATTCCCAGTTTTTGTGGCGAGAATTTTTCTTCTGGGAGGCAAAAGATTGAGGACAAAGGAAATTCTTCAATCTAAGACATAGTCAGTTTTGATTTTACAATTGCATTATTCGGCTGAAACTCTCTCATGCAGAGCAGCGCTCAATTTTTGAACTATGGAATTTCTGCTGCCGTCTACTTCCCCATTGCTAGAAGCAGAATTCAAGTGCAGAGATCTCTGATTAAACCTCCTCTGATTTTCAAAACATTAGCAACAGGGTACTCAGGTTGTCCATTCTGAGCATATGCTGCTTGATTACCCTTTTAAAATTAATTTGTGTGGTTGCTACCAACACTCCTGGGTGCTTTGATGAGTATCCAAGTTTCTGAATCGCTCCTGGGGTGATCTTCTTCACATTTGGGTCCCTGCTTCAGTAGATGCATTAGCTAATGCAACTATATATGGTACATTTCCTTTTTCTTTTGTATGTGAGCAGCTGGTGTGAACTCCATCTCTTTCAAAATTAGACATCACGTATTTTCTTCTTTCCTGGGAGATGGTTTTTATTCATCCCATCATTTGCCACAAAGGTATGGGGTGGGGGGGAGCTTTTCTGTTTGGGAGAAGGGGGAGATCCTTTAGGACAGGACTGAGTTTAGCTGTGTTTCCCTGTTTCCTGACTGACCGAACCGTACCATTTCAAAACCCTTCAGCTTGGAAAGAGCACCAGAGTTAGGCCAGAGGAAAAAATGGGAAGGGCCTAAAAGGTCCAAAAATCAGTTAAATTTGTAGACTGTTCCATTTGTTCTGAATGAGAAAAAAAGACGAAGCCTTAGATTTTTCTGTTCATCTCTGAGTAACTGAGGCTACTCCAGCTGGTTACACAGTGAAATCCCACAGCTCTAAGTCTAATGTTTATGAACTCTTCCTGCCTCTCCCCCAAATATCTGAGGACTCGTGAGCTGCTGTCCTCACAAACGGCACAAAATAACCAAGCCAGCTTCAGCGTGAAAGCAGCCGCTCTTTTGTGACAAACAGCAAACTTCTGCTGTTGCTTCTCGCTTCAACAGCACCAGCGTCACAAGAGCCATCTAACCAGGAAGAGTTTGCTGCTGGGTTCAACAGACTAGCCAAATCAAGCCACTCGGCACATAATTTTTTTCTGATCTTCCTAAGCGCCGCACAACTTTCTAAAAAACACTTCACTTCCCCAGACCCAGCGCTGCCGCAGAAGCCCAGCTGCCCGGGCGGATGCTGGATTAACCCCACCAGCCTTCGGGGGTCTCTGGGCCTGCGCAGGGCCGTTTCGGAGGCTCGGATCATCGGCATGCTTTCCCAAGCAAGGACGCTGGGCTTTGTCCTGGAAGCGCTGCTGGCCCAGGAGATCCCTGGCAGGCTTGTAGGGCAGAGTCTCCTTTTCCTGCTCCCTGCCGGGAGGAGTTCGACGTGCCGGCGGCTGTTGGAGTAACCAGCGTCCCAGCAGAAGTACAGATTGTTCAAAATAGACTGGCACTGTAGGCGTTCAGGCTGTTTTTGAATTCCTCCTAGACCCTTTAACCCCGAGGTGGATGTTACAGTGCAACAGGAAGGCTAAAGACAGGAAAATGTTTATCAAGAAAACTGAATTTGGCTTGTTGAAGGTCCCATGCTCACTTCTGTGATTTACTTTAGGCTGGAAACAATGTTTAGAGTTCGCTGTCACAGCTCTTAATCATGTTGTGTAGAGTGCCAAGCTTATTTAAAATTGTAGCAGACTAGGATCATTTGCATGTTTAGGACCAGTGTGATTTACTCAACCATGCAAAAAAACCTGTGGTCTGCATTTCTTCTCCTCTGATCCAGCTCGGTAAAGGCAGGGGGGCAGTTCCAAAGGCGATCACCAATTTCTGCTAACATCAACCCCAACTATTCAATTACACTATTTAGAGCCAAGAACAAGGAGCAGTTTCAAGGCATTACAGTTATTGTTTTATAAAGGATTAGATAGCTATTATACTGTACAGTATCGAGATGGGGGACAACTTTCATTGGTTCATCTTTCTTTCTTCATTAGTCCAAAAGCTATTCATTCACTTCTATAAAAACAGTATAAAATGTATCTATACAGGAAAAAAAATAATCCAACATGATAGGAAAAATACTATTGTTGATCAGGGAAAAAAAAATCCAGCTAAATGGGGAAATCACTTTTGAAGGACTTACCTTCCACTGCCCCCTCAGCTGTGCTTTAAGATAAAAACTAATTAAAAAAAGATGGCAAGTGTTTAAGATAGAAAAATAAAATATGAATTAAAACAGCAATCACCTTGTCTATTTGCAATTTATTGCATACCGAAGGCGACTGAAAAGGTATTTTTTGAATCTCATACTTGTTTAACTCGCTCTACATTTGCTTTCATCCATTCTTTTTCTGGAATGATGCACTTAAGTTCATTTTTTCCAAAGTTGTAAAGTTGGTCATGCTCTAGTAATCGAACTAGTCCCTGGGAGTGGGATTTGTATATATTTTTGACACTTGGCCATCACGTCCTCCACTGAAGAACCACTGCAAGGATAACTTAGTGATTTTTCCGTAAATGATGTAGAGACTGCACACACTCACTGAATGTAAGCAAGTAACTTATCTTTCAGTAAAAACTTCTTGCGGTAGCTTTTCAAGATGGGTAAAATTCACGGGGAATAACAACTTAATGGCTGTGCTTTCATTGATATAATTGTATTAGGCATGACTGGATGGCTAGTTACATCTTTGCAACAGTCTTTTCAGCACTAAGACTGACTACAGCCTTCTACTGCCCCTCTTTTCACTAGAGAGCACGTTTTTAACAGGTTAGAGAGAACAATAGAAACAGCTAATGAACATCCTGGGGAGATTTTTTTCAGTGATTGTACTGTATTTGATAATTTATTTCTGCTTCTGTGATTTGACTTGGTAACGTGTTGCTTTTTCTTTTCATAGGAAAAAGTGCATATTATCTAAAGCGATACAGACTCAAGCCACCCATTGGTACAAAATGAGAGGGGCCTGGCCTACAATAAAAGGGTAGAGGCATGCCAGAGTTTATTTTTAATCTCTTATTCTCCATATCAAAGAAGCAACCAAACCAATGCATTTTATAAATCATTCTCGTGCTTCTTGAATGCTGGCATCATGCACAAGCAGGGTACAATATCAGGAATAACCTCAGGAAGATGGCATATTGCCTTTTGTGCAAGATTTAAGCACACGTGTTAAGAAGTTCGCTGCTGACCTGACTTGAACGCCACTGGAAGGGAACAAACTGTTCCCATCTCTCCATCCAAAAACAGAAGATGGAGAGACAATACTGCTTCAAGCATTTGCCAGAATGATAAGGGAGACCAAGAGAAACCATTCCCGGCTCCAGACCCCCTGGTCCAAGCTCACCGAAACACCGCTGCACCTGATGCAGTGCCAGTACCGTTGATCCCAAACTCCCAAGGGCCCCATCCATCCCACCCAGAGCCACGGAGAAGCAGTAATTTTATCTTGTCCTTATTTTAAAATAAGATTTGAGGAAAAAATGCTAGTGAACTTATAAAGGAAATAACAAACTCCTTGATGGTCTTAACTAAATTGGCATGCCCGGGCTCGAAATTCCCCTGCTTGCACCTTGTTTGTGTGCATTTAGTTCATTACAGTACATCTTCAGGGAGGGGCTGTCTCTTGAAAGCTTCAAGATACATTGCTTCCTGTCTCCCTAATCAGCTGTGCAACAGGGTAAATTTAGAAACAAAAGGCAGCGCAGCAGCACTGGCAAATGAGTTTAAGTGCACATTAAAACCTGTTTTGGAAAAGTCGGAACAGGTCGTGCATGTCTCCAACTCAGCCGGAACTGGCAGACCCTGAGCAAAATAATAAATGACTTGCATGCGTTTGGCACCTTTAATCCTGAGAGAGTCTGAAGTATTTTACTTAATTTGAGCTATCGCCTACCCATCCATGAAAGAGGCACCTGTGGATGGCATGCTGCACAAGCCAGATGGTGCACAAGCATTTTCAAGAGGCAAATGAAGACATTCTTCTCTATTCAAAAACGCAGGAGGAATTTAGGTGGGCATAATTAGCCAGGCTGAAATTTAGCCAGGAAAAGAGTGTATGAAATAGTCCTTACTTGGCAGTAAGTACAATGAGTTATTTAATGACCCTGAGCCAAATTCGGAGCATTTCATCTTGGTGAATTTACTCCAGAGTCCCAAACAGGTTTGCATCCCCATAATTCTTTCAAGTCTCCTGTAACGTATTTATTTAAGGGTGGTATTGCAAACAGCAAAAGGTGAGCTACAAAGAAGACCTTCTTCTTCGATGGGGGGAAAAAAAAGATATAATAAAGAGAAAGTTTCGAGATGGAGGGGAAAAAGAAACACACCACTCCCTTAAGAGAAATATAGGCCAGTAAACAAATGATGCTCTACGTCCGCAGGCCATCATTTTACCACACCGCACTGCACTGGAGAATGTGCAAAAGATTGTTCCATTAGAAAAGACCACACACTTCTTACGCTGGATTTTTTCCCCTCTTACCCAGTTCGATGCTTTTGTTTTTGCCAAGACTGGTATCTGGGATAAGCTTCAAGCTCATCAGTATTTCCCTTAGAGTTTCAGCCAAAAATACATCTTTTCCACAAAGGCTGGATGATTTTCAGGATCATTTTACTTCTCTGCAGGAGGTTTTTCTCCTACTAAGTGGGAACTGTGCTCAATCTATTCTGTCTTGGCCACACTCAAACTCTTCTAGCTCAGTTAATTCACAGACAAATTGAACACATGCAGTACATTTAGTCAGAAGACAGATAGCACTGAAGTGCTCTTTACCACAGTGGAAACATTTTGTCTAGTTTATTAAGGCGATCAAGCTTAATTAAAGCATGGATGCATTTCCAACAGAAGAAAAGAGCAGGTACTGAAAGACTTTTTAAGCAGAGAAAGGACCAATGGTTGGAAACCAAAATCAGACAAATGTAAACAGCTAGTAAGGTTTTTCCATTTTTAAACAGTCAGGGTGAATAACCATTGGAACAAATTACCAAAGGAAGTGGTAGATCTTGGTAGATCCCTGTTCTTGACATCTGAGTCAAAACTACCTGTTTCTGAAGTGTTTCCCTTAGCTAGAGACAACTTACAGAAGCAACAGGTGTTAGTAGTTGAAACATAAAGATGGAGTGGATCTTCAGCTCTATGAACCCAGGTTTTGTAACTCAGTGCTTAAATTCCAACAGCAGCCCACAATCTTTTGAAAATATGTCTGGAAGGGAACCTCAGTGATAATGTGCATGTCATCTGGACAACCTGCCTGCTCCAAGGTAGGTTCAGCCCTATCTTATTTCTGAGAGCCGTTTGTCCAGTGTGTTCTTTACAACCTCTCATGATGGAGATATTAAACTCCCTTCAGGCACTGCAACCCATTGCACTCCTAACCTTAAGTTTACCTTAACAATGGGCTTTTCTCTACACAAATGTCCCAGCTACTGCAAACTGCTCCTCTTTCAAGTTCTCTTTGACTACTGCTCTGCATTACTCTTCTCTGGACCATTTTCAGGAGGTCCACAAATTTCTGGAAATATTGTGCCCAAGAAGTAGACCAGCAGTCAGCTGCTCACTGATACTAGCTAGGGCAGAATTATTTCGTCTGTTGTTGGTTATGTTTGCATTTATGTATGCATGAGAGCATATACATTTTTATGACAACAAAAGATTGAGAAATCAGTCAGTTTTGTGATGTTCTCTTGAATCGCAAAAGCAATTTTACCTACCGAGCCACCTGTTCCCCATCTTCTAGCTGAGTATTTCTGAGTACATACTCATATGTCTGTCTTTATTGGTTTACCTCCCTTTTATCCAGTCACTTCACAAGTCGTATCTTTTAGCATGCTCAGAGTGCCTCCAGTTTTCGTGGATTAATTTTGAATACAGTTCATAAATTATGCAAATGTATTAATACATAAATATGCATAAAACATAAAATTTTGTATTGAGATAGCAGAGTACTTGAATAACATGGTAAAGTATATTCCTCAAAGAGGAAAAAAGAAAAACCCGAAAAGATGGCCAAGAAAGTCAGTGGCTGAATCAGCTAAAGCGCTCAGTTTGCCTATTATGGGATACAAAAATCTCTTCTTTGTTCCAGTAGCAGACTAGATCCTATGCAAGCACAGCACCCAGCCCAAAGGGCAGATACAAAACATAAGGTCAAAACTTCTGACTCAAAATGCACACTGGATCAGCTTCAAATCCCTAGACATCACCTTGTCATCTTATATTCCAGTGCTACTGTTCTACCAAAGAAATATTTAGCAACAAGAGCTGTGGCACAGAAATAGTTATACTCAAGCATTGAATAAATCCACATGTTAATACATTTTAAAATAGTCTAGGCCCACCCATGAAGGCAGCTTAAATCTTCAAAAACAAAAGAAACCCCAGCAACTGTCATGGGATCTTGAGGATAGGGAAGTAATCCAAAAACATTTTAATGTCTATTTAGGACGAATAACTCAAGCAAGTAGTAGAGTATGTGCTGTGTGCCAGTGGAACACAAAACTCAGCTGCATCAGGCACCCATTAGACATTTAATCCCTGCTATGAGTGAACATCTTACTCCATAACATACTAGTTCTGTGTCTCCTTAGGCACACATATACGTATCTGTGTAGGTGTATGTGTTTGTGTGTGTATGTATATGGCTGTGCAGGTACAGAACGTACATATACTAAGATGCATAGCTCGGGTCATGCATTAGACTTGAAGGTAAACTATACTGTTGGACAAATCTTATCTGAAACCAACTTCCCTTTATCATACTGTCACAGCATAAAGACAATGGGGGTGTATGATGCTCTTTCGTATCAGAAGGAAAAGGCTAGCAACCCATGTTCTCTTTTTTGTAGGTGCCTTGAAGTCCCAAATAGCTCAACTGACTTACATATGGAGCACTATGACTATTTTAGATTGGTTTCTGGAGAGGTACCACAGCTGAATAGTGCATTCATGCTCCCTCTCGTTATTTATTTCCGTTTTAATTATGGTTGAAATGCTCCCAAATCGCAACTAAAATCCTGAAGATTTGAATATAAGCAAGTCATATAGACTTCAAAATTGGGATGGCACTTTAATTGCTTTTTTCCTTATGAATGAAACCTTTAGGTAGGAAATTAGTGTTATATAAAATGTGTGCAGGCGGGTGCATGTGTACAAATGCATGCAGCATTACTCTTGTCTGTGTGTATAATGATTCAAGACTTTTTCAGCCTTCAAATTCCGAACTAATAGAAAATATTTTCACACCTAAAAGATTGCTTTGGCTTCCCAGAAAGGAGGCTGGATAAAACTCAGTACGCAAGCTGAATCTGAAAAATAGCTAAAACCTGAGGACTTAGGCACAAAAGTTTCCAGAGAACGACAGGCTGGTGCATGTTAGTCTATTGGTGGTAACTGTATGCTTTT
This sequence comes from Struthio camelus, assembly GCF_040807025.1. Taxonomy (NCBI): domain Eukaryota; kingdom Metazoa; phylum Chordata; class Aves; order Struthioniformes; family Struthionidae; genus Struthio; species Struthio camelus. The sequence goes on from NC_090942.1 coordinate 208,727,475, forward strand.
ATCAGCAAATACAAAGTAATTCAAGATAATTCTGTCTTGAATCAGCTCATCTGTCCCACTGATGGAGTGCACACAGGCCAGCGAGAACTATCATTTGACATACCCTTACTTTTCTGTAATGTATTTGTGGGTTTAAGCTGTTAGACAGAATAGGATGCGTATCTCACACTACAAGGATAAAAATGATACGCCTATGTCTTCGTGATACCAGCCAGTTAAAGACCCCAACAATGGCAAGGGTTTGAGAAAGCATGACTAGAAAGCACTTAAATAACACTTTACCCTCAAAGCACTTTGCAAACATTAATAAATGTTTCAGTGCTCCCAGGAAACAAGTAAAACCATGCCAGCTTGCCTTCCTGTGAAATGGTAAAACACCTTGCCTAAGGCTAAGCAGAAGGTCAGATGTGCCATTACGAGGTGGAAGTCCCCCTCATCCCAGGCAACTACAGCATACCTAACATTGCATTTTAAAAAGCATTTTTATCCTTTCTTTCATTTGTCACCAATGGACTTACTTCAAAAACACGGCCATCTGTTAAAAGTTAGTGACATTAAAAATAAAATGCAAACAAATGTGAAGCCAGTTCACATAAAGAGACAAGTCCACCAGATGTCTTTACTTCATTAGAAAGGAGACAGTTCTAAGTGCGGCTAAGAAACCCTGCCCTAACACAGCGATACAGATCTGCTTCCTTCCTATTTTCACAGCCTTCATCAGACTTCACTGTTTTATTTCCAGCACGACCATAAAGCAAAATCCACATGTCACAACAGCAAACTTCACCTGCAAAGAGTTTACAGTTATAATGAACCTGAGCTTTACGGCAATAATGGCTTTTCATGTAAAAACAGTTTGTTTTCCAAGCCAGGGCCAGTACAGAGATTAGAGGAATTCAGATGTTAATATCACTGCTTGGCTCTCAGGTTTTCTAGCATTCTTGCCACAAAGCTGCAAAGAGAAATTTCAGTTTCTCAGTGATCTATTGGTGCCTATTCCGTACAGATAATTCTTACTGAGAAATCCATATCCTCACAAAGATTACCAAACGTCATTCATTCAGTGCCCAAAAGGGCTGAGAGTTAAATGCCTCTGGGTCCCAAGTTCCTTTCTACTCGGATAAGAATTTAGAGAATGCTCAGATTAATGATCTCTTTTTCTCTCGCTGTTTTAAACTGGAACCAGGGACATGTTTCAGTGCCTATCTTAATAGATGTTTTTGGAGAAGACCCCTGGGCTATTTATCACAGTAAACTCTGCTTTCTCTGAATATTACTGAGCGCTCAAAAGGCTATTCTGATCTCGTTTGAGAACTGCAAGATCCTGAAATGCTGTAACAAGAGCAAAGACCTTTTAAAGTCACACATTTAAGGAAGATGTAAAAAAAATAAGAAATAAAGAAAATCACAAACAGTTTTAAAAATATAGGTATATGAATCTAAAAGACAGGGCTTTAAAGCAGTTGTTAATCAACTGGGGCTGGAGAAGAAAGTGGCGGCAAAAGAAGCAAACAAAAAACACATGCTGCTGCATGGTGGGTTTTAATGAGTCCAACAGTTGTCGACTTCTTTTGTTGACGCTAAGCCTTTCCTCAGCAGTCGTGCAAGTCCCTGTACAGCAAGTGCAAGCCTGTCAAACAGGCTCTGCTTTTGTTAATAACTTTTTGGACTAAACAGACATCCTAGCACCTTGCAGCCTGCAGATCACAGGCTGAAAGCCACTGGTCTAACTAGAAGGCATCTCATAGTTCTCACCATTTGCTATAAGGTATCACCATTTGAATCACACAACTTCTTAAAAGTGTAGGCTTCGGGTTTTGTCATATGTGCGAGCAGTATCTGTTTTTAGTCCAAACTTATCGAGTTTAAAAGTCCAGAATTGCAGCTGGACCTCTCAAGAGCCTCCAGAGTCATACTCCATCCATGGATGATGGGTATGAGAGGATTATGCTGCCTAGGGAGGGCTGAAAAAGGTCTCTGCCAGTCAAGAGAACTAAGACAATTGTATTTGCATGCCTAACGTAATGACATTAGGAGTGAAAGATGGAATAAAATTGTTAGTTTTAAAAATCACTGTTAACAGCAGTTCGAAGGAGTGCTGCTTGGGCATCCCATAGCCAGCACAGTGGTATGGCACTGAAGAGGACTCGGTGTGCTTGCTATGAGCCTGCCACTGGACTCACAGTAACGAAGACAGCAAGCTGACTTTTTCCAAGCTCTGGGAAGTCAAAGTGGAATAAGCATCCACCATCACTCAAAGAAACTTGCTTCTCAAAAATCTATCCTGTAATAGTAGTTGTGTATAGCATGCTCGGATTCAGACTGTAATTTCTGCTTTATATTACAAACCTCAAACAGCATGACAAGTGAATTCCAGCAGGGAAGAAGTCTTTCCTCCTTTATGGATGAACTACATCTAGCACTACAGGTTCTGGTCTTGAGTAAAGCCTTCAGGTGTTATAACAAAACTGGTAGATGGTAGATACAACAAATAGTTTAAAAATACTAAGGGAGTACTTAGGGGAAGAACAGGCATTTCAGGTGGGATATAGCCTCCCATTTTGATGGAACTCTGTTTTGTTATTACATGACTGAGAAGTGAGAGACAGCCTCTAGGGCTACTTTTGCCCATTGCAGTCTTTTTTTTAAGTCACTTGTTAAAAATGACTGGAAAACACTATACAATGACCTTGCCTCTCATGTTCTAATACAAGACAGTTTAATATACAAAATGTTATAATCTGAGTGACCAACTTTATTCCTGTATGGAGGGGGCAAAAAAAGTCAATAGCAGCCTATTATCTGTAGCACTCACTGTTATGACATCTACATTATTTTTGTTTAAAAATACATCAAGTACTGGATATGGTATACTTGTACAAAGTTCTCCCCTATGTTCTAAAGATAAGTTGATTCTTCAGTTACTGTTGGCTTTACCATTTCATTCATGTCAAAAAAAATTTCTCATGATGTACAGATGTCTTCCTGTTTTGATGACATCCAAATTTACAGGCTACAGATAACTTTATTGTTAGCAACAATAAATGGTGATGAAATGGGACAACAAGCACACTGTCAGTCTTCTATAGAAAAATATAAACTATGGAGGAGCTGATCTGGTAACTAAAACTGATGTGCCTACTCTACCTCAGAATGAACCTCCAGAGCAAGAGTAGCTAGATAGATTGCAGCCTCATTGCGGCTTGTAATGGAAGCCAATGGAGCCTGCCTCAAATAATTATTTTCTTAATGATCCAAGGTGAAAAATGCCCTTTTTTTTTTTTTTTTTGACTATATCCTGTACATTAGCATAAGGAAGACTCAAAGCCTCCTTGGAAGCATACTCTTTCTGGCTTAGTAAAAGCAATACTTTTTATTTATAACCAAGTGTTGAAAATATTTCAGAAAGAATTCCCAAGCAAGTCTGGAACACCTGGACCTGATATCCTGATATGCTTTGCTATAATACAGCCTACTTAGGGCTTCCTAAGAGTATGAGAAGGTCACTCATACTTCAACCGCTGCAATATGTCATCACCTTATAAATGGGAGATAGTGATATCAGCATATAAAATTGGTACCTTGTCATGCTTTGGCACTGACTTTCCACTCCCAGGTGCAAGGTACGATGGGTTGGGTTTAAATCTGTAAGATCTGAATGACTGAACATAGCTATGAACTCAAGAGCAAAAGGCAGAAACTGAAGGAAGCATAGAGCTCTGGACATTTAACTAAGAAAACACAACTGCACTCAGTTTTACAGGGTTGAGGCATTTCAGTGCTAAACACTAGCACCTCTGGAACTGCTAAAATGCAAATATGGTAAGACTTCAGGCATTCAGGAATTGCATTTGCATTAAAAAAAAATTTCAGAATTTCTCTTCCAGAGAAAGTCAAAATTAATCAAGTTCACCATAACTTTTTAACTAAAAGCTTCAGAACACTTTAAAGGTATGTTATTACCTATTTCACAATTCATAAGTCAAAACTTGGAAATGAAAATAGCGTCTCTTTATTGATAGTCTGCCACAAATCATTGTATAAGCTTAAAGTTCGCCAGAAGTATCTGCTATGCGGGAAGATGCTGAACATTGCAAACATGTCTGCAATAAAGCGGATGCTTTCTTCTAGCAGATAACAGATTTTCTGTTATCAGTTCTCAATGTACTGCCATATGCAATAAAAGTTCCTTTGCTGTATTAACAGTATTGTTTTACACAAACTATATGAGGCCCAATAGAGTCACTTTCTCTTCAATGTTGCAAACACACTTAAGATGTACACTTTTAATGTTAAGCCTCCACTGACTTCAGTGGGACTCCTCTGTCTGATAGTTAAGCTTGCACACAATGTTTGCAGGACTGGAGTTTACAATCACAAAAACTGCTAAAAGGGGGTGAGAACAGCCAAACTAAGATAGGAATTCCAACAACTCAATGCATCCATCTTACTGAAGGAAATCAGTACCTTTATATGCTATTGAATGTTAAAAACAAACAAAGATGTTTAAGCACAAAGTATATATTTATACCAAATAAAACAACTGAAAAAGTATTACATAAAGAAAAATAATGTAACAGAATGTACTTAAGTACCTAACTTACAGTCATGCTCATATCTAACAAAAGTAACATTGGTAACTAATATATATAATTTTTGACAAGGGTGCATTTAAGAGTTCTCTAACATATAACATTCTAAATGTGGAGAGTATTTTTTCCAAGATATAGAAAACAAATTACTTTACACAGGCACGCCTGCTCATTTGTATAAAAAACATGCTTGTAAGTGAAAAGGTCACTTTAGTACTAATTTACCAGATGTGTGAAAGCTATGTTGTGTTAATCATGTTGAAATTGTCTCTTCTTTTGCATTGGTGAGCGCCAACACTGCATGGTACAATATTTGATCCATATGGTTTACTGACACTGCAACCTGTTTCCAAGCAGTAGCCCTGCCCAGGTGTTGAACAGCACAGTACTGTACAGCCCCATCTGTCTTCTGCATGTAGTGTATTATTTATAACTAAAAGCTATTACAATTATTACAATGATTTGTTTCAATATATACATCAGTATAAAATACTACCCAAAACACTTTTGCATTTCAAACAATTTTAACCACTTCATCAAACAATGCATTTGCAGAATAAAAAATAAAAAAAAGGAAAAAGAAAATCCAAATTAATGTGAGTTGCCAACAATACAGCATCTCTATGGTATCTTTCCTAACAAAAGAACGGAAATGTATTAAAGTCAATTAAAATAAGTATCACAAAACTGAATTAATGTTAGAGCAGTTCAAGGATTCCCAGTTTGTCAGTATCTCCCCTAAGCAGTGCTACCCAAATACAGTATAAGCCATTTAGTGTTTCTACAATGAGAAGAAGACATTCAAATATTAAAGCTGTGAAAACACACAAAAGCAAGGAAATAAAATTTGTTCTATATTCATCCGTGTTGTACCTTGGTACAGCATGTTAGGAGTTTGCACTCAGTGCATTATGTGCTATTAGATCTGGATTCAGCTGGGGAAGACGACTGAAATGGAAACAATTCTGAATTTCCTTGCTGTTGTGGTTTCATGTCAGACCATTCAAGTTATATTTAACAGCTTAGTGTCATTTTTTTTTCCTGAAGGGAAGAATTCATAATTAAACTGTAAAAATGCTACTAAAATCCCTATCTTGGACACAATATACTGCTTTAAGAGCTACCGTGTCATTGCACAATATAAGTGGCCTATTAATCACTGAATTACTGGTGTAGCAGAACATATTTGTCATTGTGGATGTGCTTTGAAAACTGGTGTTTAAAAACCTGCCTGTATTCCATTACAAGCCACAAACAATTTTGCTTACTTCAAATACTAAAATACTTATGTAAAGTAGTAAATGTACACTTAGAGTGGCAAATTTCAAATCTCTGCCTCTGCTGCTTCAGTTTTTAAAATAAGAGACTTATTTCAGAGCTTTCACTCCTTAAATTATTCTGAAACAGATCTGTCTCTGAAGCATTACAAAAAAAAAAAAAAAATCCAAATTATCATATGGGTCATTTTTTGTTTTACTGATTTATTCCCAACTTGAAAAATAAACAATTCCTTTAAAAAAATTCCCTTCCCCCCCTGCGAAGTCGTCTCTGCTAGCTGAGATCTTCCAAAACCAAGTTTCACACAGTATCTTTATAGCCACGTTATACACCCTTGAAAATAAGGGCTCGTGTTGGGAATGGTGACAGGCCCTTAATTATAGAGGTGCTGACTGGTGACACCATTTTCAATCAGAAAAAACAAAAAACCCCACAAAACTTCATAGCTTATACTGAAAGTTTGATTCATGCTCATTTTGTTCATGTGAAAATACTCTTTGGAAATGGTGTCAACTCCTGCAGACAACTTAGTGATACATCTTTTCCTGTTAAAATAAGGATAATTCATATTCACCTCTACCCCATGCTAAGCTCTACTACTAATATACACGTCATTACCTGCTCATGTCACCATCTAACACATATCTTTACAGTCTTCTACATATAGTGCCCAGGGCTTATTTTTCACCAAACAGAATTTGATAACTATTTTACTAAAGAGTTTTAATGAGGACTTTTTTTTTTTTTGGTGTTCCAGCCTTTTCATTGCAATGTAGAGTGAAATTAATAGTTTACAGTATTTTTCCATGCTAGCTTAAGAGAAGCTTTTCATAAGATTCTCTTCCATTAAGGATTTTGAAATCTAAATTCACCTAGAGAGCAAAACTGAGAATCAGAAGAGAGATTAGATGCTTCTGTCATTTTAAAATGATTTCTGCTACTTCAAAATGCATTTAAAAATTTTACACATCATACTTAGCATTCTAACTTTTTACACTGCTGCAATCAGACTCTAATTCAAAATTCTTGCAAATAGACATGAAAAATAAGCCACTGGTCATGAATTCTAATGATTACATTCAAAGCTAGCCTTTAAAAAATAAAAAAAAAAAAAAAGAAGTTACAGGCAAAACATACTGTTTCATGTACTCACTAGCTTATCAGGCTACAATAAGCATGTTTTAGGTATAAAAAAAGCAGACAATTCAGATTTAAATAAGACTATGTGAAATCAGAAAAAAACCCTTAGATTTCACTCTTAAAAAAAGAACACCTATAATTACTTCCCATCCTACAGCTACAGTTAAAATAACTAACAAAAATAATCAAACTATTTCTGACAAACAAAAGTTAGGCTAGAATACGTGGCAACAATCAAAGTTCATATATGTTTCTATGTAAAATGACTCATGATTTACTATAACATAAAATATGAACAAGAGCACTTTGTGACTAATGAAAGAGCTATTAGTAGAAACACTTAATGTCAAACAGTCTTTAGCCCTCCTTTAAGTCATATCTCCAAATCAGTATTGACTTCTTTTGACGAGATACATCATTTTTGGCTTGTCACCCCAGTACGTCATGTTTTACCACTTGCCACAGGCAGCAGGAGACAACTAGCTGAGCAAACTACAAGCAGTGACATGCAGAAATTAACTCTCAAATCTGAGTACTTAGATAAAATGATATGCAAGCGCACACTAGGACAAAAGGAATGGCATTCGTCATCCACACAGGCTCATCATCCCTCCCCACCCCCCTTGAACAGTAGTTGCAACAGCAATAGAAAAAGATCAAGAAGATGTCTGTTCTTCAGAGTCAACTGTGGAAAAAAGTCAGCAATATATAACAGCAGCGATGGACAAGGAAGAGCAAAACGAAAGAATCTTGTTGAATATTTGTTCATTTACTTTTTCTGAACACAAGCCAAAGTCTGCCACAGTGGCTTGTTCTGAACTTCAGATATAGATGTCCTATTCTCCTTAGATCCTTCACAGATTTAGAATTCAGTCTCCCTGAGGCCTCTATAACCAAGTAAGAAAACTCTCTTTATCTAGCTTGGTGGCTGCCAAGACAGATTCCATGTCATTAAGGATGTCAGAGCACAAAGCCTCTTGCAGACTTGGCATCAGTTCCTCTCCTTCTATATTCATCCCATCTCCTTCCAGTGTCCCAAGGTCCACATTTGTCCCTGGAATGGCTTCAAGGTAGTCTGGGAAACGGTTCTGATGGGACGGTATGTTACTTTGGCTGATACTGTCACCTAGTTATAATACAAAGCAAGATGGATATTAAACACACTGGAAGAACTAAACTCACCATTTATCAGGGCAAGTAGTTAAAAGTTAATCCTTGCTCTCTTGCATCACACAAGCAATCTGATTCATAGAAATCCACCCCGAATACGAAAGATGACTTGACTGCAGACGTACAAAGCACATGCCTTTGTTTCAACTTTTTCACTTACTGACTCTAATCTCTCCTAATCTTTGATGTTATTTATCATATTTTTATTTTTGTTATTTTTATATTTAAAAGAAAAAGAAAACATTGATGAGTCAAATGTTGTTTTGGAGCAACATTACATGGCAATACTGGATAAGGTAGCGTTCTTAGCTCAGAACAAACAATCGATCAAATTTATGAGAGGTATGTTTGTCACAAATCCAATTATAACATTTCTATTACAAGAATAGAAGAAGGTAGAACAGCACTGTGAAGAGTATCACAACTTCTCAGAATTGCCTGCTTTCATTGCAAAGCGGCTGAGCATTTAGTGGACACAAACATTTCTGGAAAACAGGCATTAAGAATGTAAACAAAATCAAACCTGTATCCATCTCATCAACACTGTTCAAGAAGTCATCAGGAGTTCTGGGTACACTATAACTGCTCATGCTAAGTCCACTGTCTGTGCTTTCATCTCTGGAGTGATATGTTCCACTATAAGAGAAGAAAAGCAGCAAATAATGAGGGTAGAGTACTGAGGAAAATAGTAAGTTAAAATGGTTAGATGTATGTTTTTAAAAGAAATTTAAAAGAAAGCTGAAGCCTTTGTCTGTGTGAGACACCTGGTTTTTATTTTATGCAGATTTTTTCCAATTAAGACCATATTATTTAGATTCAATTCAACTTGATGAGAACATACTTAACCAGCTTTAAAAAAAGTGCCTACCAAAGCTTTGCATTGTAAACAGTTTCATGCACACCCACAGCTAAAAACTATTACACATCTATCACAGAAAGTCTCTAATGATAATAAAACTTAGTAAAGATGTAGCATTTCACACTTCTATAAGGATAAAAAAGTTATAAATGCTAACGTCCTGTTGTTTATTCACCCACTGAAATGTATTTTTAGTTCTCTGCTGTTATAAATAAGAGCTAGAGTTGGAACTACTTTAGCAATTCTTCAATTGCTTCCCACTGTTGCATTACTACTAGTTCAGTTATACATGTCACAGCAAGAGAGCCCTAATATAAATTAAGTACTAGTACAGAAGCCATCCTGTAAACAACCCCTGTTCTGAATGATCTTGTTGACAGAACAGTTAACAAAACAGGGGTGGCAAGAGGCTTTATATACATTAGCTTTCTCATTGCCATCTCTACCAGCGGACAGGCAAGATCAAGAATGCTGCGGTGGGAAATTTAGAAGAAAAAACAAAACAAACAAACAAAACCCCCACAACCCTCCCAAAAGTAAGCCAGGCAAAAGACCAACAGCAACCAGTGCAGGGGGGAATCCTATTTCTAGTTGACTTCCTCATAAATTAGATAAATTATTTCTTTACAAGTAGAACAACAACAAAAAATATATGCAAGACTGCAAGTAGTTATCTTGATTACAATAATTATTTTCAAAAACATTTTTTTCAACTACTTGTTATACAAACAAGACAGATAGGCACAAGTCTGTAAGTCTTTCGCTCTGATAGCTAAAGGATGTGAACAGTCACACTGGAAAAAACGGTTGTGAGCATAAGCAGCTGCAGAAATACACCCTTACCTCCCCCCTCCCATGTCCTACTTATAGCCAAGCTTCGCAACATCTTTTCAAATCTCTATTTCTTCAGTTGTGGCAACATTCACTGAGAATCCTTACTGATTTTCCAGCTTGAATATGAAATGAAGTTCAGCTTCATGTACAGCTCAAATTAGCAGTTGAAGAAATACTGATCCTTCCTGTATTGTGCTCATGACATGTATAAGCATATGCCTTGGTGTCAAGTATGCAGAATCAAACAGGAGATAGTTGAACAGCTGCTCAACAGTGGATGCAAGTAAAATGCCATCAACCACGAATACATATATTAGATTTCACCAAGTCATTTTTGCATTACCAAAAAGAGACGTAATATTTCTATATAGTTAAAGTATAATTTTTTTTTAAGAAAAGTATCACTGCATATTTGATAAGCGCTCAGTATATTATATTCTTTTTCTTAATCCTGCAGAAGTCAACTTGTCATCTTCAAAAAAAATAAGTAAGCTATTTAAAACCTCTGTGAAAAAAATGCTGTTTCACTTTGTGGGGTGAAATGCTAAAACCAGAACGGAGACTATACTGACCTAAGTCACTCTACCTGAGGTGTTTTTTTGGCTGCTGCTACCACACTTTGAATGGTCAGCCCTTTTCTTCCTTCAAATCACTCCTTAATACACATTCCTCTGCCCTTCAACATGGATCCCTTCATTTAACAGTCATACCACTGAAATTATTGCATGCAACTAAACAGCATTATCCAAGTTAGAGTAAAAGCTTCATCAAGAAATACTTGTTAAAAATACACGTATACAAAAGAAGAAAACATAATTCAGGAGTTAAATAGAGTGTTACCATCACTACCAATATACATCTAACAGACAGAAATATATAAGCAGGTAAATCAAAAGGTGAAACTGTCCAACAAGGATCGCACTGCTGAATATCCCATTTTAAAAATAAAATATACCACAAAGACCATACATACTAAAGACACAGACAAAAGATTTACTGGATAAATTAGGCACGACTGTACATCTTCCCAAGCTGCTCCAAAACAGCATCGTTTTCTGACACTCTCTGTATGTTCTTTTTACATAGGCAGCAGAAAATATTCAAACTACCTAAACCATGGATATCCAACTTTGGTACCCAGAATTAGAAAGATTTCATCAGGAAATTTATGTAGCTTATAAAGAGAGAGAAGCATCACTGGAGGTCTGAAATATAGTACAAGGCACATCAAGGAGATCTCTGCGACAAAACTATTGGACTGCTGTATCTGGTACAGAGACGGCTACTCATATCCGCAAGTGTCCTTTTGGAAGTCCCCTTCCCTTTAGCAACATACAATAAAACACAGTGAGGTACAGAATGTTATCTAGAAGGGGAGAATGCTCAAAGTAAAACGTAAATTAACATATTTTGAATTGAAGTCAGATACAGTTTTTTAGATTTTGCTTGCAGTAAGATTTAAAAAAAAAAAAGCATGGTTAACAATTTGCCACTGGGCAAACTGCTTCTGCTTTGTAGTAAACAGACCTTGCTAATTATCAACCTTCTAAAAAAGTAAAAATCTGAATTTGTCCCTCTGGCTTTTTTTTTTTTTTCCTCTCATTTCTAACTCACAGAATCACAGAACAGCCAAGGTTGGAAGGGACCTCTGGAGATCACCTAGTCCAACCTCCCTGCTCAGGCAGGGTCACCTAGAGCACATCGCACAGGATCGCGTCCAGACGGGTTTTGAATATCTCCAGGGAAGGAGACTCCACCACCTCTCTGGGCAACCTGGTCCCGTGCTCAGTCACCCTCCCAGGAAAGAAGTTTTTTCCTCGTGTTCAGATGGAACCTCCTGTGTTGCAGTTTGTGCCCGTTGCCTCTTGTCCTATCGCTGGGCACCACGGAGAAGAATCTAGCCCCATGCTCTTGACACCCTCCCTTTAGCCATTTTGTATACGTTGATGAGATCGCCTCTCAGTCTTCTCTTCTGCAGCCTAAACAGGCCCGGCTCTCTCAGGCTTTCCTCATCTGAGAGATGCTCCAGTTCCCTAACCATCTTAGTAAAGCCCTTTACTAGGCTTGCTCCAGTAGCTCCCTGTCTCTCTCGTACTGGGGAGCTCAGAACTGGACACAGCTCCCCACGTGTGGCCTTCCCCGGGGCTGAGCAGAGGGGCAGGATCACCTCCCTCGACCTGCTGGCAACACTCTGCCTCACGCAGCCCAGGACACCACTGGCCCTCCTGGCCACAACGTGCCGCTCTTGGCACACTGCTGGCTCATGGTCAACTTGTTGTCCACCAGGACACCCAGGTCCTTCTCTGCAGAGCTGCTTTCCAGCAGGCCAGCCCCCAGGCTGTCCTGGTGCAGGGGGCTATTCCTCCCCAGGGGCAGGACTTGACACTTGCCTTGGTTGAACTTCAGGAGGTTCCTCTCTGGCCGGCTCTCCAGCCTGTCCAGGTCCCTCTGAATGGCAGCACAGCCCTTTGGGGCATCAGCCGCTCCTCTCAGTTTGGTATCATCAGCAAACTTGCTGAGGGTGCACTCTGTCCCTTCCTCCAGGTTAGTGATGCATAAGTTGAACAAGACTGGACCCAGTATTCACCCCTATGATACACCACTAGCTGGTGTTAGGCATCTAACTAGACTCCGCGCCATCAATTACAACCCTGTGAGCTCTGCCATCCAGCCAGTTCTCAGTCCACCTCACTGTCTGCTTATCTAGCCCATAGCTAAAGATTCATCATTTTACATTTAAAGTGTATAGATACACAATGGAGAAACTGCATTAGTCCATTGGCAGAATATTTGGCATATAGAAGAATACAGTGGCCATCTGAAATCGACAGCTGCATTTCTTTCTGGTCAAAAACCAGGTTTTGAAGATGTGAGGATACTACATCATTTAAGAGCAGATCACAAAACATAAACGGGCACACTGTGTGATGCCAACAGCTGTCCAGAAATTCAAGCTAGTATATTACTCAACACATCAAAGCTGTCCTCTTCTCTCTACAGAGGCTTCTTGCAGGCGAGCAGGTCAGTTTTAAGATCTCTTGTCCTTTATTCCTTGGCACAGGGCCAGCACAGCTAAGGATCACACAGGACCCCAGGGTAGATTCCATGGAGTACCATCCCTCCCTCTAACAAAAATTAAGTCTTCTGATCAGATTTGTCTGCATAGGAGATAATCTTCCTGAAGGGCAAAACCAAAACTTGGAAACAGCAATTACTTCCTTTGAGAGTTTAATCACAAGCACCACTGCTTTCTTCTCTAATATATACAAAGCACTGTGTATCTTGAGAAGGAACCTTTTCTCCCTCTCCCAAAACGTTAGCGCACAGAGTAGTCTATTCTGTGTGGGGAGAGAAAGAACCCACTACTTGTGACAGATGTTATTCACATCACCTGAGCTACCAGAATGACTAGACTCCATTAGCAAGATGGTGCAAGAGCATACCCTCCACCTTGACTGAACTTTACTTGTTTTGAGAATTAGAATGAGGATAGAGCATAGAGAGATGGAGGAGCATCCTAGAAAAGGCAGAAAATAAAACAAAGGTAAGCTAAGCTGACACAATATCGACATCTGGAAAAGTTACATACACTGAAAGTACATTCTTAGGGATGAAGAACCTAAATGTGAGAGAGAGCAATATATGTTATTTAAAAGAACACAGGAAGCGATTTATAATTGCACAAAAGGTTTACAAGGATAGTAACAGTTCTGACTATCTAGAATTATGGCAGGTAGGTTTGAAACTATATTGATAGCAAAAAATCCATGAAAGTTATGACTTATATTGAAAGAACAAAGAAGAATCTTAATAGCTTTTTCATGAATACATTGTTATAATTCCTATACACTTACAATAAGCATCCTAAAGTCAGGCTAACATTTCAAGGTAATGTAGAAAAGTAATAAGAACCCTGACAGAATACTTAATTTTTATCTTTTATGGTAGGTGATACTGAGTTGATATCAGTTCAGAGTGCTGACAAAATACAGTCTGATGAATTACTACAAAATTAACTACTTCAACAACAACCCCAACAAAAAAGTCCCTTGAATTGAGTGAAGTTCAACTGCTTGATATTACTGAGTAGATTCTGATTCCCTTAATTAAAAAATTACATGGCCCAGAGATTTGATTCTTTTATCAATTTGATCTTTTTTTCCAGCTGCTAAACAAAAAAATATGGATGTGACCTATCTCAAGGTGCAGCAGTTTGTTTAAAATTGTAATAGTTACTGGGAAGCATTTGCAAGCTGTAATTAGAATAATATTTCAAAAAAAACAGTATTTCAAAAAAAAACCCTCCACTCCCTAACTCTGAGGGAGTAGGGAAAAAGTTACATGAATAACACGAGCCCACATTGTAAAAATCCTAACTTTTGAATTAAGAGAAGTACTTCAAATAATACAGCATTTAAAATAAAACATGCTACTAATTGCAGATCTAAAATACTGCTAGGCTAGTATCTGAAGTGGAGGGGCGGGGTGATGGGAGAAACCTTAAAATGAACCTTAAGGCGTAGTCCTGAATGTGCCTCACAGTTCATCTGATCTCAGAGCAAGCTATTCACAAATTCTTCTGAGTCAGTAATTTGAAATGACTGTTAGTCAACAGATTATGCAGAGGCAAACAGATTATGCAGAGGCAAACAGATTATGACTTTGAATAAAAAACCTTCCTACAAGTCTGAACAGGCTACTTCCTCCCACAGGAGACAGCTTTTAATCTTCAACTTTTACTAGACTTGCCATTTAAGGAAAGATTCATTTACAGCTGTGGCTTTTGGCACAGGCAGATGTTCAAAATAAACTATTACATGTACTGAACAGAATCTTAAATCAATTTTTTTTCCCTCCAGTAGCTACTCCTACAAACCTGTTAAGAAAGGGATCAGAACTATTTGTAGTCATTGTTCTCAGTTCCTGAGACATTCCAGGAGATGACACGGGATTTTGAGAACCACCGTCTTGTTCCATTGTTGGAAGCTGGCTACGGAGAGCCAATTCCTAAAAAGAGGGGAGGAGAAGAAAGAAAACAGCATGTTAGGCATTTGAATGTACTTTTCAAATACACAAAAATAGGACACTATAGGGTAATTGACGCTTCTACTATTTTCGGTTATCAAGTTTAAATTGAAATAAGTTTCTCAAGACAAAGCAAGAACTTTCATTGGCTTCAGTGAAAAAGAAAGTTCATCCAGTCATGCACAAGATTACAGGGACTTCGCTGTAAATATATTAATGTATATAGATAGTTATATGTTTATATAAATATTTTTCAGTTTACTTTAATATCCTTTTGCTAAGTCTGTTCTTAAGGTCAAAAAGACAGCTGTCAACACTTTCTAATCCCTACGATATAGCTGTCATTGCTGAATCTCTCTTCTTCCCCATTCCTTATAGGCTCTGATTAGCCCCAATTTCTTTTTCACCTTGCTTACTCATCCAGTAAAGTTTACGAGTCCTTCCTTACAAGTTCCTGTTCACTCCTCCTGTTTGAGGCATGCATTTTGACATTTCTGACTGATCAAATCAGTGACTTCTCCCATCTGTAAATCTTCAAACTCTTCAAATCCCTAGCAACTTCTTAGGAAGACTAGGAGAGTGTGCCCTTTTGAAATTAAGAACCTCTTATACTTATGTTTTTATTCATCTTACTGTGCACCAAATAGAATCAAGGTATAAGTGTAGATATATGTATATATAAGATATAAGTATAACCACTTGATCCATCCATATAAAAATTTTATCATTACTTTCTAATATAAAATGCATAAAATTAAAAGTGGATGTAGCTCAGGGATAAGCAGCCTTTTGCATTGCTTCCCATGCCCCTGTTCTCCCTTTCTAAAACAGGTAATCCATGAGTAACACACGTGAAAAATACACTAATTTTCTTGAAGCAACTCTCCTGTCTATGTTTTGTTAATATAGAGACTGGTAAAGGAATTCGTTGACTATCTTGTGACCAGTATTAGTAGTACATTATTTCCTAGCTCTGCCTAGAAAGCTAGTCTTTTTTAAAGACAATACTCAAGATTTCTCACCTGTAAAATTAGAGGTCTTCATCCATTCTCAAATATGAACCTGAGGACCACTCAGATTTTCAAAATACAAAAATAAAGATAAATAAATCTTTTCCCAATTTTTCTCCAAAGTGATTTCATTTTAAAAAGTCTAAGGTAATTTTCTTTTCTAGTAGATTATACCAAACGTACTATGCTTCCCTACCACCTGTTTTTCTTCTTTTTTAAACTACCTGTGCTTCACTCCCATTCCTGTGGATTATTATTGCACATATACCTTTAATACCAAGTTTCATGACTTGCCCTGGAAGGTTTTCTCACTCCAGGTGCTCAGACCCGAGTGGGAGTGTACAAATATACCATTTGTTTTTGCATCAGCTACATCCAGTTGTCTGCCCCAAGTAAATACAGTCCTTCCACTCTGATTATGCGGAGACAAACCTATTATGTTCTAGTAAATAGTAATAATATTCCTTCCCCTCATTTTCAGATTATAGGAAGGAAGGCACCTTTTATCTGTTTCTGTAGGCTTAGTCACATGATTTGCATTTTCTTATGTAATAACACTGAGTACAGAGATTATTAATGATTAGTTTACATCTTAATTTACAAGTGTTATCAGTCATATCAGCCTGATCCAAGAAGGCCTGATATCAAGGGACCTCATATCCACCTGAGAAATAAGTGGAATCACTACCTTTTTAAGTTTCCTTTCCAGGAATGCTTCCCCAATGGTGATCTGAGGAAAGTCTTAAAATTTCCAGCCAAGAGAGGACTCAAGAACTGCTCAGTTTCATCACACACATTACACTCTTCCTCTGGAGAGCAGAAGAATTCCTCCAAACGTTACCTGAGCCTTCCCTTCTCTTCGAAACTTCCTCTACATGATATAACTACTTCAACTAATTATAGTTTACTGTTTTCTCATTAAAAAGCAGAAAAAAAAATCACTTGATTTGGCATCACTACTTTTAGATTCTTTTCAGCCTTAGGTTCCCACTTGGCTACCTTCCTCCTGGAGGGTGGCATAGTTTCATTCTTTACTGCAACATCAGAGCAGTCAATTAACAAACATCCTGCTTCTATATTCCTACAATTGCCTAGATGTGGCAAGAATTCTCTGGCCTTCGCCCTTCGCTCTTCCTTTTGTCTGCACATTGCATTTTTGTTTCCTTGGGCTGCAGTCCCTGACTAGGAAACAGGGGAAGAGGGCACAAGTGCCACGAAGCTGCAGAAGAACCTTAATTACAGATCGGCACCCCAAAGAGTCATGCCGATGCAAAACCAACCTGGAGTCCTTTCCGTCTGCAAAGCACTGAAGCGACATTATCTCTTGTTGGAAGGACCTGGTCTACCCCATAATCAGCACTGCCTAGTGATCCCATAGTTTAAAAAAAAACAAACAGACAAACAAAATAAAAGCAAAACAAAAAAAAAAACATAGCGCACAGGTCCTCTTTTCAAGAGCTGCTGCTGATCTTTCCTGTACGGAAAGACAGCGGTAGGAAAGAAAGAAAGAAAGTTCTCTCCTCTGTATCTTAAACTTAAAGGTCAGTATAAAGGAATTAGCGACACAGAAAAAAGAGAAAGTTACTTTTGTATTTTCTACATACTTGAAGGGCAGGAGCAGTTGAACAAAGTTTTGTCAACATATGACCTTAAACAGCATGATAAAGATAAATGTTGCTCAGATAGTGGGGAACTACCAAACATAATTGCATTTCACTAAAGGCCCATTAAAAAGATCACATAAACCAGGAGAAATAACTGTTTTCCTGTTCTTAGGTGTATGTGTCCATCTACAAATGAAAAAAGTCTGTATTATATTAGCAATAATTTTATCCTTGTTTCAACAACAAACTTTGCCAAAAATGCAAAATTGTAACTATTTGCATTAATGCTACTTATTCAAAGCAGGAAGAACTACAGGACTTCCCACTAGGAAGAATGTGACCCCCTTACTCAAGTAACAAATTTACGACAATCTTATGAATCTGAAAGAGAAAAAAATTACCAAAATAGACAAGCTGTTGAGAAACAAATGTAGTGATTCTTAACAACTCCACAAGATGACCAGTTTTATACAAGCCCTCAAGAGTATATTGTCTATTGTTTCTAAAAGGTGTATAGAAGGAAAGCTAACAATGTGTAGCTTGAAGAATGGTCTTTTTATTTCTTTTTCTTACAAAATTGATTTGCAATAACCAACTTGGGTTATGTGTTTCCCATAGTTTAAAAATATATGGGTGGAATGAGCCTCTCCATCTTCAAATAGAGCAATGAGAACTCTAGGTTTTTAATTCATGCTTTAAAAATATATCCTTTATTAGAAGTATGTAAAGTCTGGAGGCAAAAATACAACCACGACAAAATCCTGGCTTACACGTCTATGACTTGATCTCATTCTATTTTTGTAAGTATGTCAAACTTTTTTTAAAGTACCACTGGGAAAATAAAAGCTTAGCACTCCCCATTGTTAGCACAAAATCCAAATTTTGGCTATTACATGCAAGACCAAAATGATCTGTCATCTCCTTGGAGAAAGTAACTTTAAATATAAGGCCAGTATTGTGTAATTTATCTGGTTGTCCTTTTCCATTTTTTTTCATAGTTGCTCACTGATTAAATTTTACACAAAGTTCCAGGTCATCCACACCATGTCCAAATTAAGTTCATAAAACTACTCTTTTCAGAGCACTTTTGCTTTTATCTTTGTCATGCTTTTGAGGAAAGGTAAAGACTTCCTTGCGCTGATCATGTCCCATAATCTTACTATATTAAACAAACGACAGTCTAGTCAACTTGAATTGATATATCCTCCTAACTGTCTTTTGGTAAATTTACTTTAAAAGGCCAAGTATTACTTTTTTGTCCCTAAACACTGCTCAACTATCACACTGTCCATAGGCTTCATTGGGATGGGGCAGAGGTGGCAGAGGAAAGAGAGGACCACTACACCTGTGGGCAGACTATCTGCACAAATTATTTCTTCACTATAAATATTTATGTTCTTGTTTGAGAAACAAAAAGCATATGTAGAAAAGAAACAGGGAAAACACATGGACAGACAGATGAGGACATTCAGAAATGGAGTTACACAATTAATGAAGAGTAGGGGAAAACACAAATCATTCAGCGTTGCAATCATGAAGATCAGCAAAACTAATTTAAGAGGTGATACAGATAGAGTGATAGCTAACTATCATATACGTTTGGCATAGAACTCAATTCTACATACTGTCTTTTGCATATCTGTGAACAAAAGCTTCTCAGCAGCCACCTACAGTCCCCTTTGCAAGAGCAGATAGGGCAGCATAAAGTAGAATAGACTTTTGTAAATAGGGTCTGGCTTCTTGTCTGGCTTTGCAGTCCTGTGCTGTGCCACTGGTCCATACTCCACTTCCTATCTGCCCGTGCCTCAAACCACTGCGCCTGTCCATCTTGTGTGCCTGCAGAATGCCAGTGAGACAGGAATATATGAGTAGGAACTGGCCGTCATGAAGGCCACGCAGGCAGAGGTGGCCTCCCTCTATCAATTTTTGTTTGCTTCCAGTAAAAACTGTTACTCAAAGCCATCCCATATGCAGATAAATATGATTCATGTCTTCCGCTGACCAATTGTTTTAGTGCTACTTCTGACCTTTTTAAAAATAATAATTAAAAAATCCTTTAAAATCAACTTTTCTTATAACTCTTTTTCGGATCCTAGCAAGGAAAGATTTATGTACTAAATGCAGCGAAAGGATGATGTGAAAGATTAATGTTAGACTGAATTGACACGACAAGGTCTCTGCACTCCACTGTGCACCCCTGCATTTCTGAGCCCCAGGTTTGTCCCAACCAAGCTGCACATTGTGAATCCCAGGTTCCTTGCAAATAAGCACAGAAGCTGCACAGGGAGAGATCTGCAGCACTCCAGGAGGCATCAGAGGGGTCAAACAAGAGACTAGGACTTCAGGTCGGACTACAGAGTGCCCCTTCTCCTCAGGCTGGCTGAGGCCGTTTCACAGCTCCTGGAGGTAGGGAAGCAGGCTGCACTAGCCCAGGAGGACAGGCTAAGCCACACAAGTTTTCAGTGACCGACTTTTGCAATTGAAAGCAGCACCAGTGACCCCTGAAACTTACTGCAGCGAGCTACAACTCCTATTCAGACACAACAGTTGTCCTAAAGCAAGTGGAGACATTGAAAGCAAAGACAATGAATGCAGGAGATTTGATTTACTCTGACCTTTACACAGGATATTGGTCTACAAGTTCTACATTCTCAAGCAAGTGATAAAATTGTTTTGCTAATCTGTGAAAATTAGCTGCTGCTAGTAGAATCACAGCTTTTGATTCTCCAAATCAGTCATGTCACCTGAGCGTCTTTTCTACTGTGCAGCTTTCAGCTACTGAGGCTCAATATTTTCCACTTAAATCAGAGAGTATGAAAATGTAATATAAATACCACAGCTTTTGCCACACAAACAAATAAACAAAGTTTAACTCAAATCTGTTGTTTTCAGTAAGGAACAAGGCTATACTCTTTCAGAAATCAAAGAACGGCATTTAAAGCACTGCGTTCCCAAGAAGACTGGAGAACTGCAATGTTGCTTTTACAGTAAAAGTAAATGAATTTCACATTCTGTATATTTTTATGCCAGCGAACATAGCCCCCTCCCCCAAATCTAGCCACACAGGACTCCCTTTCACTAATGCATGACTATTTATGTCCAGCCGTGTCTGCATTTTCTAGGTACTCTTTAAATAGTACCTTAGAGTGCTGCTCATAAGAAATAAAGTTTTAAGCAATAATTTCTTAAGAGATTATCCAGTTCTGAGCTGTAATTCCCAATCCTTTGACAAAACCTATAGCTATACTTATGGCTGTATTTAATAGAATTTAAAGGCAGTAGACTGCGAGTCAGGGCAGAGTAGGGTGCCTGCCTTGACTTCTTAGCCACTGCAGGTTACAACGCCGTCTCCAAGGGGACAATTCCATAGTCACGTTATGCCAACAACTGCAGACGGCCTTTGCATATTCCTACCCCTCCCGAGCTGCGGTTACGATTTGCATGGCTTTATGCTGAGACAAATCAGAAAACTGACTAAACTGCAACGTAATTTTTCTGCTGGTTCTCTGATCCGTCTTGCAGTGCAGCCACACAAATGCCTTGGCGACCAGACTATGAAGTACAATGACTGGAGACATCCTGTTTTGCTGCCGTATTATTTAAGGCAACCTCTGGCAGACAGCTGAGAACAGTGACGTCGTAAGCCGCTGCAGTCCAATTTGCCAGCGTTTGTCTACCAGAGTTCTCAATCATTTTATTAAGAAACAAACATTTCTGCTAAAAAACACCACACAACTCCCCAGTCACAGTGTTCAGCTTCAGCTTAGGCTGGCTCTATGTGGGTCATTAAGTATTGTATTTAATTAGTTTCTAGAGCCGTGGTGCTGCATTCTCTGTTGCACAGGTGTGCTGCCATACATGTAAGCCTCGTGGGACACTACAACCAGGCGCTGTGCCACCGATGCACAGCAAAGGATAGATATTTGACAGAGTATCTGAACTAACAACCTCCAGCTATATAAATGCAAGGGCTTTCCTAGAAGCAGATGCCTATAAGGATAGAGACAATACCCTAAGATTTCTTATTACAAGCTGAATTTAGTGCCACAGACCAAAAAAGTCACTTCATTAACTGCAAAGACTTTTAGCAGGTCGTCTAGTGAATAACAAGAGCTTGCTACCTATGGGGATAAAATATTCCTGCTAACAGTAAAATATGAACAAGTCAAGGAAAACTGAGATAACTACACACAAAATTGATTTCTGCCTACTTGGAATCTTCAAGTTACACTTACGACATTGTATGGGCTGCTCAATCCCTTTATCCGTGTTATTGTTCTTCCGTAACATTTCCGTATTGATTTTGGAGAGTAAGAAATTGGTTACAATTGCTGTTCATTATGCAAAAGCAACACTAACACAGAACAGTCAACCCATGACGCCAAAGCAAGATTTGCTATAAATAAAAAGAGCTACCAAGTGAACAAAACAAAACAGAAGGAAAGACACCACACTTACTTTACTAAAACCAGAGGATTTAGATATTACTTGTGATATTAGTAAAACAAAACTTCAATCAAAAGCAAAGTTTTTAAAAGGAAAATGTTGGAATCTCTTCACTGCATCTCATCTAGCTCTTCTCAAAACTTTTTATATAATGGATCTCCTCTTAGGATACGACATTATCACGAACCATTTTCTCTATCAAATGCCAAGCAATCAAGCAAAAGAAAACCACAGGACACAATGTAGCTATGGAATTTGCAGCGAGTGACTTATTTTCTTTTCCTCTTGCATCCTGTAAACGTAATTATTCAAAAATGTCTCTGGATATCAGAGGCCATATATTCACCGGTCAAAAAAGCCATTTGCAGAGCCCAAATGGCTGGCTTCAGTACCTTATCTTTGCTTAAAAAATGGCAATAACAAAAACCCAAAACACAGACAAATCACAACCTCGTGAAAACAAGATGCAAGTCATTTTTGTCTCACTGTCTCGTTAATCTAGATCAGCTTCACATAGCATATGGAGGGGAAGGGGAAGGACAGACAAGGGACAATGCTGTTAGGTATTCATTAACAGTAGAAGTGATCATTGAGTACCATTTCTACTGAGATTTGAACACAAGTATATCTGGTTAGGAAAAAAGCAGTCAACCTGAACTGCACCAACATTCCCGTATACAATCTGGATCTTTCTTTAAACTGTGAAACACCGTCCCAGACCAAAGTAGTACTGCACTCCAGCTCATTCCCTAACAAAAAAGCTATAAATCAGCACAACAATGATGAATATCATATGCAAATTTAGGCTACTAGTTCCTCTCATTTTTCTATTGAGGTATTACAGGGGAAAAACCCCAAAGTCCTCCGTTATATCACCAACTTTACTAACACCACAGATGTTGCATGCAAAATTCGAGCGCGCTTGTTTTTAATGCTGCCTTCCTCACTTTATCTAGAGTATGTTACAAATCTGACAGTAAAAAAACTTTACACTGGTGTACACATAAACTGACTAAAAAAATCTTTTATTGACAAATTAATAATAACATCCTGTGAAATTCATATCTTCCCCTCTATCTCAAGATTCCTCTTAACATTGAAAAAATCTGCTTGACTAAGTTATGAAAGATGTCAAACACCTAAAATGAACTTAAAAATATCACAGGAAACTGAAATAATCTTTCAAAGTTATTAATTATTTAGCACTGTAAGTGCTTATGATTTATGCAGATTAAGAGCAAAGATGCAACAAGAACAAATGATTTAGCAAATAAGGAGAGACAGGCCATATGTCTTTGCATATTCTTCTCTGGAAACTCTTCCCTGTTCATAACACCACTCAGAAGCTGATAAGAAACAAGCCTGGGGGAACAGGACAGAGAATGAGAGAAGTACTTCATTAAAAAAACAAACAAACAAATAAAACCAAATCCATGCATTCCAGGTACGCAGAACTACAAAGAAAGCAGCACAGAGATAACAGAAAGGTGAGCCAGAAAGCAGAACCAGGCAGAGGGGCAAGAAAGAAGTAGGACTGCACCTGGCTCTATAAGATCAGGACCTTCTTTCAGTGCTAGAGAAAAGCAGTAGCCATTGAAACGGCAAACATATGCAGAGGACCTATAGAGTAAACTGCTGTGTAATAAACTGATCTTACTAGCAAACACCCTATTATCAGCTGCAGACAAATTTAAAAAAACAAACAAAACAAAAACATACACACACACACACAAACTCTTCCAGCTTTAGCACAAGAAAAGTAGCCCGCGCAACATCTGAGAATAATGCCATGAGTACTTCAATATTATTTGCCTCACTTCCTTTCTACTGGATACTGCAAAGAATCAGTTACTCAACATCTACCAAGTCTGAAATTTATATAACAGCTGGCTTAAGTTGAATTTAGATGTGACTTTTTTTTTTTTTTTTGACAATTAGATGGTGAATGTAGGTAAAGAGAGATAGGGGCAAGGGGAGAAAGAGAGTAGGAAGAAAAACCACTTAAGTCTCTTAACTGAGATAAGTATGGAACTTTAAGATGTGTCCAGAAATAATTCATTATGCTCATGAGCGTAAGGAACCAGACAGATACTTGTTTTTTTTCAAATTCCCTGGATGCAGCAATAGCCAAAAGTTCTTTTGTTTACACACACTAAATATGGAAATTGCAATTTTTATTTCAAATCTCTCTGATTTGGACATTTTTAGAATTATAAGCAAATATGTTCTCTTTAAAACAAGAGTATTTTACAGGACTTACTACAAAAGATGAAGCTGAACAACTGATTAATCTTTCCAGGAGGAAAGGCCTGCACTCATAACACTTTGAGTGTTAATAATACCAAAGAGACACCAAGATATCATAAAAGAAAGATAAAAACTGGCAAGGACACAACGTTTGCTCAGTACCAAGAAACATGATCAAAAGTATCAACACAATGCTGACACCAAATCCAGGTTATGTGGACAAACACGTCAAGAAGGAAGAGGAAGTTGGACTACATGCAGGATGTTGGACTAGGTGACCTCCGCTAGTCTCTTCCAACCTACTTGGAATTAAGAAAACTTCAGAGATCCACTTAAAAACTTAAGGAACATTTTTCAGTATTTATCCTTATAAAAGAGATGCTTCATGAGAGGTAAGCTTTAAGAATCCTAGTATTAGATGATTTCTTTACTTTACAAAAGGAAGACCTTGACAGTATCCCCCCCAATAGACTTAATCTTCCCAGAATTAAGAAAGTTGAACATGTCTTAAAGATTTGATTTTATCATTCCTTAAGAAAAAGCTCTACAAGTTGGCAAGAGAAGCCATTATAATTCCCCAGACACAAATTTATTATCATGAAAGCAGGTAATTTCTCTCAACTTCATGAACTGTATTCACAAAGGAAGGAAAGAATCTGACAAGAAGAAAAAGTTCACCAAAGAAGCCTTATTTCTATCTACAGATTTCTGCAGATCCACTAGGCTGACTATGACCTGAATCTGATGTACGTATTGGGACTTCAAAAACAGTACCATTAGAGAAGACAACATTTGACTGTACAAAACTATGGCATACGGCCTCAATAAGCATTCAGAGAACAATTTCCAAAAGCAGTTCTCCAAGCACCTTCTTCCACATGTGGCAGGTCACCACTTCAATACAGTGACACATGAAAGCACAGAAGTAAAACACATTTAGATGACACTACCCGCATAATCTAGAATTATAAAACTTTGAAGTTGACGTGGTTGCACACTTTTCTGTCCCTCAGATCACTTAAACACAACTTGGCTCATTACTGACTGCAGACTAATAAAATTGATCCCCCAGTCAGGCGAGTATACAGGCAAGCCTGATACGAAGCCAATTTAAATATAACTGGAATCCTGAATTATTTAATTTTTTTTATTTGTCCTTTTACCAGTTCCCATCCCAAATAACAAAGCAGGGAGACCACTACATACATCTGTAATGAATCATTGCTGAGACCCTATAATTGCACTCTACAACAGGATCCCTTGATTTTTTGCAGTTTTTTAGTGCTTTAAGCCAAAATTTCAAGTAATTCCAAAACTGTGATCTTTGAGTTGAATATGGAACTGACACCAAAGAGTTCTATTATTTGCTGCATATTTCTGTGCTGTCAATAGGAAGTTGAAGTTACTGTAGAAGAAGGAACAGAAGTATGATAGAGCTTCAGACACACAAGAAAACACAGAATATAATTTGGGTTTTGGCATTCAACAGGAAAAGCATCCCTTCTGAATGACCTAGCTGTGGCAGAAGACAGGCAGAAGATTTGAACTAGTGTGGAGAGGTGTACTTCTGTTTATTTCCTTGTATACTAGCAGTTCTTAACAATTTTTCCTCTTCCTTCATAATGGGATCTAATACTGACTGATAAGAGCATTAATGCTCTCTGTGAGTGAATCAAATAGCTGGTGAACAAATGGCATCTTAGTTAAAATGGTTACGTTTTAGAGCTGCCCGGATATTGCCAAACCGGAACGCATTTTTTAAGGGTGCCAGTACTATTTCTTAAGTCTGATGTTCCTATTTCTGAAGACTATCTTCTCAAGAGAACTAGTAACAAACAGCTTCTGCACTACTCCACAGAAGAATTTAATAGATACACCAGTACTCATGGCAACAAAACATAGCATACTTTCATTTATTCTGGTTTTCTTGCATAGTGAAGATAGCATATTTCTTTGAAAAAACAAAGTATAATACAAGCCAAAATAAATATTGTCCTAAGAACCAGTAGATTAAGAATACTGGTAGCAATAGGATGCAAGAAGGTCTCTGACTATATCCATAAATCCACCCTTTCAGGGATACATTCAATATTCAACTTCTTAAGAGCCTAAAAGAAGTGAGCATTCAACTTTTTATTATGCCTTACATTCTGACCAATTCTCTTTTGTTTTGAGCTTGTAAGGCTTCTAAAAATTGTTTCCTACACAGAAAATACATCTGTACAGGGACCTGTTAAATTTCAAAACAGATTGACTACAAATTATATCCCCTTAGCAAGTATTTTGTTAGTCTAACCTCTTAAATATTTGTTACATTTCACATGCTTAAAGAAAAATCATAAATACTTCAAGTGACTTTTTATTAACTGATTTAGAGATGTTCTTCTGTAAGATCATACCTGTGTAAACAAACTGATGATAAGAACATACATATGAACAGCATTTAAAAGTCAAACTACTACCTTAGATGTAATGGAAGGTTTGCTTTAAGTATGCATCTTGATGACATCAGGGCTGGAACAGCAGTATCCTCAAGAACGCTAAATAAGAAGGTTGTTTTCAATGCAGAAAAACGTGCAATGAATTCCTCGTTTGCTTTAAAATATTGATATAAAGTCGTGGTAACGCCGCACTCTTAAAAACAATTCTTAGGGTCATGACCAGAGAAGTGGTTCAAAAACGTGTATGGCAGAGCTTGTTTTTAGAATGTTTTTATGTAGCAAAGTTCCTAGCCTAATTTAAAGCTTTCGTTTTTCTAATTATGATGAAACATCAGTTAAGAGCCTACCTGATGTTTTGGAGAATTTGCTGTGCTGGGATTGATATTCCGCAATGCCTAAGAGTAAAAAATAAGATGGATAAAAATTACTTTAGCTGCATAGTTTGGCTGTGCAGGCTGTCTTATAAATACCATCTTGTACTATCAAGTCCCCAAGACAGGCCAGATGAGAGAGGATAAGGGAGTTGAGAGACTACGAAAATCACGAAACAGTGAAACAAAACTCACAGATTTACTAAGGATGCTTACTGACAGAAAAGCTTAACGGCCAGGGAGAATAACATGAAGGGAACTGGCTGTCACCTTGTCCAAAGTTAGTCAGCTTTCTCAATAAAAATTGAGGCAAGAAGAAAATTAGAAGGCCTACCTAGAAGCAGGCTAGCACAGGGTAAAACATTTGTTGGTGGATTAATAGCAAAGCAGGAATAGCAGAAGCCCAGGTGCTTAAGCAGAGAGGGAAAGTCCTGATGCCGTTTTTGCAATGTATTTTTAACTGGAGTACTATAGAAAGTACTGGGCTTTAAAGATGACCCACCTATACGAAGAGATGCTAAAGATTCCTGCAACACAGACCTTGAGTACAAAAGGGATAACGGGAGCCAGATTCCAGGACAGAATACTGCAGGCGATGAAGAAAGAGAAAAGCTATCTTTGAGGATGTTTCCTCTCCTGATACAAGGCCCATCACCCAAAATGAAAAGGGAACAGGGTAAGATTTTAGAAGGTTTTCTCAAAGAGAAGATTAGTGCTTTCTCTGGCAGTGTCAAAAAACAAAGACTATCCTAAGTATCTAGCACAGATGGCAATAACCTCTCCTAAAACATTCAGATGGAAAAACTGAAGCAGAAAGTTTAATAGTCAAAAGGAAGTCAGAGCTGGAACTGAAAATCCGGAAATCCCAATGTCCAGCCCTACACTCTGACACTTGCTATGCCTATATTCATGTACTAGAAAAATTCTAAAAGAAATAGTTTACAGCCTAATTAGGAAGTGTGAAATTCCTCATCATAAGAAAACCACAGGTTCAATATCCAGCATGATTCAGTTGTTCCATACTCCACTCCACTGTTTAACAGATGAGATTTTAGCAACAAGGTGTCTCCTCAACGCACCACATATAAACTTGAGAAGTACTTTGGAATCCTACAGACTGTGACACATTCTAAAAGTGAAAGACTTCCCTCCACTTAAAAGGCAGAACTAAAGCAGCTGTGGGAACCAAACTTTCTGCCTTTTTGCATGACTCAGAACTCAGTGAATCTTAGATATATTCTCAAGAGAAATCTCCAATCAGATCAAGAGTCCATGATGTCATCCTACCAGTAAAGAAGCCTGCTCTTTGAGAGTTTTGTTAGAGAGGAATGAGGGAGGAAAGCAAAACCCTTCTGTCTGGTAAGACACTTTCATTACCAAGCTGATACCAGTAACAAAAAAAAATTTAGACTTTTTCAGACTTCAAAGCTTTTTGTACAGTCACCAGTTCTTAATACTCACTGAAACAACTTAGCCAAAAAAAAAAAAAAAAAAAAAGTGGAAGTAGGTGTCTAACCTGTGGCCTCACCTGCCGAAGCAGTTCTTGATGCTTCAGTCTCAGCCTTTCCTTCTCCATCTGCAGCTGCTGAAGTCTCATCTGTTGCTGCTGATTGGAGCTACTCCCACCCATCACGCCACCTTGAGGACTCTGAGGAGCCAGAGGGGGTGGCTGTTTCACTGGAGCACTTTGGCTGATTCGCTGATTCATGGCTAAGGAACCAAAACAATAAACATTTTAAAATGAAATTCAAGCAAATACTTATAAGGAAAGTATTATCCTTAGACAGTGTATATTAAAAATGTTACAACACGTTACAAGCCATGACAGCACAAAACATGCAGCTATGCACTGATGTGAAACGTTATGCTCATGATCAATGCAACATTCTCATGTTTAAGGGCATGTGTTTGTACTGAAAACTTCCGAAAACAGAACCGCACTTGTAAGACAGTAAAAAAAAAATCCAAAATGGTGGTAAAATGTTTCAAGTTTAATTAGAATGATTAATTCTCTCTTCTTTCTCTTCTTTTTAATGTACTATTCTTGATTTTGACACAAAAAATAAAAATTCACTTTTCTTATTCAGGTGAAATCTTAGTATCACTAAACTCTAACACAATGAATGACAAAATAGATAGTCTCATTTATATGAGACTACACCCAGCTACATTTGGTTACAGGCTACCACTCCTCCATCTGTGATGCAGGTCATGCAACAATCATTCACAAGTTTTCACATCAAGTTTTGAGTGTTGCAACAAACTCAATTTGGAGCATCTTGAGATGAAAAACTAGGGCTGGTACAGAAGTGGTAGACGAACTATATGGCTAGAAATACCACCACAACATAAGATACACATTTTGCTGATGCTTTTTCCCTGTCCTCTTTCCCACAAGGTATGCAATGCATCTTTTCTGGGCTGGAGAGAAAAGGTGTCTTCCTACATAACTAACACATAGTAAGAATCCATCTTCCCTTCTCCATGAAAGCAGGATCTAAGCTAAATTTTATTTTATACAATAATGTATGACTGGGACCTATCTACTTGATAGTCCTGATTTTTCCCCCACAAGAGACCAGTATGGTTAAAGTAAACCGAGGCCCTGGAGTTCCTGTAGTGGAAAGGCTGAATACTGAAGGACACTATTTTCAGGGGCTTTCAATTTTAGAATTAGCTCTACTCTGTCCTCTGGAACAGCCTGAATCTGCTAACATTCAGAATATGTTGCAAAACACGTTTGCTGGCGCAGTAATAGGAGAGTGGTAGGGAATTTTTTTTTTTCCCTGGGAATGAGGATTATGGTTTATGGGAACTAAGAGGAAAGGGAATGAGCTTCTTTTAGGAAGATGGGCTGTTCTGGTGTAAAGAAAACCCATCTGTTTTCTTAGTCTGAATGAATTCATCATATAATAAGATTCCTAGAACACAAACACTTTTAATTAACGCAAGAAAGAAGCACGATCTTATAAAGAATCCGTATCTCCCTTTTCTCTTCAACTCAACTCTGTTCTGTGTGCTCAACTAACAGCCTATAAAGTACAGAAGTGCCTTTCTTTTGCTCCAAAAAATTCTACATAATCATCTCATAAAAGTAGTAAAAAGGGCTTTTGCCTCACAGTCTTGCTTCCTTTCCCTAGCCACAACTGTTCACCAGTTCATCTTTCCATTGAGAAGTAACATACGAAGAAGAAATACTGTATTACTTGCTGGAGTGAGAACGGGAAAAAAAAAATCCCCATCGAGAACAGTGACAGACTTAACTCTCCAGCTTACTCTTTCAACCGTTCCATAGATCAAGCAGAGCCAACAGTCTAATCTAAAGGTGGTCCTATTTTTATGGGTATAGAGTCAAAAGCAATGAAGTGTCATATGCTTGAAGTAATTTGAAATGATATTTTATTTTTTATGTAGTTACTTCTCAGAACTTCATACATATCACAACAAAACAAGGATAAAACTTCCTGTAAAGGCAGATGAACAGACAAAGTGGGAGCAGAAAAAGGATCCCAGCGCCAAATAGAAGCAACAGAGCGAATACAGGAAGGAACTCCCATCCTGACAGAGAAACCAAAAGAAAGCGTGAATAAAGCTTAAAATCAAGCAGTTGTTCTTACAAGACATCCAACACTTCCTCATCAAAACTGTACTTCAGGAAGAAGGTGATCAGGATCAATCAACTAACCAGCTTTCCAACATGAACTACAATCCCTAGGGCAGCAACAGCAAGAGGCAGGACAGCTTTTTCCTCTAAGAACAGGACACAAGCTTTATAAGGCCCAAGTTATCAGAAACTGCTAAACACGTTTCAACAGTACCAACAGTTGCCTTGCAAGGACATGAGCAGTGAACAGTAAAACAAGGAGCTCTACTGGGCAACATCTGCTGGAAGACTAATGTCAGTTAGACTATCTACATTTACCAACTTAGGACAAAGTTGAAGGTGGAGAGAGCAGTGCAAAAGAAAGGCAACCTACCCAGGAGCTCTCATGAGATAGACCCAACACTGCTGGGGTGGGAAATGTATCTCCTCCTTTCTTCCTTTCTACCAAGTCTGGAATCAGGACCTTTTCTTTTGCTTTTTGCATCCTATCCTCCTTTCACCTTGAAGGCAGAAAATGAGAGCAGCCTTGGCTGCAGTGACCATGAGATGGTGGAGTTCAGGCTCCTATGAGGAGGGAGCAGGGCAATAAGGAGGATCACAACCCTGGACTTCAGGAGAGCTAACTTTCAGAGCCTCGTCAGGGACCTACTTGGAGGAATCTCATGGGGTAGGGCCCTAGAAGGAAGAGGGGTCCAGGAGAGCTGGTTAATATCCAAGCATCACCTCCTCCAGGCTCAAGATTGGTGCATCTCTATGAGTAAGAAGACCAGCAAAGCAGGCAGGAGACCTGTGTGGAGGAGCAAGGAACTCCTGGCCAAACTCCAACAGAAGAAGGAAGTCTACAGAATGTGGAAAAGGGGACAGGCCACTTGGGAGGAATACAGCGACGTTGTCAGAGTGTGCAGGGATGCGACAAGGAAGGCCAAGGCCCATTTGCAACTAAATCTGGCAAGAGATGTCCAGAACAACAAGAAGGCCTTCTTCAAATACATCAATAGCAAAAGGAAGACTAGGGAAAACGTGGGCCCGCTGCTGAATGGGGCGGGTGCCCTGGTGACGAAGGATACAGAGAAGGCAGAGTTGCTGAATGCCTTCTTTGCTTCAGTCTTCACTGCTAAGGCCAGTCCTCAGGAATTCCAGACCTTGGAGACAAGAGAGGAAGGCTGGAGAAAGGAGGATCGGGTTAGAGATCTTTTGTCCAAACTGGACATCCATAAATCCATGGGCCTTGATGGGATGCGCCCACGAGTGCTGAGGGAGCTGGCGGAAGTTATCGCTAGGCCACTCTCCACCATCTTGGAAAGGTCCTGGAGATCAGGAGAGGTGCCTGAGGACTGGAAGAAAGCCAATGTCACGTCGGTCTTCCAAAAGGGCAAGAAGGAGGAGCCAGGAAACTGCAGGCCTGTCAGCCTCCCCTCCATCCCTGGAAAGGTGATGGAACAGCTCCTCCTGGAGGTCCTCACTAAGCATGTGGAGGACAAGAAGGTGATCAGGAGTAGTCAGCATGGATTCACCAAAGGGAAGTCATGCTTGACCAATCTGACAGCCTTCTCTGATGGAATGAGTGGCTGGGTAGATGAGGGGAGAGCAGTGGATGTTGTCTACCTGGACTTCAGCAAGGCTATTGGCACCGTTTCCCATCACATCCTCCTAGGTAAGCTCAGGAAGTGTG
The DNA here is from genome assembly GCF_040807025.1 of Struthio camelus. Classification (NCBI taxonomy): domain Eukaryota; kingdom Metazoa; phylum Chordata; class Aves; order Struthioniformes; family Struthionidae; genus Struthio; species Struthio camelus. The sequence continues at coordinate 208,759,768 of NC_090942.1, forward strand.
GGCTAGATGAGTGGACAGTGAGGTGGATTGAGAACTGGCTGGATGGCAGAGCTCAGAGGGCAGTGATCAGCGATGCAGAGTCTAGTTGGAAGCCTGTAGCCAGTGGCGTCCTCCGGGGTCAGTACTGGGTCCAGAACTGTTCAACTTCATCTGGATGAACTTCAACTTCTTCACCTGGAGGAAGGGACAGAGTGCACCCTCAGCAAGTTTGCTGATGATACCAAACTGAGAGGAGCGGCTGATGCCCCAAAGGGCTGTGCTGCCATTCAGAGGGACCTGGACAGGCTGGAGAGCCGGCCAGAGAGGAACCTCCTGAAGTTCAACCAAGGCAAGTGTCAAGTCCTGCCCCTGGGGAGGAATAGCCCCCTGCACCAGGACAGCCTGGGGGCTGGCCTGCTGGAAAGCAGCTCTGCAGAGAAGGACCTGGGTGTCCTGGTGGACAACAAGTTGACCATGAGCCAGCAGTGTGCCAAGAGCGGCACGTTGTGGCCAGGAGGGCCAGTGGTGTCCTGGGCTGCGTGAGGCAGAGTGTTGCCAGCAGGTCGAGGGAGGTGATCCTGCCCCTCTGCTCAGCCCCGGGGAAGGCCACACGTGGGGAGCTGTGTCCAGTTCTGAGCTCCCCAGTACGAGAGAGACAGGGAGCTACTGGAGCAAGCCTAGTAAAGGGCTTTACTAAGATGGTTAGGGAACTGGAGCATCTCTCAGATGAGGAAAGCCTGAGAGAGCCGGGCCTGTTTAGGCTGCAGAAGAGAAGACTGAGAGGCGATCTCATCAACGTATACAAAATGGCTAAAGGGAGGGTGTCAAGAGCATGGGGCTAGATTCTTCTCCGTGGTGCCCAGCGATAGGACAAGAGGCAACGGGCACAAAACTGCAACACAGGAGGTTCCATCTGAACACGAGGAAAAAACTTCTTTCCTGGGAGGGTGACTGAGCACGGGACCAGGTTGCCCAGAGAGGTGGTGGAGTCTCCTTCCCTGGAGATATTCAAAACCCGTCTGGACGCGATCCTGTGCGATGTGCTCTAGGTGACCCTGCCTGAGCAGGGAGGTTGGACTAGGTGATCTCCAGAGGTCCCTTCCAACCTTGGCTGTTCTGTGATTCTGTGAGAGGCTTAGTAGGGTACAATGGAAAACAACAGCCTCCTCCTGCTGCTAGCTAACACAGTTATTCCTGTAACTCATGTAGAGGTCTGTGCTACACTTTAGAAATTCCAGGATTCAAACTCTATTAAACATGATGGAAGGTCAATTACAATTGCAAGTAAAAGGGAATAAAGGTTAGAAAATTACAATTGCCTATGAAATCACCTGAGGGGAAAAGGGGGAAAAAAAAAAAAAAAAAAAAAAGCAAGCCTGTGTAAGTTAAAAGGAAACTACCTACGCAAACTACCAAGCTCATAAAAATAAACTGCCCAAAGCTGAAGAATGTCAATTTTTGCTTGGTTAAAAAGGCCATCTTTATGGTCTAGTCTCCAATTACATAATCACAGCTTCCAGAGTCACTGCCTCATGCAGTTGAGAGGCAAGCCACATTGCAGATAACCTCATATAAATTCAACAGTTCCTAACTTCAGTTAAAGACATATCAGTAACAGTAAATTACTAACATGCTTTCAACATGTTTTCAGATTTGTTTTTCTTGCATGCAACATATATGTTCACTTCCCTAGGTCTCCCTTCCACTAATATGCAGCTTTGCGAATAATTTTCCTCTTATGGTAAGTTTTTCTTATTTTACATACACGTATCTTTCTGACAACTGCTTATATTATTCCTGTCCTCTCTACTGATCACAAAATTTACTCCCACTATTCCGATCTACTGACGTTGCAATTTGAAATGTAACAAAGAAATTATGTTTGTCTGACACTTTTCATTTTACTCCACCATCCTAGATCCCTCAAATGCCTTCTAACGTGCATTTTGGAACTAATGTTTCTAATTAAAAGTGTATCTAAAATATGAGTATCACAAGATACTGAGGCTTAATATTTACCAATAAATACATAGAGGCAGTTTAATTATATGATTATACAGGAATTGCTTTGGGAACTCTTCAGAAACTGGATCTAAGATCTAGTTTCTACATTCTCATTCATGTATCCATTGAAAGGATTTTTCAAAAGCATTTTACTGTTTTGAGAATCCATGTCCCACAGACTGCTAAACTGACCAGACCTTGAACTGGTCTCAGAGCAGATCATGGAGATGTTTTTCATTAGAAGGGAATACTTTTAACTCTGAAATAATACTAAAAGCTTAGAAACTAAAAAAGGACATTGCTAACTCAATTTTTCTGACGTAACACACCCAAGTGAAGAACCAGTAGGGGAAAAAATAAAATAAAGCATTAGCAACACTGAATGATTTTTAGCCATCCTGGCTACTTGCACAAGTACGTTATCTTCGAGAAAAACAGAAAGAAGGATGTAATTTTCTATCATTTCCAACACAATATTTAATAAAGAAGTCAAACCAGAAGTTAAGGGCTTTTTTAAATCTCAATTCTCCATTACCGACGAAGGACATGACTGTAGAAATCTGTGCTCTGAAGAAAATGCTTATCGGTGTGATGTCATACAAATACATTTTGTAATTTCACATCTCATGGTTTTGCGATGCTCCTTAAACACACAGCTTATTTCAAATGCAAACGCAAAGAGCTTCATTTATCTGTTAGAGCTGGGACTTATCAGTTTTCTGATGCGTCCTGCTCCTTACCTTCCATGGGTATGGAAAATATTTAAAGAAGGGGCTCTGCACCCACCCAGAGCAAGCTACAGAGACCTCCCAGGCAGGCAAGGAACAAATAAGTCTTTGTTTCTAGAAGAGGGGGATTTGAGGGAGGAGGAGGAGGAGGAGGAGGGGCAGACAAGTTAAAAAACATGGGAAACTTAAGATAGTAAAAAAAAAAGATTTTGCAATCCTGTAACATGGCTTAGCTTCATAATCTGCAGAATACAGTCAATCACAGCGGTTGTAATATGCTTTTGAAAATAGTTTGAGAATTTGAGGTGTTCAAACGTTACCCATCAAGCGTTTTACTATCCATACTCAACAGCAAAATGTTCATTTTGTACTGCAGCAGGTAATGAATATTTTACAGTTACAGGAAAAAAATGTAGACCCTGCCTACATCTTTATTGAAGAAAACAAAAGAGGTAAACAATTACAAGCCAGTGGTGTTTGAGGGAAAAGGAGAGCAGATTGTTATAAGTCAAACAGAAAAAGATAATCCTGTCCCAAGATCCTGTGCCAGTTTAAATCGCACGTCCTGGGGCAATCACAGTTTACAGGAACGCACTACCTTTCCTCAGTGTAGAATTACATGCAAAGATTGCTGTAGAGCACCTTTAATGATTAATAGACAAAGCTGAAACGTGTGATGTCTTTTCGTATTTATCATTTCACTCTTCAAAACTAAAACTAGCTTTAATCTCCAAACATAAGAGAGTTATCTTTTATTTAAACAATGACAAAAAAGTCCCAAACCTTGCTACAATCTGAGCAAACTATAACTGACAGTTCTTAAAAGAAAGAATTAATTTATAGCCATAGAGGATACTCAAAAAGAGCACTTTTCCCTTTCAGCTTCATTTGGACATTAGACAGATCTTTAGGTATCATTTTTGGCTACATCCAGTTTTTTGATTGATGTTGGTCTGTACCACTGCAATAGAGGCAAAAACAAAAAACAACAAAAAAATCCTTTGATTAAATTGAAAAGAGCTGCGAAGAAAAAATTACCAGAAGGATTTTAAAGAGTGAGCCTCGGAAGTAATTAAAACTTGCTCCAAATGGCTTTTTTGCAGAGACTTGGTACAACAGCTTGTTGTTTAATCAGGATGTAAGACATGTTTCTGGATTGCATTCTTTAAAATATACTGATACGTTATTTTAAGGAAATCCAAGTTGTTTTACAATAGCAGCATTATGAAACATCAACCTACAAATCAGCACAATAAGGTATTTCCATTGTTTTCTGTTTTGCTTCAACATCAATCTGAGAATCTTGGCGTTTAGAGTAAGAGGGACATTTGAAACACAGACTGTTCTCCAGGCTCATCTTTGCTGTAGTAAAGGTGCCTTAGCATCCTAATCAGGTAAAAATAAAAACGTTCACATTCCCAATTTGGACTCTTGGTTAAAAGAAGGTATACCCAATCAAAATACTTATTATTACAGAAGCACATCCAAATTATAGTTTAATTGCTTTGCATTTATCAATTATTTGTGTTAAAGTGAAATTAGTCGTTTTCTTTCTGCTCTTCTATCATTAAGGCACCCCATGATTAAAAACGTGGAAGTTAAAATGAACAGTTCTTAGTGTGCTTCTGACAAAGCTGCCACTGTCCTAAAAAATTTTGTTTCCCCCTATCCTAACATGAAGAGGTGTAGCAGCTTGAGACCATTGCTACGACTCTGTAATACCACCAAACTGTTTCTTAACACATTTGAAACTAAATTGGAGCAAAATGCTATTGTAGTTGTTCATGGATCTCATTTTTTTTCCTATAGCAGCAAATAGCAATTTTTATGCAACACTTTCACTGAATTTCATCAGTTTCAGAAGAACTGAAATACTTTGGCCAGTCAGAAAAGCAAGCAGGAACAAGCTTTATCAGTAATGTAAATAGCTATAAGAGACTTCCGTCCAATGCATGCATATGAATCAAAACATTTTCTATTCTTTAAAATGAATTTTAACTTTGGAAGTCTAAACAATTTGAAAATATTGAAATATTTCAAAATCTACCTACTGAATAGAACTAACATGCTTCTTCCTTGTGGGATTAGTACTACAGAACTATTTAGTAGATGACCATAAAGGACAGATTATGAGAAGAAAACCCCAAGTCATGCCATTTCTGTTTAAAATCTATGGATGAAACACTTCATAATACTTGTGAACTGAAGATCTGGCAAAATATACTTAAATAAAGTTAATCTCTATTTTAGACCGCAGCTCAATCAGAAAAGAGTATACATAAGGGTATTAGCTACCAACAGTTTTGTTGTTCAGTCATCACATATCACTTCCTGTGTTAACCAGACCAAACAAAGTTTCTTTATATTTTTTATAAAATAATATGAAAGTCATTACAATTTTCTTAATGAATGTTTCCTTTAATTTCTAATTTATTCACTTTGATTTATTCATATTTAATTCTTATTTATTCCGATTTATACCCTATGTATATGCATGTGCATATGTGCATCTATTTTCTGTCTCCACCACATGCCAATTAGAGATGATTGCATGAGAATTACAAAATTTAATTAAAAAACACTGTAATTTTCTAAATCAGCAGTATATTGTCAAGAAACAGTGCAATTTTTTTAATAAAAAACAAATTGAAATCACGTTTCAAAATGCCTGTACTCAAGGAAGAAAAAGACAACTGACATGTCTTTGAATTTTAGATTATATATGGTTACCTATAAAGTAATTATTTTATATATATATATATATAAAATATATATATTTATACTTTTTTTTTTTTACATAAACACTTGTAGACTACAGATAATAATGAATGATGTGTCCAAAAGGATGCACTTTCAATTTCCATGGTTTATTTAGAGAGACATGCAAACGGCAGAGTTAGAAGACTATGGTGGGTAAATTGGCCCTACTGGGAGAACGGTTTTCTTTTACTGTCATAGGTGTGCTAGCACAACAGTGGAGATGCAGGTATTTAGAGTGGCATAAAGGTATCACTAGCAACCACTCTCCTTCCTCAAACAGGATTAAATTATGCTGAAACAAAAGCAGTTATAAGCCCGTATAAACCTACTGCCCTCAAAAATCTTTAATAAAAGCTTATTTTATTGGTGTACCAATAATCTACATAACGTAGTTTGTAAACTACTTGCGGGCAGATTTAATGATTTCTTCATTGAACTCTGTTTACTCTACAGGAATAAACATAAAGTGCTTTCATGCAAATCAACCTTTCATTTTCTGAAATACAGTGATTAATAACTAATAAGCCTCTGTCATCACTATCGTTTTATAGGGCAGCATCCCCTACAAAAATGGATGCAAACCAGTGAAATTTCATCTGCCTCTGCAGATTCACAATGAACTCATTTTGACGCAAGTCACCGTTTCACTGAAAAGTGATGCTGCTCGCTCAGTATGCATACATTCTTCAAAATACTTAGCAAAATGGCTCTTTTCCCCTAAGAAAAGGGGATCCTAAGTGATCTCCTGAAACTGTTCTTCTGGAAGAGCAGGAACAGGGAAATGAAAAAACAAACACCAAGGAACCTTTCAGATGAGTCAAAACCATTGTTTTAATGATACAGCATGTATAGAGGATATGCCACTGAGCTTGCAGATCAAAAACAAATGTGGCTCATGTTCTGCTTTTGGGCAGAGATAGAAGACCGACCTAGAACGTAAAAGCTGAGAGGCCACTGTGACCAGACAAAGCTCAAAAGTCTAACAATTTTTTCCGGACTAGCGTTGCAGTTCTGTGATGCCTACAAATCTGCCTTTTGTGAGGGGTCATACAAACTAACTTAAAAGATGTTTGTTAAACAACTTTAGATAGGTAAGGGATAAACACAATGCTATGGAACACTTCTTTTTAATTCTCAGTACTTAAAAATTAGCAGATGTTTCAAAACTTAAGTTTTTAGAACTTGAAATGTACTTAAAACACCTTAAGTTTTTAAAGAAAATGATAAATACAAGCTGCCATGCATAAGGATATTCTTGTTCTTCATAAATAACCAAATCTCATGCCTTTTTTGCCTCTGACAGCTTATTGCAATGAAATCTACAGTCTGTGTTTTCTTTCAGCAGTTCTGAGCAAACCCTTTGCAAGTTTTAAAGGCATACTGAGCTTGCATTATGAAACAAGGAAGCAGAAAAACCTGATGTGCATTCTCTATGCTCCTGCTGTTATTAACACTTTCATTCCTTTTCTTACGGGTCATTTAAGCAACTACTTGCCACAGAAGCTCTGTGCACCTTTCCTTACCTTTCTCCTCATCCAAAATTCATACAGAACTTCATACACATTAAGATGATCCCTAACTGGGAATGATAAAAATGAAATTATGACCTCCGACTGAAATCATTGCCACGGCTCTTGCTTCATACCCCATTTGGCAGCTCCAATGCTGAAAAGAACAGAAGGAAAAAGACTGGACACGCATAGGGCTAGTATGACAGCTTAGCAACAAATCCATAAAACTGAAGTTTGGAACAATCTAACAAAAACTTGAAACAGTATCTTGTTTTTCTCCAATTCCTGCAGAATTGTCTAAATACTCTAATGGAGTACTTGTGTGAAAACTTTAAGATTGAGGTTAACTTAACAGAGAAAGTGAAATTAATTATCAGTTTCTGACGTTTTTCCCACTTTTTCCAAGTTCACCATCCATCTTTGAAATTAACAAATTAAGTATCCTCAAAGGGCAAATTATTTTTACCTGAATTTCAAGAACCAGTCCTACCATCTGCACGCTGAAGTAACAGTTAAAAGCCCTTAATGCTATTTGAGGTAAAAGCCAAATCTCGGAAAGTTGCAGAAATAAAGTTGGATGATTCTGAACTTTGTTTTAAAATTGATTCTAGGAAATTATATTTTATAGAAAAAGCAGATGTTGTTCTCCTACTTCATCAGCTCCAACAACTCAGCACGCTGAGATGATCATCTTCCTACTGAGACATTCTTTGACTATTAAGAAACATCGGGTTCTGAGAAGAATGAGCAATGGACAATGGCAGAGGAGGGAAGAAGCTAGTAAAGGACAAAAACACTCCAAAAAGTTAGCTCAATCTGACTAATTCTCTTAAGAAAATAATCTCCAAGAAATAAACCTTGAAGCCCCTTATCATGGGGCCTGCAAAGGCACTGAGAAAGGCTGGACAGCATGTTTGTACCAGATACTCTGCTAGCACAAGGAATCCTGCTGACACAGGCCTGAGGAAGCTCCCCCCAACCCCCTTTGGTCCCATATGATCTTTTATGATGGTCTGTGCTTGGCATGGGAAGGTCTTCCTTTCATATTTAGTCCTTTCCTAGATTTTAAGGATCGTCAGTTCTCCTAACTCAAAACTGTTCGAAAGCCACATGCATAGACTTGGAGGATCAGTACCAGAGCCACAACAAGACTTTACTGCAGTTTTTTTTTTAAAGTGATGCAGCTGAAGACTTCAAGCCCACTTCAAATATGTTAGAACGGAGTCTTGGATGAATTTCTCATTTTCAACTTGGAGCACGCAGATTTTAGACCCAGCCTACTTCACAGTATTCTGTATTCTGACAGGAACTTTTTATCTGATGCATTAGTCTTAAAAGCCTGCTCCAAGAAAGAATATGTACCAACTGCATCTTTTTACTTTCTGTTTAAAGGCATGAATGCAATACCTAAATGCTCATCACCAAATAAGTCAGTAGGTGTGTCTGCCTTTAAACTGATCCTCCTTCCTCCCTCTTTTCTAGTCACCTTAAGGAATAGTACCCAGGACTACTTTGAAAAAAACTTCCACGCACACCTACTACAGAAAATAAAGACGAATGCGAAGCTTCCATCTGATGAGGAACATACAGAGAAATAAGAGCAGCCTCTCTGCAAGTGGAGAATTCAGAAACAGTAAGGGGAAAGCACTCTTCATACCTTATGTTTCTGAATACTAACAGAAGAGCATGTTTGCACATACCATTCAACAGCTTTACTGTTTTCAATGGTTCTTCAGATTGGTGAAAGAGGGAGCATCAAGGAAGAAGTGAATTTCTCCTTCATTTTCAGTTAACATTAATATCATTGCATTGGTCAAGAACTTATCATTACAAAGATGCATTCACATTTTGCTTTTGAAAGTGTTAACAGTTAAAATACAATGAAAAGCAAGACTTTGTATTAAAACACTAGGATACAAAAGGGTACGGCAATCCTCTGAAATAAACAGGATTTTCAACCCACACTGAGCACTGAAAGGTAAACTTCTGAGTCATTCACATTTTATTTAGAGTCACAGTACATTTCTTGAGGATCTGTACATGATAAATAAATGTCAGGCACAGTAAGTTATCTCTGTCAAACAGATATTTTTCTTCTTTACTGGAGTGGCTTAAGAGGGTCACAAGTAAGAAAGCAACAGGAATAAGATTTTGTATTTTCTTGGCTCAAATGATAAAAACATACACCACAATACAACGCGCACAACTTCAGATGTCAAGGAAAACTCCTTCAAGCTCAACATCATCAGCTAGCAGCTTGTCTCTATTTGCCGTCACTCCAGATCAGAAGAGCCCACATGCTTTTTTTTCTTTCTTTCTTTCTTCTTTTTTTTTTTTTTTTTTTCCTCTTTCCTGCCCCTTTCAGTTACACTTGAGCTCTTTGACTGAAAAGGTCTGGAACAGATTAAAAGTCCGACCACGAAATAAAGAGCCTTGGCACGTACTCAAGCCTGTCTGGGATACACATACACAGTGGGCCCAAAAAGGGAAGCTATGCAGCAAGAAACCCTTATGCAGTCTTTTGGACATTTCTAACTTCTTTCACTTTTAACTGCACAGCCTTAACTTTTCATGGACTTTCAGCGTACACAAGACAAGTAGCTTTTACCCTTGTAATTAGACGTACTATTTACAGAAGTACAAAATAGCTCTGAGAAACAAGATTCATCTCACTCATGACCTTGGTCAATTAAAGCCTTTTCCACACTCCTTTTCAGATCCAGCTGGTCTATCCAGCTCTTGTCAGTCTAAACTCTAAAGTAATATAAAGAAAAGCAATATATACATACTGCCAGATTACTTAAGAAAATATAATTGACTGCCTCTTTTCACTGCAAGAGGCAACACTGATTTTCAAAACGACTGCTTCCTTTTAAGCCTTGTTCACTTATTTAGTAATTGTGAAGTCGCAAATTATCCACACACTCCTCTTGCAATACACAAACAGGTCTGCAACCTGCAGGCGGGTGTCAAAGTCAACATGGACATCTGCCAAAGCTGACAATCATCAATACATACGTATATGCCCCACCTTCGGGCTCAAATTGCACAGTGGTTCAACCTGTCTACAAACTAGTGAGCAGTTTATGAACAGTGTGACAATCTAGTGTTTTCCATAAGAGCAAACAGATGTTTAATGTAAGCACTTAAGCCTACAAAACAAAAACGTTGAAAATTCTAACAGCCATTTCAGAAAAACAAAACAGAACGGGGACTGTTGAGTTTTGCAGCTCTGTGTTTATATGGCATTCATGGAGTTAATGCCTCTCCCAAAAGGGGCCCACAGTTGTTGTTAGGTCAACCCCTGCAAAGCTTCAAAGGCTTTGTATCCCCTCAGCCTGACCTACTCAGTGATCTGCACACTGTTTTCATTTAGTTGCACTGAGTCCAAAACTAAAGCTTGAAAACGACAATGATTTTTTTGTTGTTTTACCCCTACCAGTTTTTCCATAGCTGTGGAAAAATAACTAAAATCCAAAGGAGTTGAAAATAGTAAGTTATTCGGAAAACAGATCAAAGACAAATACATACATCTAATAAAGTTTAAATACACACAGGTCATGACTTCTTACAAAAATAAACCACTTTGAATACATAAGAACAATCACTTGGATGATCTAAGGAGCTCATTTGGATGTCTCTTAACAATGTTATTTATATTCTATTGCTATTTGTATCAATAATGGCAGTATTTTACTGAAAAGTCTGCAACTCTGCTTTTAGTGTAGAGGACAAATATTGCCAGAAACCTAAAATATCAGTTCTATTGCATAAAATATTTACATTCAGACTCTTATTTAAGTGACTATTTCTCTTTTCAAGTTACATAGTCTAATTAATATTCTTTACCCCTCAAAAAGAAGATTAAGGTAGAAACAAAGGAACTAAACATTTCTCTCCATATTGTTTAAAATAGAAATTTTTGTCATGATCATCACTGTGACAAGCTGGAATTATAAGCTGGTATATGTTTCAAGTGTATTTAAAGAGCATAAATTGCTATTAGAGAATGACCTCCTTAGGACAGTGTAAAGGAAACTAATTGTTTATGCGGGAATTAAAAGGCTTTTCTGGTGCAAAGTTTTGCAAGTTTAAGGGAGCTTGGACAAAACCGTCTCAGATAAATAGTTCCTGAATGCAACCAAGTTTGGGAACTGTATGGATCATATGGCAAAATCCCAACCTCTAGCATTAGAACCTTCGGTGACTATACTCCTACAGGATATACGCTAATTCTGAAGAAAAAAAAATCTCTATGATTCAAATTAAAATATATTTTAATCTTATTTAATCTTACTACAAAAAGTTTCCAAAATATGCCTGCAGAATGAAAGCTGCTAAGTGAACTGAAGCGGATCAAAAATTCTGAAGTGAGATGAACTTTTACCAAAGCGTGGGTCAAGCCTTGGGTCTAGCCAAGATGTGGTCTTGTTCTTATGGTTTATGTAGTAAATTTCTCCATCCTGGGTCATAGCTTGTTCCCATCCATCGGGGAGTGGGCCTGCAATATAGAAGGAAGGAATTCATGGCGGGCTCTTGTTTGCTCCAGCTGAAAATTGATCTAAAAAAAAATTCCAACATTTTACATATATAACAGTACATGAAACAAGAGAGTTCCAAGCTCATGTCTAACATTTCTGGGATAAGGGCAAAGAAGTGGTGGGTGGGAAATCAGAGAATAGAAAATACTTCTGTCATTTTTATTTAGGATTTGGACGTCAATTTTGAAGAAGCTATTAGCATCCTTTCATATACTTTTGACGCTTCCTTTTGCTATAGTCTCTACTACAAAACCAGCAATAAATCAAGCCTGCCAGAATGAAACCAGCATGAGCACCAGAAAAAAGAATAAGGATAGTCTATCTTTCACGGAAAAGTTCATCTAGTGAATAAGGCCCAGCAGCAGCAGCAAGATAACATGACAAGATCTAAAAATTATATTTCGCTCTTCCACAAGCAATTTAAGAAAAAAAAAAGAGAGAAAAAGAAGTCATGACTTATTTTCCCCCTTCCTCATACCTTAACTCGCTGTGAAAGTGTTAAAAGGCTGCAGCAAACAAAAACACAAACCTGAAGAGCAGGAGGCAAAAAAAGCAAGTGGAAAAGCAAAAGTAAGAAAACAGCAGGAATAAACCGAAAGACAAAGCGCTAGGAACAGCAGTGCTACACCTCTACGAGCAGGAGGGCACAATCATGGAAACCTACATTTAGGAAATGGTAAAGGAGACAGGAGATGGTGTTTTGGAGTCCAGTTAATGCCGGAACACAAAATATTACTGGGTTTCCCTTACGTTCCAAATTGCAGCTTCCAAGAAAACAACCTTTCACTTCGATACAGTCTACTCATTCTCATCTATACAAGATCATGTACATTCATCTATATTTTGCTTAGTCTGAAAGCTGTTCTCCAAACTGGATTCATCTCATTTTATCTGACAGGTGCTTTTCAAATGTATGCTTTAGATTCTTAGATTCATGTAGATAAGAGTTTTTAAAAACATTTAAATTAGGTACCAGAAAATCTTCCTCTTATTTCTTTAGATTCAAGTACAATCTTAAGATGATATATCAAGAGATCTACTACAAATGTTAAGAATGTAAAAGAAATTAGAACAGGACCTGCTCCAGGAAGCAGGTCAACCTCTTGCACTGCTCTTCCTTGGTGTCATACAATAAAACACTAGTAAGAGCCTTCTGGCTATTAGACTTTGGCTAACAGACCATTCTGCATAATGTAAGGTGCATTACGTTAAGTATGCACAATCATTAAAATTTCACATGAATCAAATATACACAAAAAAATTTAAACAAATGCCTGAAGTATCTACGATGTCAGTGTTAAAGTATACTAATTCTTTCCCTCTCCGTTTGTTCTAAAGTCATGCTACTGTTGAGGATTTCCATTGTTTAAAGCCATTAAGGCAAAAAACAGATTTGTTTGCTTAATCTCAAAATATGTTCTTGGGGGAAAGTCAAAGAGTAAAATAACCATTAAATTGCATTCCAGTACTATCACAAAGCACATTCAGGACAAGCATTTCTTACTCTAGTCTATCGCCCAAGAAGATGCCCTGCAAACTATATTCCTAACCTATGCTCTTCCAGAGCTCGCAGAGCAGGCCCAGAAAGCTATGCCCTTCTTGACCAAACACACCACTCCATCATTAGAGATGCAAGTTTTCATGCGAGGTCGAACAGTGATCTAACAATTGGACACCTCCTTTCTACGCTCAGTACTCATAAGCTTTAAATACTGCCTACAAGTAACCTTGGCCTTTATCAAGGGTTAGTAAACAGGATGAGCAAGAAAGGATGAAACACTAGAAAACATTCATAAATCTTAAAATATGCACAGTATAACAGGACACTTATGCAGAATTCAAAGTTCAAGTTCAAAGAATCTTGTATTTTGTTGTCATACCCAAAAGACCAGTCAACTAATCATCTAGATGTTATTTTATAAAATTGAGGCACTTCCCCAAATCATCCACATGTAGAACCCAACAAAGAACCAAGTAAGTCCCTCAGGTGTTAAGACAACACCCTTGCCACACGGACAGACCTTCTCACTACCACCCTGCCCCGACTCCTTCAAATTTGTATGTCCCTAGGAGACAAAACTCAGTGAGAGAATGTCTTCCTGGACTTCAAAGCCGAAAGAGCAGCTGGCTCTAGGAAAGCAAACTCAGGAAGTGAGGGTTAGATGAGTGGACAGTGAGGTGGATTGAGAACTGGCTGGATGGCAGAGCTCAGAGGGCAGTGATCAGCGATGCAGAGTCTAGTTGGAAGCCTGTAGCCAGTGGCGTCCTCCAGGGGTCAGTACTGGGTCCAGAACTGTTCAACTTCATCTGGATGAACTTCAACTTCTTCACCTGGAGGAAGGGACAGAGTGCACCCTCAGCAAGTTTGCTGATGATACCAAACTGAGAGGAGCGGCTGATGCCCCAAAGGGCTGTGCTGCCATTCAGAGGGACCTGGACAGGCTGGAGAGCCGGCCAGAGAGGAACCTCCTGAAGTTCAACCAAGGCAAGTGTCAAGTCCTGCCCCTGGGGAGGAATAGCCCCCTGCACCAGGACAGCCTGGGGGCTGGCCTGCTGGAAAGCAGCTCTGCAGAGAAGGACCTGGGTGTCCTGGTGGACAACAAGTTGACCATGAGCCAGCAGTGTGCCAAGAGCGGCACGTTGTGGCCAGGAGGGCCAGTGGTGTCCTGGGCTGCGTGAGGCAGAGTGTTGCCAGCAGGTCGAGGGAGGTGATCCTGCCCCTCTGCTCAGCCCCGGGGAAGGCCACACGTGGGGAGCTGTGTCCAGTTCTGAGCTCCCCAGTACGAGAGAGACAGGGAGCTACTGGAGCAAGCCTAGTAAAGGGCTTTACTAAGATGGTTAGGGAACTGGAGCATCTCTCAGATGAGGAAAGCCTGAGAGAGCCGGGCCTGTTTAGGCTGCAGAAGAGAAGACTGAGAGGCGATCTCATCAACGTATACAAAATGGCTAAAGGGAGGGTGTCAAGAGCATGGGGCTAGATTCTTCTCCGTGGTGCCCAGCGATAGGACAAGAGGCAACGGGCACAAAACTGCAACACAGGAGGTTCCATCTGAACACGAGGAAAAAACTTCTTTCCTGGGAGGGTGACTGAGCACGGGACCAGGTTGCCCAGAGAGGTGGTGGAGTCTCCTTCCCTGGAGATATTCAAAACCCGTCTGGACGCGATCCTGTGCGATGTGCTCTAGGTGACCCTGCCTGAGCAGGGAGGTTGGACTAGGTGATCTCCAGAGGTCCCTTCCAACCTTGGCTGTTCTGTGTGTGAAAACAAGCCTTGAGGTGTCAGTCCTGTTGAACGTCAAGTAAAGTACATACCGGTCTAGCACGTTCCTTTGTAGTAAATAAGAATAAAATACCTTTGAAGCAGGACACCAGGAGTTGTTCAATCCACCCACCTTTTGGAAGAATACTGCTTATTAGATTCAATGATCTAATGAGTATTAGCTTACTAGATCTAAACCTGGGCAGGGTTCCGTTTCTAAATAAAATAGAACGGCTGTGGACAGGACAGTAAAGGTTTCTCTGCTCACCTGGCTGCCACAGTAGCAAGTCTTCCCTGCTAAGTGCCATCCACAGCTGCAAAAAAAGACTTTCATCTTCAGAAGCTTTTACCATTAAACACTATGTTGCTTTCTTCCCTAGCCAGTAAACTCTTCTCATGTTTCTGCTGCTGTCCCTAGGCTTTGAAATGGTAGTTCCCAAACTGATTAGCATTACCTTCTGTAATTGTTACCTAGTTTTCTGAGAGGTGGTGAAACCAATGACTATCAATCGGATTTGTAACTGGCTGTCTGATAAATTCTGTATTAGAAGCAAGTAACAGAAGAAACAGGAAAGACCATGGTGAAGGGCAGCAGAAACACTCACTCAGAGTGTCTAGGAAAATTCCTGTGCAAATACGGGTCCCCTTTCCCTAAAAGGCTCAATAGGAACAGAATCGTAAGCATTAGTTTAAGTCAAGTAGCTTTAATCATATAAGAGCTATATTTTTCCTTTTCAGACATGCACACTAAAAAGGCCTATAATTACTTTAACTCATGTTATATAACAACCACCATACTGGGTCCAACCAAGAGTCCATCTAGCCCAGGCATCAAGCACTAAGGTCACAATGATCACTGAGTAACATAAAAATGACAGAGCAGGACTGGATAGCATTTGCAGAAAGAGTGCCTCTCAGAGAAATATGTCCAATGCCAAGAAAACATGCCATAACGAGCTTTGAGCCAAGTTGACCTCACTACCAGAGAAACCCTCGGCCGCTGATTAGACTTATTGCAAAGAGGCTACAGTTGCTAAGCAGTAAGCGCACTCTCATCGCTGTACTCGGCGTTCTTGAGACAGCAGTTACTAAAGGTCAAAAATGATACCTAATAGCAAAAAGCTGCAAAGAGTGCTGCTGAATACAGACTGGTTTCCTAAGCACTTACTGTCCAGCACCAGCAACAGCATCAGGAATAGAGAGAACTGTGATGAAGTTGAGCGAAGTCTTTCAACAATCGAAGCGGACAAGGAGACTTATTTGTTTTGAGTGCACAGATTTATTGCTGATAGTTGACTGAAAGCAGCCTGTTTAGTTACTGTCAGAGTCCATAAACTTTTAAATAAAGCACTGAATGCCCAAACATATTTAAAAACAAACAAAAAACCCCCAAAGCACACAACATCGCTATAAGTACTCTCCTGTGCCTGATACCTCAGGTGATTTCCTGAGCCAGATTCTGTTTATTTAGTAAGCCACAAAGGATTTCTCTCTCAAGCACTCTTCCAGGCTCCCCCTGAACATGTAAATATGTAGCACTCACAGTATCCTTGTAACAAGGTCTCCTGCTAGTTCTGTTGGACGTTCCTAGTTCAACCACAAACATTCACAACTATAAACTTGCAATACTATAAAGTAATTTGTACAGGGAGAGAAGAATCTTCCAGTTCACCTTGTCATTTACTGTGGTATTTTAAGACACAGTTATCCAAAAATTAGATTCCAATTTCCAAATGTAAGCTATCTTAGGAGAAGTACTGATAAGGCATACCTTTGTAACTAAACATTTATATAATGCTGTAACTTAACATAAATACATGTAATTTTAAAGGTGGGTATGTCTCCGTTTGGCAGGTGTCTCCCCTTTTAGTAGTTTTTTTGCTTTTTAAAGACAGCACTTTTGCCATGAAATACACAGTCTTGAATGCAAAGCAGAGCTCACTGCTGACAGACAGTAAAGCAATAGAAAGAGCAACGTTAAAGCAAAAATGTTATCCCACCATAGCTTGAATTTATATTACAAGGTAAATCTTACAAGTTCTTAGAATTTCTGACATATAAATGTAAAATAAATGTAAATAAAACAGAGAAAAAGCAGGAGTTTACCACACAGAAGATGAACAAAGCTTACTTTATCATTAGGCTAAAGCATATTAGAGAATATTGTATTTAGTTATCAGGAGAACATGTATGAAAAACCTAGGAAAATCAGATGCTGGTGAGCTAGTAAACCTTACAACAAGATACTTTAAAAGGGGGAGGGGGATTGACATTTGCTTGTGAAGTAAGAAATGAACATTACTGTCATGAAAATACTTAGAAACTTGAGCTTCACCACAGAACATATGTGGTGTGGACTGCACACAAAGCAGAATTTGTAGTACGACAGTTTACACAGAGGAGAGAAAGCTGCCCCTGAAGCAAGAAAGAATCTCAAGAGAAGAGCTAGAACTTGCTTTAGCTATTGGCATATTCTTCCTCCCCCCGCCCTCAAGGGAGAAAACCTTTAGAGTTATGAATTACAAAGTGTTTATTTTCCTACCTACCTTCAACATGGCACTATGACCTACCTTAAGAGGTAGCTCAAATGACACTAGGGCTATGAATTTTCACCAAGAAGCCCAATTCAAAACTGCAATCTAAGAGGAAGAGGAAAGTGCACAAAGACAGGGAACCTGCACCTCAGCTAATTAGCTAACGCTTATGTGCAAGCAGAAGAGGCTAAAAAGAGCAGGGCAGTCAAGCATGATTCAGAAAATAAAACTACCTGGAGAAGGGCTGCATATTAATACATTATTATTAGCCCATCTCTATCAATCATAATTATATAAGAAAGAGACATTGTTTATTTTCAAATTCATAACTTCATCTCAGTAGGAATTGCATAGGATAGGTTCCTCAGTACAACTGTAACTTTCTTACTACATATTTGCTTATTACTACATATTTTCTTAAAAAGAACATAGAACTTTTTCTGCAATATCCTTAAGAAAAAATTATTCCAAACACATTAAAAACAGAGCAGTTGAATTACACTTTATGTACTTGTTGCATACTTAGCAATAACAAGCTTGCTTTCTTTCCACTGTTGACTGTAAGATATGTGTATTTCCAATGATTTCATTTGATCCTATTTCATAGAAGATGATTAAACAGCAAACGGTATCTAAAAAGTGTTGTGTTTCTCCTCATACATATGGCCTAAAATTTCTGTTGATTACATGGAATACTTTCAGCAAGACTGAAACAAAAAACACCAAAAAACCCCAAACAAAAAAAGGCACTTTGCAAACACTCATGCACCCCTATAAAGCATGTGTGCTTACGAATACTCAAAATGGCTCATCCACAAAATCATGCTGGGAAAAGATGAAGCTGTTTGAAGACACATTAATTTCCTTAAAGAGAGGCACCTTGCAGAAAGATTTTCAGTGTTTCCATCTAGTCTTAGCTGCTTCAAGAGGTGGGATTTCTTAAGAAAAGTAACCTAAAAATCTCAATCACCAGCCTAAACAATATTCCCCCTTGTCAGTTTTGAATTTAGTTTTAAACCCTTTCTTTTGACTTGCCATCACTCTTATCACATCACCTGGTTTGGCTCTCTTCCTGCTTCCCCTGAACTCCATTTGTCATATTTCTCTAGAAGGGGATATTGTCTTCAATATGCAGATAGCAATTTTCCCAGTTCTGTTCTATCCCTCCTTCTTCAGTTTGTTTTCCCGTTCTTGGTTCTAGCTAATAGAAACCTCCTATGGCTTTTAAGACTGCTCCTAAAAATCTGTTCTTTGCCTATTTTACCACAGTGCAATTTTACTCAAAGGCTCCTAAGGTAGTCTGTAATTATATATGCTGGTACTAATTAGGAGTTGCTATCCAAGTTTTAAGAACTACAATTAATGAGCGCTGTACAAGGATGAACTGTGCAGAAAGGAAAACATTCTCTCTTTTGTGGTATTTTGGATGTTTCTTCGCAAGTCAGTGACCTCCAGCTGTCACAATGCTTTTATTTGTTTTTTTCTAATATCTTTCATGAAAGGCTCTCAAGGCACTAGGGCATGTTTCATTGCCGACATTTCATACCAGCAAACTTGTGATTTAAAAGTCTCAACTTTATTTCCTAGTTCCTGTGGACGACTATCCAATTAGAACACCAGCGTAGTCTTATATGATGCTAGCACTCAGATTTAAGTTCCAGTGTGCCCAGGGAACAGTTATTTATTTGATTTTTCCATTTCTCCTACTGATTAGGAAAGCCACCAAGGAAGCAAAAGTTGCTGTAAACTCAGTAGTAAAAGTTAATAGAACCAGATACAAGAAGTTTTACTAAAAACAAATACGCAGTCATATTTGGAAGTTAGTACAAATCAGGTATCAGGAATAGAATGACATACAATAAAAGCAGGTTCAATATTATTTAATTCAAAACAGATTTCTGTTAAACAAAAGGAAGTTAAGAGATAGCAGGTGCATCCAAAAAGCCAGTTCTAAATTACATTATCTCAATGATTTAAGCTTTTAAAAAAGCCACGTAAACACTTAACTATCGATACATTGAGAAGTTTTGATTTCCTCAGGCACTTTATCAAAGTCAGAGCATTGGGAAAAAACTTTACAAGACTTTCAACTCATCTTCAATACAAAATCATTTGTGCAATTAAACATAAACATCCAAGAAACTTGTACTGTATTCAAATAAGTCTGTTTTCTCCAGTCACAAGACACCCCACATAGCTCTGTTTCAACGCTATTACAAGAACAGCCGGATCAATGTAAGAGCACTCGATCACACTTGCATTAATCAACTTCATTTAAATCCTTTTTTTTTTTTTTTTTTTTTTTTTTTTTTTTATAATTCCTGAGTAGTAATTCTTAGACTCTTTTTCAGCTTTTTACCCTCTTATAACTAACTGGTGTACTCATATTTTTTTGGCTAAAGATCCTTCACTGGGATAATACATGTGATGACATATATTTTTTCCACGTACATACAGTGTATTTTGTTTCACTATCAACATTTTTTCCCTATTAATCCTTGGTACAATGGAAAGATCGGGGAGCCACCTTAAAACACAGAACTTTAGGTTGATATTCAAGCAATGAGCATCTAACTTGAATATAAATATGGAGATAAATCAAAGGTAAGGCAGACCAAGGTAATTGTTCCCTTTCTCCTATTCCCTGTTCTTCAGAAGTATCCCTACGCTTTTATCATCGTCTCTAGTGCTGTAGATTTCCTAGGATATATATTTACAGAAAAAAACAAACAAAAAAACAAAGATTATATTTTCACATGACACAGTGAAAGCTTAACTGCTTTGAACCACAACTTCTTAAACTTGAACAGGACTCCTTCATTTGTTTCAGGAAAATCCAACCTCTTGGCCTAGCCAGCAAAAAGTTGAGATACGGTTTGGTTAGCTTCCATTCCAATATTTAGTCACGAACAGCACAGTTTGCTCATGCCTGCTAATCTTTTGGTATTGCCTGGCAGCATGTGAATTGCAGCATGAAACAAAGCTTTCTATATGGACAACAAAAGGCAGCACAAGAGAATAACCTTAGCAAAATACAGGAACAGCAGACATACACAAAATAAAATCAGACTGCGAGAAAATAAACTAAAAAAAATGAACCTCAGTGACAGACAGAAGATAACAAAGCACAGGAAAGAGTGCAGCAGTCAAACTAGTATAGAATCAAATGTATCTACTTGTTCTCTGCACCATTAGGACAAGGAAGCTCTGAAAATACATATCACTTTTTCTAGTAAGAACAAGCATACTATACTGCTGTCTAGTGATGGCCCTCACAGACTAGCTGTAAAAACAATTCTATACTCCAGGAAAAAAACATCTGACTCCTCAGCTGGAGGAATAATTACCATGAAATAGGATTCTGGAAATGATAGGAAAGGAAGAGGAAAAACCAAAACATCTCTGCTACTAAACAAGACTTTTCTGGGTGTTTGCTATATTCACATCAGGAAGACAGAAGAATGAGTTATTCATAACAAACGTGGGAGATGTAAAAGAATGTAAGAACATCAAATCTGGAGTAAGCACGGGGAGGCAGAAGAACACTGTAAAAGCACGATAGCTTTAACATGAAATAACAGTGATTTAAAATAAATTCTGTTTTCAATAAATTTAAACAGCATTTTCAGCCAAAAGAAATTAAGGTAGAACTTCTGCTCCTTTAAATGCATGAATCATCCATGGAGGGGGGGAGGGGGGAACAGAATTACACATTAAAGGATTATAATTGCTATACACATTCTCATACCTCAAGCATCAGCTTCTTGCTTGATGCAACAGGCTTTTCAAATTTAAAGTTTAAAATTAGGATAACTGGAACGACAAGTATGAGATTTGGACACACAGCCCTTCAGATTTTACAGAGATGTTTCATTTGTATGACCTTTTTCATAAATACTGGTTTTGCTTACCTGATGCTGAATTCATGATGTTCTGCTGCACTGGAGGACTGGTGGGAGCTGTAACGTTCATCTGGGAAAGCATGGCCTTCCTAGGATCTTGCCATGTTGTTGTCTGATCAATGTGACTAAGACAAAACAAAGAAAGAGTTAGGACAGTCGTGCATTCACAACAACGAACTGCTAGCACAGAAAGTTTTACAACAAAAGGTTAAGCCAGCAAACAACAGCCACATTCAAATCCAAGCGCAAGATCTTTCTGGATTTTTTCCAAGCATTACTGTAGGTCAGATTCTCAAACCCTTACTCCGGTCACCACCGCTTTCTCCACAAACAGCTGCACCAATTAGAGCTGGAGCAATGGCGAGATAAGGCTCCACACGAATATCAGAATCTAGGTTCTTGTGCCATAACTTGTATCTATGAAGTAAATCTCTTCCTTTTCTCTTCGATTAGCAATTATTTGTCATTTTAAAATGCGACTTCAGAGTCTTTCAGACCAAGCCAGTTATGTCTGGAATCTCGAGCAGAGTCAAGTAACTTGGCATGGGGAGTTCCTCCTGCTCAGCATCTCAGCAGCTGTAATGAGCTGATTAGGAAGTAATCAGCAGTCTTTCCAAGTTTTCTGGGCATACATCACATTCTCAAGATGGATTATTTGAGGGTCTACTCTCCTCATCACTGACAACTGAACAGCATCTCTGTGGTAATTTAAGTAACCAGCCACACTAGAACAACAACAACAAAAGTGATGTTCAGCTGCCTGTCAGTTTAACATGAAAAGCTGAGGATAGTCGGATTGTTAAGCATCTCAGCCAGCCCTCTGCAGAATTTCATGACAAAACTTCTGGAATTTACATTTGATCTAGTCTGAGAAACTGGCAAATATATCCAACACTGTCATTCACAAAACTATCCAAGTCAACCAAAAAATAAAATGTAATGAATGATTACTTCGCTTTGAGTATGTACTTATCATGCTTTGCAAACAATTAACAAATGCAGGCTATTCCTCAACAAGCATCATGATATCTTGATACCGTAAATGAAGATTGCTCTGAATGTGGACAAAAACAAAACTATAGTACACACTAAGCTTTGACAGTAAGGCTTGCTATCAATTCACTTAGAATCGGTATAAATTAGAGCTGATAGTCAAATGGAATTGTTATTATTCAAAATAGAGCACATCATTAACTTGGCACCGTTCTTTCCTTAACGCTAATCATTCTTAAAGTTACTTTTTTCTGGATTACATGGAATGCCCATTTCCATTTCCTTCAGCAAAACTTACATTTAATGCTGGAATACAAATTATACTGGTGACCTGAGTTCAAAAATAGGTACTCCAATTCATATCTCCGCCTTGTACCTGTGTTTTACTGTGTGTTGTGTGTGTATCCTGGTAAATCAGTGGGAATTCACACCGAAATATCAATCTAGCTGTAAACTTCCCATCTTCGTGTTCTGATTCAATAACTGTACAGCAACTGCTCCTTTAAAACATGTTGCTTTAGACATTTGAAAGGAGTACATAATTCAGACTCGGTCACATTCAGCACAGACATTCTGGGACAACAACATCCGACCTCGGCACCCTGCTCTCCGCTGACTAGAAAATAACCTAAACAAGCGCCACCGGGATGAAATTCATCTGACCAGTTTTAGGAACATATTCAAGCCTGAGGTGAATCAGGCTCCAGGAGTGCCTATTTTCTCCATCGACTACAAAGGCAACCTAAGGTAACTAGGTCAAAAACTCTGACATTAGAACAGATGAATCCAAGACTCTGTTTACGTATGTGCATGACGACTGCATCCAACAGCTCTGGTCATAAATTAAGACCTCATCCTAGGTCAAACCAGACAAATAAAACAGAATATTGTTGCCTCCCTGCTCCGAACACCTAACCTCTACGCCTAGAACTGTACTACGGAAATCTTTGCTCTGATTAATAAACAACGTGCTCCACTGAATTACTAAAGTGTTTTCTAATTTGTTCTCTGACGTTAAAAAAAAATGACTTTTCAAAAATAAGAACTTCTGGATTTGGTTCATTACTTCAGAGAAGTGAAAATGAACAAATACAATTTCAGGAGATCATAAAATGGAGCATTAGTCACCAAAATAACGGCTCATGTAGAATTATTTATCACATTCAAATCATTAAAAGGACTTTCTGTTATAAGTTGGAAAATATCATGAGTGGCTTCGAAGAGGAAGTTTTATTTTAAGACATGCAACTTTTTCGCTCTGTGTATTTTAACTCCTCTATACATGCATACAAACAATTCCTGGCCAAAAAGTTTCAGACATACTCTAGAAGAATTACAAAGTAGGGGGGAACGTCATTTGTACAACAATATAATAGTAAACAAAGCCCTATTTTTCATCCATATGGCAAGTACTGCCAGTTTTCCCTCGTGGATAGGAAACGCTTTATTACTGCAGCACCAATTTAAATGGCGCTGCTGCCACGCTAACTTCCATGACACAGTTTAACACAGGCAATACTAAGTACACTTGCATCTTTGGTTGCATACTTCTTCCAACATTCAGCTCCACTGAGAAACATCTGTTAACTGCAGCAAGACTTCTTTATTTCCTTTTTAGCCTATTTATTAACATAGTAGGGCACTATATAGTAAAGATTGACCTATAACCCCTCTACACATTGGATTATACGTACACTTTCATACTATAAAATGTTTTTTTCTTTTCCTGCTGGTCAGTTCTACAAAGTAATGAAAGCAGGTGAAGATAATACACATGCAAAAACACTGCACAGAAATACTTCAAAGATCGTGTTTAAATTACAGTACCAGCATGTATCACTCCTCCCCTGTATTTCCCATTTGTCAAGTGTGCTTAACTCAGTTCTGGGAACAGTGCAAACTGTGGGAAAACACCACTTCATCCAAGATTACACATTTGTTTATTTGCATTTAACTCCCATAAAAACACATACAATATATATTTATAAAATATGTGCCTACAAGGGACATTTTATTTTATAACTTTCATCATGTTATCACTATTTAAGCATTGAGTAATAAAAAAAGTTGTCTTATTGCATTACAGAATCGTATTTGCAGAGTGAACTACTGGAACAGACAAAAACCCCCACCAACTCTCCTCAACAAATCTGAAATTGGATAGATGAACGGACCATGGAATAAGCAGTTTCAAAACTATAGCAGATTTTGTGCACAAGGGCAGCATTATTGATTCCTCAAGACTGCTCAAGCGTACCATGCAGAGTACGATTAATGTTCGTGTGGAGTTATGAACATGGTCAGCTATTTCAGCCAGCGGGCTCCGTAGCTAAGCATTACTTGAGAAAAGTCAGTCCCTCACTAAAACTCCCTAACTAGTGTTTCTCTTAGAAGAAAGAGTGACAGAGAAAACAAGTCTCAAAGCAAGCTGATTACATTAAAATCATACTAGTCGTAAGGTTGATTCAATAAAAGGCAACTCTTTGTCCTGTCTCTCTCAATTCCTTGCCTCCTGACAGAATCACAGAATCGTTTAGGTTGGAAGGGACCTCTGGAGATCATCTAGTCCAACCTCCCTGCTCAAGCAGGGTCACCTAGAGCATATTGCCCAGGATCACATCCAGACGGCTTTTGAACATCTCCAGGGAAGGAGACTCCACCACCTCTCTGGGCAACCTGTTCCAATGCTCAGTCACCCTCACAGGGAAGAAGTTTTTTCTCAGGTTCAGATGGAACTTCCTGTGGTTCAGTTTCTGCCCACTGCCTCTTGTCCTGTCGCTGGGCACCACGGAGAAGAGGCTGGCCTCATCCTCTTGACACTCCCCCTTCAGATACTTGTACACGTTGATGAGATCCCCTCTCAATCTTCTCTTCTCCAGGCTGAACAGGCCCAGCTCTTGCAGTCTTTCTTCATAGGAGAGATGCTCCAGCCCTCTAATCATCTTGGTAGCCCTCCGCTGGACTCTCTCCAGGAGTGCCATGTCTCTCTTGTACTGGGGAGCCCAGAACTGGACACAGTCCTCCAGGTGAGGCCTCCCCAGGGCTGAGGAGAGGGGCAGGATCACCTCCCTCCACCTGCTGGCAACACTCTGCCTAACGCACCCCAGGAGACCATTGGCCTTCTTGGCCACAAGGGCACGCTGCTGGCTCGTGCTTCACTTGTTGTCCACCAGCACTCCCAGGTCCTTCTCGGCAGAGCTACTTTCCAGCAGGTCAACCCCCAGCCTGTCCTGGTGCCTGGGATTATTCCTCCCTGGGTGCAGGACCTTGCACTTGCCTTTGTTGAACTTCAGGAGGTTCCTCTCCGCCCAGCTCTCCAGCCTGTCCAGGTCCCTCTGAAGGGCAGCACAGTCTTCTGGTGCGTCAGCCACTCCTCCCAGTTTAGTCTCATCAGCAAACTTGCTGAGGGTGCACTCTGTCCCTTCCTCCAGGTCATTGATGAATATATTGAACAAGACTGGACCCAGCACTGACCCCTGGGGGACACCACTAGCCACAGGCCTCCAACTTGACTCTGCGCCATTCACCACAACCCTCTGAGCTCGGCCATCCAGCCAGTTCTCAATCCACCTCACCGTCCACTCATCCAGCCCACACTTCCTGAGTTTCCCTACAAGGATGTGATGGGAGACAGTGTCAAAAGCCTTGCTCAAGTCCAGGGAGACAACATCCACTGCTCTGCCCTCATCTACCCAGCCACTCATTCCGTCATAGAAGGCTATAACATTGGTCAAGCATGATTTCCCTTTGGTGAATCCATGCTGACTACTCCTGATCACCTTCTTGTCCTCCAGATGCTTAGTGATGACCTCCAGGAGGAGCTGTTCCATCACCTTTCCAGGGATGGAGGTGAGGCTGACAGGCCTGTAGTTTCCTGGCTCCTCCTTCTTGCCCTTTTTGAAGACTGGCGTGACATTGGCTTTCTTTTTCTGACCCACATACCATTTTCCCCCTATCTTCACCCTTCTCTTCCACCTCCATCAAACCATACTCCTTGCATAAACTGCTTTTCCTCATCTCCCTGGTCCATATCCTGAATTTTTGGAAGGGAAACAAAGCTAGAGAGACAGACAAAAAACAAAACAAAAAAGAAGTTTTTTTTTTTTTTTTTTTTTTTTTTACAACTTTGAAACTACACTAATCAACCTAAGGAATGTAACACAAGTAGTCATTTACATGGATACATTTTCAAAAGTTATTCATTGACAAATACCAACTTTAAAAGAAAAAAAAACAGATATTCATTTTAAGCATATAAACACCATCGCTGCAGTTAAGAATTATAATTTCTAATTGAAAGAAATATTTTTTTGGCATTAACACAATATTTTACATGCCAGAAGATTTGTCAAATTGAATTTCTAACCAAAATTTAAATAGATATCAAAAACAAAACAAAAACACAAAATCAGGGAGAAGGAGCAGATTCAGAGGGAGGAAAAATATTTATTACTTGTTTACTGAAAGTAATCTTTAGATGCTAATAGACTAACATAAAAAAAATTCCTACAAACCACGAACTTATGTGCCTTCACGCCAGCTGTGACACGAACATCGAACGCCATGTCAGAAACAGATTAACACAAAAGGACACTCAACGATTACTTAAATCCTTCAGAAGCTTTAGGAGGCACATATCCAGCTGATGTATTCAACCAGTCATCAACTATAAATGTTATTTCTGCAGTACTGCAAATATAATGTTCCTGTTTCTGGATACTCTTCTCAAAGTAGGTTAAGGACTTCACTCATTCAATGTAATTCTCACTTACTATTAAACCACACTTCACCCAGAACTTCAGTTCTTCTGCAATATGATTTGGATTGAGAACTTTCCTTTCACGAGAAAGGATCTTACCTAAAAAGATAAAATATTACTAACTTGATCAGCTTAGAAATTGTCAGATCATTATACCAAAACGTGTGATAGAAGTGTGTCCTTAGGGAGAAAAGCAAAGAACAGTATACAGATATCCTAATTTTAGGTACTAGATAAATATACTGCATGAAATCTCTGCAGCAGCAAAAACTGAACAGGTCTGTATGATGTAAACATAAAAGGAGACAAATAAGGCAGAATAAATCATCCTGCACTTCTCTCTGCAGTTTGGACATGATTCTGCGTAAAAGGATGTTCCAGAACATGTAGGCAAAAGCTTTCAGAAATTTTCAGAAAGAAAATTTGTTGTTCAGTCTAAAAGTGTCCCCATAAGGGACAAGACTGGCATTTCTTTCTCAGTATTCAGTAATGTCCATATGTCTTACTACATAGCCAAGCCTTAAATTTTATGTCTGACTGAGAAAATTTGTAGTCTCCAGTAGAGGTGACTGCAACTGGGACTTCAATGTTTAGGTTTTTGAGGCTGTTTTAAGATTTCACTGGAAATACTTTTTTATTAAAAACAAAACACAAACACGCGCCAACCACATCACGATAGACCTACCAAAAACCTGTTGAAGTAACTTGGCATCACGCACTTTTTATAGTAGCGGTGGATGGGAAAGCCTTTATGTAACACAAGCAAGTACACAAATGAAGTTAAACCTTACTATTTTTGACTTTTGGTGTAAAATTTCAACTTTTCATTGGACCCTGAACATGAACCTATGTGAATCTATGGTTCAATTTTACCCTAAACGACTGAGCTACAGATGCTCTCTTTTCATATTTTTTCCCTTGTCTTCTCAGCCAGCTTTTATGTTGCTGGTTTCCTCAATTTACATACTATGTAACAATCTGGAAAGTTTTCCCCGTTTATTTATCTAAGAGCCTTACAGATTAGACAACTCATGACTATTGTATCGGTTCGTAAATGCTATTACTGAATTATTTTAGAACTCTCATCAGTATGTTCCAATCCAGTATGACTGAACATATATATCAGGACTGAACACACTTACTGAAAGTTAGTTCTTCTATTGGCAGTGGGTGAACATAAGCAAGTATTTCCGATCTTGAAACTACCATAAATTCTCTCAGAGAACCCACTTTAGACTAAATTCTTTGCCAAATCTTCTGAAAACTTGCACTGTTTCGAGGCAGTTTAAGCTATCTGCAAGATACCCACTGAAGACATCCTGCTAGAAGGCAGAGAAGAAACCAGAATATCTACTACTTCAGAGAAAAAAGCCTCTAAGAGAGAATCCCGAATGCAGTAGTCTGACTGTAAGACAGTTGTGAAAGTGACAGTTTCTGCTAACTCAACAACAGAGCTAGACAAAAGTTCCTCACAGGGGCAGTAATAGCTGGAAAGCCAAAATTAGCCTGCAAAGGTAGATGGGCTAGGGGACCCCACAGGTGAATTTTTCAAGGTTCGGTTTAGATATGGGACAGAAAAAAAAAGTTTTAGAGTAGAACCAGCCTGGGCATGAACTGCTTTTATTACCACTCTCAAAAACCTGGAGTGTAGCATGCAGAGGTTTCTGGCTTTTGACTAATGATGCTGTTAGGGAGACTATTACACACAATGGAGTGGGTTCAGCTTCACCTGAGGGCAGAAGCTGTGACATTCTTTGGGCACTCTTTTCCTTTTTCTTTCTTTTTTTTTTTTTTTTAAACCCTATTCAGGGGATTTCAAGAATTGGGAAAAGATTAAAGCAAGAAACTAACTCTCCAAATATATCAGTGTTTTTAATTAAGAGTTGCTGACTTAAAAGTGGTATGGTTCCCTGCAAATGGTATAATAGAAGGTTACAGATTTATACTTTAATATTACAACATTGTTTCAAGTGACACAAATTGTAGCTTAAACCAGCAACAGTTTAAAAAAAAAAAAAAAAAAAAAAAGCCTGAAGAGGATGTGAGACAGCTCTGTCAGCAATTCTCTATATTGCCAATTCAGTATTCCATCAATACTTTGCTAAATTGGCACCACTATTAAGCAAGGAGGTACACTCAAAACAGTTCAAGGTCCTTAAGGACTTTCCAGTTGTCTTTGTAAATAACAAATTTAACAAAAAGAAAGGCTGTTGGTCACTCGGCAACAAAGATCTGATAGGCAGAGAGAGATGGTATTCCACCTATCGGTTGGGAAAGCACTGTATTTTCACTTGTCCTCTCCATATTTAGTTGCAAGGCTTCTTTAGGTTTCAGCATTATTACAACCTAATATATATAAAAGCACCTAGCAGTAAGATTTAGAACCCCTTAATCTGACCTTCTCCTCAAAAATAACAGAAAAATGCCCTAAAGCTCTTACCACGGTTTATTTCTTCAGGATAGTAATGCGTCCAGCCACAGCCTGTTTCAAGGAAACAGAAACGTGGACAAAGTTTCTGTATGCTTATATTGCTGCAGTACACAATACAGAGATATTTTTGTTTTTATCATTTTCTCTCTTGCCGCTGACAGGCTTTTATATCTCAAACTGAACAAAGCCCATGTTGGACTAATTGATTTATGCTACCAATGTCCTCAAACCATACCAGTTATAGGATGATAGAGAGTATACTGCCGATATGATGATGCAGGCAGCCCTATCCTACTTTCAGCTTGCAAAAGCATATCCTAAAATCAATATGCAATCGTTAAGTGTGCAATCAGGTGTTGTGTCACAGCTATGATTTCATTAACTTTGAGTAAGAACACAAGCAGGGTGTATTAGAAGAATGGTGAGCACAAAGATCCTACTGACAGCCACAACACCAGGTGGGAACACAGATCTTAAGAGCTCTATCCCCTCCATTAATAAAAATATCAGAGAGAACTGTGGCATATACTACCCAAATATACGTTTAGGCTGCAAAAATTTGTTCAGCAAATGAATGGCTTGGATCTGAATTAGAATGAAGGAGCAAGGAGAAAAGTAATCTTAAACGTCTCTGACAAAAGCCTAATTGGTGCAGAAACAGATTTTGCACAAAGTCCCTAATAGTCAGGAAAGTTCTTCTAGACTTCTTTAGGAGTTTATTGCTACTAGGAGTTTACTCTTTAGGAATTCATTCCTACAGTGAGTCCACCTTGCAAGATGCTAAGAACCATGAGAAGTTCCTGAAAGTACATCTCATAAAAGAATGCACATGGATATACGAGTTACAACGTTTTTACAGATACACAAAATACAACATTCAATATTATGGTATCCAAAGGCAGTCTTTATTAGCACGCATCTACATGCTGACAATACAGATACGTGCTCTACAATATAGATACATTAAGGAGTTAACATTAAGCTTAGAATAGTCAGTATCTGGCTGTTTTGGGGTGGCAACACAGTACTGCCCTTTCTTAAAAGAGCACTCTCAAAAAGGCCCCCGCTTCAGAGAAGCAACGGACAGTGAACAGTAGGCAGTCTAACCATACATGCCTGACTACTGAAAGAGCTGAAGGCAGGCAAAGTTCAAAGGTTTCCCAAGGCAGCCTCACTCTTACTACAACACACTCTCAAAACAACTGCCATTTGCCCAAACAAAAACAGAAGTCGTAACGTGCTTCTTTTTGGATTTATTCTTTCTCCTGTTCCTCTTTCCAATCTGCACAGAAGGATCACACTAGAAAAAAAACGGGGCTAATATAACAACACTTAAAACATTTCAAACTCATCCTCAAACTTACGATTCTCAGACTCCTATGAGGATTTCCAAAACTAAAAAAAATATATTCCTGAGTTTCAGAAAAAGGAAATATGAGGACATCTTTATTTTCAAGGCCCTTTCTATCTCTGAGAACTACAAGAAATAGCAGTATTATACAAACTGAAAAAAAAGCCTTTGGTCTCATAGTTTTTTTTTTTTTTTTTTAAACCGGTTCAGTCATTTTCTGAATTCCATAGGGCTAAACGTTATGATCACATTTATTTATTTAATTTTAAACTTGCCCTGTCAGTTCCACAGATCAAAAAGGGACTATATTTAAAAGAAACCTCCTCATCTCTCCCCCACACAAAGATACAAAGTTTGTTTCCTGTGGTAGCACACTTAGGTTTCCTTCTCCTTAATTTTAGATGAAAGAGAGAAAGATATCACTAAAGAGGGCAAATCTAAAGGAAGAACTGCCTCTGCTGCTATTTCAAGGGAAATTACTGGACTCAACCTCACAGACATTCTCCAATGCCCTTACTTAGAAAGCACGGACAACACCTTCTCAAAATGCAACCATTTTCTCTTCTGTAATAATAAAGACAGGACTAAACAAACACTAACTTTCACATTATTAAGGGAAGCGTAGACAATTTTCGGAAGTGATGGGCCGTGAATCCCTTACCACTTTCTTGTCCTTTTATCTCTGTGATTCTTTCTCATTTCTCTCTCCCTATTTAGCTCTTTAAAGGAAACAAAGAAAGTAAGAGAAAACTTAAACGCTTTTTTTTTGCATGAGCAGGATCCAAGCAATTTTACGCCCCTTTCCGTATGCCCTATTTTTGGTTGCCTGAAGCTTTGCAAGTCTGAGCGGCCTGCCTAAGCATGCCGCAAAAAAAGCTGCTGTAGCCAGCTGCCTTAGTATCTAAAGGGGGTTCCTAGCAATCCTGTTGAACAGCCCTGAGGCTAGCCACCACCAAAGAAAGCAAAATATTAAGATAAAAAGATTCTTCACTTTCCTTCCTTACTGCTCTAAGTAGGAAGTCTCAGAGGGCAGTTCAGACAGGTTGCTTGAGTCTTCAGACAATGTTTGCTCCCACATTGCCTTGACAGGATAGGCTCCGACTCTAAGAAACCATCACGTAAGACCTACTGTAAGTCAATGCATAGCTTTTTTTGTTGCAAGGAATAAGGGAAACCTTTTTTTCTTACTGCTAAAATTATTAATATTGACAACTATTTTTAATGTATGCTTCAGAATTGCCACTGCACACCTTAAATTGATCTACTGTTTTTGTGTTCCAATTTTAATCACACAAATAGTCTTATGCACTATCTTCTCATCTAAGACCTTCAGGAAGGCTTAGCAAACAAGAACTCCCCTACTTCCTTGCTCCATACATGCGTATTTTGGTAACTGTATCCAACTTTTTAAAAATATTTTTCTAATTGTTAAATATTTTCCCCCCTTTTTACTTCCACTTCCTGTATTACAATTTTCTTCCTCCCTTTTTGGGCTCCTCCTTATCATCTCCTCTCAGGTAGAGCTTGTTATATTTCCAATTCAGACAAATACCACGTGTTGCTGAGGTTAGAGGCAATTACTCATGTCCATGAAGACTTCCCAGACTGCCATAGAAAACAAAGAAGAAAATCTTCCGAAAACAAGTTGCTGCCTGAGTTAGTACTTAGGAGCTATCTGCAGAGCCAACTGCAGGCACTCCTGCATACTATATTTTTCACCACCAGATTATTCCTTATCATCCCCCACACCTCAGCTCCCTGGCAACAGATTTCTCAAGTTCCAATGCACCAGAAGCAACAGATTTCTCATCCACCAAATAGAACATAGTGACTAAAGAATATGGTTTGAAAAGTTATTTTTATTTTACTCATTTAACCTGTGCTAACAAAGACAATACAAAGTAAAAAGATGGGATGAGATTAAGCCACTTAGTGTACACAGTTTAAAATAACAGCTATTATAAATAAATGCATAACATGCTTAAATATAATTATTATATTCATTCCAAAAAGTGACCTAGTAAATATTTTCAAGCCAAAGAGTTTCAAGTTGCAGGTTCGGTATTTCCTCTTCACCACTGACAATGAGTTCAAACAGTATCAGTTAAAAAAAAAAAAAAACAAAAAAACACAAGAACAACTCGGAGCTCATGGTGTTAAATAAACAATGCAAGGTAAAGCTAATTTTGAACTCAAAAAAAACATTGAAGACTATGTAAATATGCTGTAAGAAATTTAGAAACAAATTGTGTTTTCATTTCAACTTTCAGAAACCAGTAAGCAGAAATTTTCATTTCTATTTTGTTATTTGGTCATGCATTTTAGGAAGTGATAAATAAATTTGAACTCTGACAGTGAAATTACCAGGAGCAAAACAAATCCTGTGTTCTTTCTAGAAATAAAAAAATAGAGACCTATGTATCTTCTAAGGCTATTTACATCTTTAATATAGTGCATAAGAACGTCTTCAAAAAAGAAGCTACCTTTTAATTTATTCCAAACAATAAATACCAATACCTCAACTTATATATACGTCATCCGCAATAGCTCAAAAAAGCCTTTGTTTTTTGAGTATCTTTTGGTATAGACAGAAAACTAAAAAGAGTGTTTATGAATATTTTAATGCACAGGAGTTTATTCAAAAACAAACGAGAAACAAAGAAGTAACACTCACTGTCAGTCAGTGCTTCCCCATGACCTATCCCTTTCTATTCCAAACGCTCTCCCTTATCAAGCTCCCTTGGCTTTTCCCTTTTTGCCTGCAAAATTTGAGAGCTAGTTCAAAAATTCCCTTCCCAGTAGGGGAGCTTTTTTGACCAGGTTTAAGTCACCTTGAACTCTTGGACACACTGAACTCCTTTAATCTCTTCTAAAAGACAGGTTTTTCTATAGCTATAAGCGTTCTTATCACTATTTTCCAGGGCTACTTTTGACCCATGTTCACCAAACAAGTGGCCATGACTGTCACGATTAGAGGGCTTTAAGCCTCTCAATTCAGATAAAATTGTAACTGAAAGCTCTAAAATTTATTTTGTTTCTATTTGCTCAGGTTTGGCTCACTCAGTAGCTAGCATGTAAAATTACAAATACAAAACGTAATTCTTCTATAACCCGTGCTTGAAAGACATTGCTACTGATCTCAGAAGTGACAATACATACTAGCATTTGTCAACCATTTCAACAACCAAGCAACAGGACACAACTTTTTTTTTAGAGCTCAGAGTTAACAGAACCATAATCATCTCAGAGCTTCTCACAGAGCAAGCCTCTCTATAGGTCTACCCGACACACACCTGCCAGGACAAGCAGTGAGAGCTGCAAACAAATGGATGATTACAACATGCTTCCGCGGCAGAAACTCACTGCCGCAGCAAACTTCAGATGCCAAAAGTATAAATGGGCTAAAAAGGACTACATGTATTCATGGAGAATACGTCCACTGTTGGTCTTCTAAACTAGTAATCTAAATTACCATCTAGATAGCAATCTCCAGACCAGAAGGTCCGAAACCAGTACTTTCAGGCAAAAAGGAGGCTATAAAGGGAGGGGAATGACATTCCCTTACTTCTTTTAAAATTAACATCCCTCCAGAGGCATTCACAATTAGCCTATAAAAACCTAATTGAGCTAATATAGTCCTTTAGCGTGCCCTGCTCCAGTATTTTTTAACATTCTCACAAAATGGCTGATCTGTATTTAGTGATTTAAACCACTTGCTTCCAGTCACCATGTACTGAAAGTTTTGAAAACAGATGGCATTTTCCCTTACCTAGTTTGTTTTCAGAAGGAGGAAGCCAACCATCCTGCTCTTCAGCTCCCCATTTCTTAATTTTGAACTGAAAGCCTTGAATAAACTGCAAAAGTAAACGCTCCCTTGGCTAATGCTGCCCAAGCTGAGGTTTAACACTTCAGATTTCCAGGTACTTATCCAGCAGCTTCCTTCCAGAATTTATCACACTCTAAATATTCAGTAGTAAACACATACTACCTAGCGTTATCTTTAAAATTTATCAGATCAGATCATAATTTTAAAGTTAATTTCAAAGTCTTTTTGAAGTAAACTGTACATAAAAAAACTATTTCTAGTGACCATGCTCTACACGTCGTTCCACAAGTTAGCACATTATTTTTATTCTCATCATTTATTTTCAATAGTTCATAATCCTTTAAGCACATTTTCAGAAAACTATTTCTTCAGAAAATTGGTAAATTGTTACATTCAAACGAGAAATAAATGGGACTGTTAAGGATCTGAGCATATCATACAAGCAGGTTTCTTGTAGTTTCTAGAACATATTTCATATATTTAGAAAAATAGGAAAAAAAATTGCATCACAAGGGCAGAAAACATACCACGAAAGAAAGACAAAATAAGCATTATGAAACTGTGACCTAGAGGACAAGGCCCTGGACTGAGTGGGCTCTGTTTCACAGTTCTCATTCCTTTGTGCTCCACTTTTCCCGACCTCTGACTTGACTCCTTATGTTCCAGCTTCCTCAGTATTTCAGTCTTATCTGCCTAACTGAATGGGCCTTGACTGCAGTCCTGTATACTAGCAGCCTATCTGGCAACTCTCATACCTTTACTATAGGGAACAGCTGCTTGGACAGCAAGCATCATTCCAACAGCCAAATACCACCTTCTGTGCTGGAGCACGCACAGAGCTGGCTGGAAGCTGCTGCTGTTGCCAATGCTGCCTCCACGTGAGAGGAGGAGGAGGAGGAGGAGGGCCCAGAGGGGAGGCACGCTCCTCCTGCTCCCAGGACTGGCCAGGAACTGCTCTCCCCTCATTCTCTCAATGCAGTCAAAGGCAAAGGTACCAGGCAGATATCCCAAGACTGCTGTTTGTCCCCTACATAGAGTAAATGCAGTGAGACCACGCCACACTGTTACGCTATCAGTACACACAAGACAACTAAATCCACCAATGGAGTCACTCAACTACATTTTACTCACAAATACACTTAGAACTGCACTGAGAAATTCATTGGTGATGAGGGATTTGAAGTTAATTAATTTCTTAGATATCTTAGATCTTTCAGATATTAAATATCTTATCTGAAAAAAAATTACTGTACTTCTCAGACTAATGGATGCCGTGCAGGAGAAAGCTGCTAAACAATTTGCACAAAAATAAATTGTCTACTTGGAAGAGATTTACATCCTATCCAGAACTGTGCAAGGATCTAATAAGTTATTTAATTGCTGAAAACCTGTAGCTATCTTCTGATACAATGAGAACACATATAAATGTTTGCACTTTTATAAAAATTTAAGGGCACTTACTTCAAATAATGCATATCTGAAAATATAGTTTACCTGGCTCCATAACTGTGGAGCTGATAGTGTTTAGAGATTTACTTTGAGTCATGTAACAGAGAAGAAACGATCACTTTAAAGAACTTAGGCACAGTACTAGGGAGTGATTAATTTAGGAGTGGCAGAGGAAAGGATGAAACATCAAAAGAAAGTGAACAGTGGAAGTCTAAAAGGGGAAGCATGACTTGCACAGGAATCTGGCAATCTGGTAATACCAACATCTCTTAAGGAACCAAGTTCCGTGAAGAAAAGCTGAAATAGCTAAGGAAGGAGGAGGCAGAAACCTGTGAGTTTACAAACTGCAGGAAGAATTCTTGACTGTCTAGGCAGAAATACGTTAGGCTGGCAGAGCAAACTTGGAGGCAGACTAACTGCAAGGGAAGAACACTGCATAAAAACAGTAGGAAACCTCTCCTACACTTGCGTAGGAGAGGAATGGAGAGTACTTAAGCTCAGGTAGGGGAATAAACTGCATCTGGTGAGCACAAGGCTGTCACAGAGGAGGAATAGGGCTTGTCAGAGAGACTAGGAACGGTAACAGAAGGATACAGCTGCAATGAAGATCGGTGGATTAGAACAGTAA
Organism: Struthio camelus; assembly: GCF_040807025.1. Taxonomy (NCBI): domain Eukaryota; kingdom Metazoa; phylum Chordata; class Aves; order Struthioniformes; family Struthionidae; genus Struthio; species Struthio camelus. The sequence goes on from NC_090942.1 coordinate 208,796,423, forward strand.
AAAGAACATAATGAAGGATAAGTAATGCTAAAAGGTGATGTAAAATTTTGCCAACATAAGAATGTAACTCTTTAGCTCTACGAGTCAAAACAAAATCTTATATATTTGTGAAAATAAAATGACTGTTCCTTTCACTGGGAGTTTCAAACACATTACAGATATCAATTCTGAAGCACAAAAGCACAACGACCTGCAGGAAAGCAATACATTTCATAGTAAAAATATTTGCCAGCTGCATACAAGAAATGTCCACCTCTCAGTACTGGAATTATTAAAAAAATTTTTGCAATTGCTTCTCTTTTGAAAATCCTGCCCCAAAACATAGGAAAAGTTACCTCACTCTCACATTGCAAACTATTAGACGAAACACTTCCACTCCACTGTCATCTGTAACAAACAAAATTCCCTTTTACTTTTGAATAGTAAATAGTTGAATAGTTTCTAAAACTATTCAACACAGATACCCCAAGACCCCAGAAGAGAGTGTGCGCGCACACACGCGCGCGTGTTCTATTTAAGGTGGTAACACAGTTCCCAGCACAGAGAAAGCAAGCACTGACTTGGCAGTTTTGTGCACAAAGCTGCCCATTTGCTCCTTGCTCTCCTTGTTTTTACTTTGCTGATCAAAGCAGTTGCCAAGTTTTTCTTTACCATTACAAGGCAGGAAAAATGGCTCTCCTCCGAGAGGCCCCTTGTGAAGGTCACAAAGGTTAGCTCCACAAGCCCTGGAGTCTGCTCTGATGCCGGAGTGATTGGCTGGCTTCCCTGCAGTTACCCTGCATTTCCCCTCCTTCACAATAGTACATTGGTTATGGAAACTAAATATGAAAGAACGTGATGGGGGAGGAAAGAATTTCTATGGAGAAACAGTCAATAAAAACACTCAGAAGTTCTACTTTTCTGAGCAGCCTGAAAATCTAGCATTCTAAAACATTTGATTTATTTCTGGAAAACCCAAGAAAAGTTTCAGCATGCACATTTTTTTTTTCTTCTTAACCAAACCTCATAAGAAAAAAAAAAATCAGTTAAAGAGTTTGCTTTTTCTTACGATACAAAAAAATGCTTACTGCTCTGTCTTGATCTGGAAAAAAGTTATTTCTTAAGACGCTTACTTCCCCCATCCCTGGATTTAATCCACTGGAACCCCACAGGTTACACCCTATTAACGAAGACTGAACTAAAGCCGACTAACCAAGATTCATATTAGTAGCACCTTCCAGCTCCTGAGCAGTAACTCATTAGAGATATTTTTTTAATTGCAGTGAAGGCTTATATATAGGCACCACTCCTCTGCCTCACAGAGGTCCTAAAGTCAAGTAACGAAGACACTTTGGAATACCCAGCAAAACAGCAGGTATACATCAGATCATACACACGCCACACATTTTCTATAAATTTGATTCCCACCAATCCAGAGCCAATTGCTACTATTTAGTTTGTTTTTTTCTTAAATATTAAAAATGTAACCTATATATAATGAAAGCTCTAGCCACTTTGAAGGGTCTACTCTGAAGAAACAGAGGCAACGCTGGTCTAAGTCGGGATAAGTGCCATAAAACTGATACTGATAAAACTAAAAAAGTTCTTCGAAACTGAAAAAATCAATATCCAATGTCAGAAAATATCTGTAAAGTTTTCAGAACTTTAGGTTGGCTGAGACCACTACCATCTTCTAACTTGATCTTTCACAAGCACAGCTATATACTTTAATTTTCAGAGGCTGCATAGTATCTTCTGAACGAATACTCTCTTGTGTTAAAACAACTCTGACTGAAGACTAATATGTTATCTTTCTGTAAAACTCTTCTGTTTCACTACATTCTTTTCTTCAGTAAACTGTTCCTGCATCCTTTGCAGGTAGGACAAGAATATCCAGTGAGGACTCATTCTGCAGCCAGGAAAATAAATCTTTGAAATTACTGTGTGCTATACCAGCAAAAACACTGGTTTTCAGAGATACCCTGGGCTTATTCCCAGAGCCTGCACTGGTTCAGATTAATAACACCAATGCAAAAACCCCCTCAACAGCCAAAACTAAAATGCAGCAGCAAATCCCTTTTAGCAGAAAAATCTACAGAACAACCTGAACAGACTTGAGCAAACATGCCACAAAATTCACTTATCTAAACTGCTTGAAAAGAAGAGGGTCGAAGGTGGGGAGGAAGCTGATATGAGCAATTGCTAGGTTAAAAAACAAAGAAAGAATAAGGAAGATAATTTTGATAAGAACTATGTGAAAGACAGAAGATTGAAGTGTTTTATGGAACCTTAAAGCAGCAGTTGTGTTTTGAAAAAGGAGCTTTTTGAGACCTTTTTATAGTTTTGGACCCTGCTTTCGTATCAGATTTACCCATTTTCCAAATAAATCTGTCCAACTCTCAGCATTGCTTAAAAAGCTTTCTTACCACTCTGGAAATCAAGCCAGGCTCTTTTCTTTCTATATAGCTGTAGGTGTCAAGCTCTGCCTCCAGCGCCATCACCCCCTATGCCTGGACAGGGGTAGCTAATTAAAACTCAGCCATCAATGCGTTGGATGCTGAACCTACCTCTACAGGTATTTTGGGTTTACTAGAATACCCGGAATCAAAAATACTTCCTAGAACTAGTTACTTCCAGTTACTTTGATCTGCTAACCTGTAAAAACATTTAGCCAGACAAAGTACAGGCAAAGGGTCTCCAAAACTGCCTCATCAACAAAGTCCAGATTCAAATGCAGAATGGAGAAATCCTCATGATAGCCATCCCATAAAAGAAAAGTGGTATATAATAGCTGCACATGATTATCATTAATAGTAATTAGAGAAACTGAAAAAAAAAAAAAACCCACCACATCAACAATGCCAAACTTCTCTTTACCTCTTCTGTAGGAGGGCCTTTATGTCCAACATTTGCCTATTTTTTAGCTGGTGTAATAAGAGATACTACCTTTCCCTGCAAACCTTGCCAAACCTCTCAAGACTCTTTGAGGAAAGGTGCAAAGGCCATAGCACCTAACATCTACTGAACACAAGCATTCTTCAGCTCCCATACACATGGCACTCACACAACCCCTTTCACTTGCTAGCCAGCAAAACGCATAATCATCACATTACCTGAAACAGATTGCTTATCCTCCAAACATACCATGACAATAATACCTGAGAGGTGAAAGAATTGAGTCAAGAGCACCAAAAGCTTAACATATGCTATTTTGCTAGCCAGCACATCTTTGATCACCTCAGCACATGACAAAAATTTCTGTCTGATGTTCCTGGCTGATGTTGCTGTGCAGGCAAAAGCATCATCCATGGCATCCACTAGGCCAAGAGTAGAGCATTTCTCCTGGCCTTGCCTTCGTTACTCAGATGTTAAAACTGCTTTGGCAGGAAATTTTCTTTTGTCCTCACGTACTGAATCCACATCAGGGGGCTCGGCTGATGTAATCACACTTTCTGAGAGGCATTTCATGACTTCATTAACCCACCTATCTTAAAAATTAAACTCAGTATCTGGAAAAGGTAAGAGCAACATTGCCTTACTGCAACTCTTGTATTCTTACAGACAACATCGGCAAGAGGAAGAAAAAAAAAAAACAACTTAAAATATCCAAGAGCATCAAAAACAACTAAAGAAACTAATAAATAAACAAACACACACTCAAAAAGGCTTCATAAGCAGCAAGACCAGGATCCTGCTCAAATCTATAACATGGGAGAAGGCTAAACCTTAGCACTATGTTTTTGTAAGATTTTGTGTTAAAGGTTCATATTGCAGTAATTCTTTAACGATGACACAACTGGGCCAAGGAACGGGCACGCTGTAACCAATCCTTTCTTTTTGCTGTATGTAACACAGATGCAACTTCCAAGACAGCTACTGAAAGCAACCCTCTTCCAAAGGACACTTTAAGAAAACGCTTGAGTGCTTCCCTGATGCGAGACTCAGGCAAGACAAAAATCAGTCAAAAGCATGTAGTACCAAGTGCATACCAAAACACTGAAACACTATAATAGAAAGATGTCCAGAGCTACTAGTTTTTCTAGAGAAAGTTAAAATTATTAATAATTTTATAATTTAATAAATTTCCTTTAAAGGCTGCCTCTATACCTCTCTTTCTCAAAATTTGAATTGAAAAATGTTTCAAGGATGGCAAAAAACTTAAACATTTCATTAAGTACTTCAGGTTTCTTTTAGTTGTATGATTTATGATGTAACCAAGACCTCAATAAACTTGTAATTTCTAAATTATGAAAAAATTATGTAAATTGACCATACCAAACATGAGAGGGGAAAAAGACAGACATATACAAGGATATGGATCAAAACAAGCTAGAGTCACAATTCCTATTTCAGCAGCATGGCTCAATCCATCAAATATCACATCTGACCACCGCCATCATCAAAGTTAGGTTTTTAACTCAAAAAGTAACAGATTAACTTTTGTCTTCAGATTATAAATACTAGTAAGCCTCACACTGCTATAATGTTTAAAAATGGCGTTTATTGAAAATGTATTTCTTTGACGTCATATAAAAATGCAACTCCTACAAATTTTCACTGAAGAACAACTGAATCAAAGCAATCTCACTACAATTTAATTGTTGACATCAGACAAAACCTCATACATACCAATGCAGTTCAACCTGATCAACTAAAAACTAACTGCAAAATGCTTTTTTTCGTTAACGTTTTCGTATTTAAAAGTATATGCAAGTACAGAGATGTTCTCCAATAAAGAAGGGAAGATGGACAAAATCAAAAAAAAAAAAAACACAGCAACACATCAACATGCTTGTTACTAGGTAGCTTGGACTGTCTAAATGGTGAAAGTCATCCTTCTAAAACGCACCAAATTTCTGATCTTGAATGATGAAATTCTAAGATAGACAAAGATACCAATTAGTTAAATTGTTTTTAAAATAAGCTGTGCTGTTTGGCCACTTTGCTCTTACATGTTTGTTGGGTGATGAGATATACACTTTACGTCAAGATTAAAAATCACACACATAAGCATACCTTTGTTCTTAACTTCTATTTTAACAGGAATCACATTTGTTATGCTCCACAAAAAGCTGTTAAGATTTCCAGTGGTGTAGGGAGGAGACAAGACAAAGCTGCTAGCATGTAACACTGCAAAGCATTATTTCACAAAAGACTTCATATTTTCGTCTTTGCAACTGGGAAATCTATTTAGACACACAATGAATCCTATCTGAAATTAGGAATCTTGCACTGGAACCTACTTGAAGTGTCTGCTGCCTTTTCATTTCATAAATTTCAAGGGAATGCTCACCTGGAGTTGATGCTCAAGATCCAGCCCTAATAATTCTCCACCAAGGACAGGGAGGAGGGGTGAAAGGACAAAGCCACGGTGGTTTTAGTACCCAGTAAGTCCAAAATGCAGAAGACAGAAACAAACTATAGTCACCAATGAAGCTAGATCTGACACAAAAGGCAGTAAGTGCTACAAAGATAAGGCTTCCCTCCCCCCACAACACTTTTCTCTGCTTGCTGCAGAGAAGGAATCCTTGTGTTTGCCACAATTTTAACACCACCAATTAATGTATAAAGCGCAACCAGTTATATCTCCTATTAAAAACTACTTAGAAGTTGCTGACTTTAGCTTAAAGGATGCTCCTGTTAAGAGGACAGAGCCAAGACTATCTATACATGAATTTATTTCTTCTAGTTGTTAATACTTCTTTAAAAAAAATACAGATAAAGTGCTTAGATGTTTAGAAGACATTCAAGCTAATAAGAATTGTGCCAGATTGGGAGGGTCAGCACTATTCAAAAGGATTTTGAGTAATTGGGACACAAGGTCCCATTTTTACATCGGTATACATAGAAAAATAGCAGGCGTCCAGGAAACCAACTGGAGAGACTGTGACCTATTTAACCTTTTCTTGATGCAACACTCCTTGAGCCTGTTGTGGTAGTATCTTAAGAGAGTCATCAGAAAGACTCAAATTCTGCATCAGTAGAGTTGATCCCAAAAAAACTAGTGAAGTGGCAGGCTGGATTATGGCCCACTTATCAAGCCTATGTTTGTTATGTGAGTGCTATTTATAATGTCACATGCTGGAGCTTGTTCTCAAGCTAGCTAAACCTACATGCTTAATTGACTCAATAGACAATGCTGTATTGTCAAGACTAATCTTTTTCTACAGGCCACTGTTTCTAAATCACAAATGCATACTTTCATATATTTCAATTGTATTAGCAGTTCCAAAATCAGACAGACTTTGAAATAAATATATGCATACATACATGCATACACACATACAAAAAAAAAAAATCTGTAACTGTCTTCATTATAGTCAATACAATCATCAAAAAGTCCCAGCATTTTAAAGAACATGGGAGTCAACAAGCTCTTTTAGACATCTAAGACAAAAGGGAATACCGAACTAGGAAGAAAAAGCCTGGTGACATGAGTCTGGCATCAACGTACATTATGGGATGCATGGACAGCTGCTCTCACATCATACTAGCATTTGACTAAGCCACCTTCATTGCTTATTAAATATTTCTTTCCAGTTACTTCCAAAAAGTAAGGTTTTAGGAAGAAATGAATCTGCTTCTTAAAATTCAAAAAGCTGTTAATACAGAACTAATTTAAACCTTCAACGTTGCAGGCAGATGGAATTGTTAACTCCTAATAGAGTACTTTTTATTCATATTGAGGGAAAACGCTTTCAGGAAAAAGCATATTTAGAAACAAAAAAAAAAAAAAAAGAGATCAGAATATAAAATGTTAAGGGCTTGCACAATATACAAATTTCATGAAGTAACCCAAAAGTGAAACAGAACATACATTTTTAAATATTTGTATATCAACTATCAAAATAACTGCTTAACTTTAGGAGTTGAAGTGGCTCATTTGATATTCATTTAGAAAGACAAACCAGCTCAAGCTTTTCTATAACCTGCTTAGAAAGCTGCAGTTCAGTATCTTAGGATATACTAAGCAATTTTATTTTTTAATATTCCCTCCCACCCCAAAAAAATTAATGAAGAATAATGTTCTCCTCTAAGCTATTTTTGAATTTCAAAAGCTCTTGAGCAGCTGCAGGAAAGAATAAAGAAGAAATAATAATTAAACTATGCCTTTTCAAACTATTGTCACCTGTCAATGACTAGCAGAATTGAAGCCTTCACCATGCTGCCAAACAGCTCTGATAAGGGCATATAAGTCTTTACGAAGCTGAAAGTCAGTTGTGATCGGCTAGTCTAAAATTAGCTAGAAACCACCAAATTAAATACACCCAACAGTTACCAAAAGCACAGAGACTAAAAGTCAACTAAATGTTAAAGCTATCCGTTTAGGGATACACACGTTTTTGTGTACAAACCGGTCCTTCAGTGAGTTTACTTTTCATGTTTTTATAGTCAAAGTAACAGAGATCATCTCTGAATTCATTCTTCTTGTTGTCAGTATCTGGAGGAGATAGTATTCAGCAACAACAGCCATGTTTCCCTTTTAAATGACAAACACCCGTTTTAAAGACTGCCTTTAAAATGATGTATTCTAGCACACGCAACATTTCTTGACATCTGCTTTACGCATGACACTCAAAAAACGACAGTGTTGAACACACTGCATCTAATACACTGCTGATAAAAACCTCAAAAAGACTGCTATGTCTTGTGCTTCACCCACAATTCAAACTTCAAAACAAGCTTCTAAAACAATGGAGGGTTAAATTAACAAACAAAATGTCTTTCCTCTAGCACATCTCCTCTTCCTGATTTTCCATACCAAGCAGCTGTCTGGTTTATATTCTAGAAGCATGAAACAGCTTTGTAAAAACAATGCATTACTCCCCTTAATAACATGCTAAGAGGCATCTGGACCCACTTGTTTCATTTTTTTCTGATCTTCACACAAATACCATTATTCAACCTGACTGTAAAAATTGAAATAAAAAAATTGTATACAGAAAACTGCTAAATTGCATAATGAATAAAAATGGACTCCAAAAAAGCCAAGCCATGTGGCAAAGATGCTCTTTCAATTGCCACAGGGGCTAATGATATTTTGACAAGACAGCAATTACGTTTCTGTTACAGGAACAGATCTTGTTCTCCACGTCTTGCCAGGATAATACTGCTTTTAATTAATGCTTTTGTTGTGAAGCGTACCCTCAGGCAGTAATAAGTTTTATAATAATTTCAGTATGTAGTATGCATTTCCCCACACCATTTATTCTACAATTCTCATCATTCAACCGCATAGATAATGCCTAAGCCTTGCTTCCCAGAATTCTTCAAAACATGGTTAAGCACTGTTGCGTCTACCAAGACACTGTCAAAACATGTCTTCAGATGTTAATTTTCCTCTACTTCCCTCCAGAAGCAAGGAACTTAAAGGTATTAAGTGCCTATCAGACTGACACCACCACACAAAAACTGAACGTCCTTTTAAACGTAATTGGTCTTTATTTCACTTTCTGCTATCAGCACATAAGTCTCCTTCCTTCTTTTCAAAGAGCTGATACATGCTTTTAGCATACTGTCTTTTAAATAGTATTAATAATCATTGCCAAAGCGCTGTAATGCGCTGATCTTCAATTTCATTTACTGATGACTGAACTTGTGTTAAAAAAAATATGTATATGTAAGCGCAGCTTTTATTCTTACAATCCACTGCATAAGCCACCTCTCAGATCTGAACAGTCTTGCTAAAGGAAGTTACAAACCAGAGCTTCAGCAAACAAATAGGCAATTACCGAAACCACAGAAATCTAGACACATATTTGTCCAAAGCCTGAGACAAGTAGAGTACTGTGTGGAAAACGTTATGAAATCTCTGTCAAGAAAACTAGGCCTCAAATTTAATCCGCTGCCTCCTCCTACCACAAACAGCTGTGAAGTAACAAACTTTTTTTGTTTTAGATGTTATTAGTTAAAATATGACTGTCTAATTAACTTCACAGGAAGGTAGGACTTTTCAAACCAGTTCTTAAATGCCAACTAAAATCGGCTTTAAAACGTGTATGAATAGCTTGCATTGACTTTGAAAAGTAAAGTCAATATGCAAGCTGTTGGCTTTCCGCACTGCAGGGACCCACCTTTATCTGCTCCATATATTTTATGACTATATTCAGCAAAAGAAGTAAGATTTGAAATCTCACTCACATTGGTATATCCAATTTCTTTTTTGTATTAAAGGGTTGTCTATTTTGTGGTAGATGCAATTCTCAAAAACTTTCAAGGACTAAAAGCAATATGAAGTTTACACCTCCAATAAAGGGAGAAGAGTTAACACGAAACGTTATTTCCAATTTCTTTCCACTGCTGCCTTCATTTCTCTAATAAATTAAATCGAATATTCTCTATGATCTCTCAAAAGAGAAATTAATTTCAGCATCCTACCCCCATTTAATGCATAAACAAGTTTCAGTCTCTCCTGCATGAAAACAAACATTTTAATGGGACAGTATTTGGCAAGAATAAGTCTACATACTGTCAAAAGAAATGCATGGATTAAATTATCTGGTCTGTGTTAAGGTGATCAAACTAGGTGACAACGTTCTCTATTGTTTCCAAATTCTCTTGCTACTGCTGGAAGGTACATCCATCTGAAAGGGCACCACTTGATCTTAAGGCCATGTTGTGCTTGTTTGTGCAACCTAAAATCTGAAGAACTAGTAAAAACAATAGTAAGTTGAATTCCAAGTTATACGATTTTGATTTGCAAAAGCAATCAGTGGGAGCAGTCTAAGGCTTACAAGACCACAGAAAATGAAGTTACTGAATATGAACTCTATTTAAACAGTTTAACAACAGAAGACTATTCATACATGTAAACAATGGAACTGAGTATATATCCTTATTTTTAGAATCAAAACTACCACAACTTTGAACTTTTGCAATCTTAACAGCCAATTTCTTCTACCACTAAGTTATTTGACCAGCAAATGACCACTGACAAGATTAATAAAAGAAGCCAAAGCAAAACCAGAAATAAAGATCGTAAGCTCACAATCCTTCCTTGCAGGGGGTAGTTGAATTACCACAGCCAATAGACATCCACTGGTTGCCCCTGAACACAATGCTGAAAGGGTTGATGAAATGATTCATCCTTTTAACCATTCCTTTTTTCATTAGGGAGAAGCTTCAATGTGTTACTCAGTTCCCAATATAGTTCTTAGAATAAA